>NC_136506.1:108256906-108401906 GCF_053919585.1 Euprymna scolopes
TTCTTTAATCGATTTTTTTCGATTATCGATACTTCTCACATGCATTCTGATACAAAATCTATGTAAGAACATTCCTAGACACATCAAGTACCTTCATGTGAAATTTCAAAAAAGTAGATCCAGCCATTTCAGAGTTCATAGGAAACGAACTCACACACATAAGTTCCTTTTATATAATAGTATATATATATATATATATATATATATATCTACTATTATATATATATAAGAAATTTTAAATTAAAACATGTGTATTCAAAAAATTTTTGTTCATTTTGAATTATTTTTAAACAAGCAGGGAGACCTGGCATTGTCCTAGACTGAATGATGATCAACAAATGTTCCCCTTTCCCATACTTTTATTGTCATCAGAATCAGTGAAATCACCCATTTTTTAATCAAATCGATTGATTGCCTTGTTAGGGACCCCCTCCTCCACAGTGTACCCGGAGGAAGCTTCACTCTCAATGACTTAGCCTACAATACATTGTAATCTACATTGCACTGTAGAGAATCTACTCTCGGTTTTATAAAATACCTTCACTTAAAGTTTAAAATGCAAAAGTCAAGTATCATGGTTCAATTGTGCTCTAAAAAGAAACATTTATTTGAAATTCACCCTAGTCTTATCAAAGAACCAACTGTTGATTTTATGAAATTATTTTTACATAATCACTTGAATTAAAGTTAATCATGGTTCAATTGTGCTCTAAAAAGAAACATTTATTTTGAATGCATTGCTGTCATATAAAAGAAGCTACAGTTGATTTTATAGGCTGGATCTTTCTACTTGTGCAGTGATAAAACTTCTCAAATGAACTCGTGATGTTATGCTGTATAAAAGTGTTAAGTTTTGTCAAAATCAAACTTCCTTCTTTAATTGAATTTTTCGATTATTGATTTTCGATAATTATCAGAAGCATTCTGATGCAAAACACTTCCAGACACATCAAGTTCCTTCATGTAAAATTTTTAAAAAATTGGCCCGGTCGTTTCGGAGTTCATAGCGAACAAACTTACATTTCCTTTTATATAATAGTAGAGATTTGAAGTTTTTGTTTTCTACAGCCTCTCATTACATGCTATGTGCCACATACATAATCAAGAGTCATCAGTATAAAATGCTTATAAGGTTTACAATACAGGGTAGAATGATAAAATTTTCACCCTAAAGAAAAGAACATCACAGCTTTATTTTAAAAGTTCTAATGAAAAAATAAATTCAGGCAACTTGATTATGTAGTAGAGTTGATATGTATTCAATGTAGCCACTTCAATATGGGTCCAGAACTAGGAGCATGCCTTTTCCAGAAGCACCGGTAAAAGCTCGGTGAACGGTGGCGATCAGGAGATCATGTTGTTGATGTTCTCGACATATGACCAAAGTAGTCAAGTGGGTTCAGATCGGGGGAGGAGAGAGGCCAGTGAGAGAAGGGTACAAAATCGTAGCATTCCTTTTGAAGCCAGCCTGGCTCTCTTTGGATTTGTAGGCCGGCGCCAATCCTGCTGCCACACCTAGGGTCTGCAAGCGGTCATCTAATTGCACTAAAGGATCACCACACTCTTCAGCACATCTAGGTACACTTTAGCGTTGAATTTCAAGCTAACTTTGAAGATGTAAGGTTTCATAATGTGGCTCTCACTTGAAACCATACTAAAGACCATAACCGTGGGTCGTCCGATGCATTGAGCTGTTCCCTCAAGTGTTGAGCCATTCGGATTTGCATTTTAAGGGTGCTGGCAATGGTCCTGTTGTCATAACTTGGATTGGTAGAGTTGTTTACAGTAACGCATCTTCGACCTCACTTGCTGAGCATTGTATCACTATCAGACATAATAGAAGGCTCCTATTGCTGTTGGGATTTGTACACAACGGGTCAACTAGTAGATGGTGTGCAACAAAAAAAATAAAACGGTTTTCATCAAACAGAAATGGAATCATGTTGTCTTTTCTAGAGCGACAATTTTATCATTCCATCCTGTACCATTTTTTTCAGTAAGTACACTGACCTTAGTTGATCATATACCTAGTTTAACTTACCTTTATATAAGCATAACACTATTTGTTTTTTTATATTCCATGTTTCTTGGTCATGCAGTATCATTAAAATCATCAGTGTATCATAAAAGTATTTATAGCTCTAGTATTGCACTATCGAGCTATTTGCATGAACTTTGTGTATTAACGTTTATATTTGAATACAAAATTTAATTTTTTTTATTTTAATACTATATATCTCCCCTTAATAAGGAGCTTTTTACTAAAAAGTCAACACTTATCAAGGCCAAAAATCACTTAGGGATAATGTTTAATGAGATGAAAAAAAAAAATGGTTGAATGAAGACTATGATGCCTAAAAGCTGTAATTTGCAATTTAATATAACTGTCAAAAATCTGACAGGTCTCATTTAAAGAAAATTTAGTGGTATTTATTTATCATGCTTTTGGTATCCATTATTATGAAACTCTCCTCCATTGTCACTTAAGACATGCTCGGAAGTTCTAAAATATTAAAAATACAATATCAACACCAAAAATATGTTGCATAATCTGCGCATCTATTACTTGTAAATTTATTCCTTCAATTGTTGTATTAAATTATTTCTACAACCTGTGCTGCCATCTCTGGACAGTTTCTGAGAAAGATTGAAAAAACTAGGCAAAAATTACTGTTTCACTCTTGTACTTCAAATTAATATTGAATTAAACTTTTCGTAAGTTTAAATTGAGCCTTGTTCTTTCATTACAATTTATTCAATATTAATTATGCAATGATACATCAAGCCCGACTGTCTTGAACTTGATACGTTGGACCATGACTCCAATGACAAATTGGTGGGACATAACATATTCGAGGGATTTTTCTCAGAGCTGCAGTCATCTTTTACTTCGGCACTGACTGGCTCATAAAAGTTAATAGGAAATTTCTATTCTAAAATCAAGTTGCTGGCAATGAGAAGCCTCTGCTGTGAAGTAATTTTAGGACATAATTTCCTTCACTGACATACTCACCTTACAATTCGGTTCAACACTACCAAACCAGGCCAGCATATATGCAGACTAACAACTGCAAAAGTTTGGTATCCATTTCTCTTCTTGAATCTAAACTCTCACTATAAACGCATAGCAGTAAAATCTAGATGTTATTAGCTGAAAGACAAGGAATTTATTGCAATGGAAGTGAAGAGAATTCTTAAAGAAGATATTATAGAGCCCAGAGAATCACCATGGAGAGCCAGAGCCCTAATAATACCTAATAAAAACCATTAAAAAGGATGGTTGTTGACTATTCCTAAACCATGAACAGATACACATAGCTCTGTGTATATCCCTTGCTTTGAATTGACAAAATGATTTTTGATATTACTAAGTATTGTATTTTCAGCACATTGTATCTTAGGAGTGCCTACTATCAAATACCCATAAAGCCAGAGAAGTAACCTTACATGGCAAGATTACCAAGATTTCCCAAAGTGAACTCCATGGAGCCCCTGGACTCTGTGAGTGAGGCTGAGAGGCCCCGGAAGTGCTTTTTTTATAGAGGACCCACTGCCTTATGTGGAAAACTTAAATGGCTGCAGGCATTTAATTAATGATCATTTTTTACTGGAAAGAGATATAACTACAGGTATAAAGAGTTTCAGGGTGGTTCATGAAAAAGAAAATAAAAAATAAATTAACAAAAAATGCAAAAATTTCTGATTAATCAAAAACAAAAAATGGTTGTAAACATTATCATTAGTTAGTGCGAAAATTTGAAATTAATGTGTTTCATATTTATTTTAGAAACTATCTTTCTAGTGCTCTGTGAAAAACCTTTGCCCTGCTCAGAAGCTCCATAATGTCCTGAAGTTTGGGAAACCTTGGTCTCCACCAATTCCATAGGATCTCTTTTGAAGATTACAAATGGAGTAACAAGTTTTCAGAGGATAACAGACAAAATCATTTCTAACAAGAAATTAAAGGGTACTGCGGCACACACAGATAATGTCTCTATTTACAGCTATGACATGGAAGATCATAACCACGATCTCAAATGATTTATGGCTGCCGTAAAGAAATATAGCCTGAACTTGAACGAGGAAAAGTGTTCCTATAACGTGAAAAGCATCAAGCTGCAAGGGTCAGCAGAAATGGTGCCATGAGACTGAACCCAGAGTAACTGAAACCTCTTATGAAATTATAAATCCAGGAAATATGCTGCATTCTGATGAACACGGCATGTTTGCTCGTTATTCTCAATGGGTTGAGTTCTATTCTGAAAAAATACGTTTACTTATGTAAGCATTTTCCCCATTGTCTTTTTTTTCTTGTTGTCATTACACCCCAGACAAGGCACAGAACCACTTAGCTGTGAGGGACTACTATTTGTGATCAGATTTGCAGGGATACTATTTAGGGAGCTGGGCAGCAAGATGTCTGTTCACATTACACTTGAATTTGTGCATATCAGTACAGTCAGGGAAGCAGGGGTCCAGGAGGGAATTCCAAAGTGCAGCAGCCCAGGAAAAAAAGCTATTTGAGTAGAAGGCTTTATGGTATCTAGGGATCTCTATGGTGTAGGGGTGGGATTTTGCTACTTGTTGGGTTTGTCGAGGGTATTGTTGTCGAGAGCACTAGTGATCAGAGTTCGTCAGAGCACTTGCCATTTAAGTACTTGTAAAACAGGCACGTTTTGGTGATGGAACAGAGGTTGGAGTTTAGTTGATAGTCCAGAACCTATTAGGTTGGCGACTCTTTTTTTAACCCTGTCTAGGAGCGAGAGACTCGTGGCAGATGCACCAGCCCAGATATGGCAACAATACTCCATGCATGGGCGAACCATGGCCTTGTAGAGATACAAGATACTTTCAGGTGTGAGTAGCCTTTTCCTCGCAGCAGCTTTAGCAATTGCTTCAATGTATTTGTTCCAATTCATGTTTTCTATGAATGTTAACTCTAGTTCAGCCATTACTCCTCCTCCATTTTTGTCTTTTCAAAGAAAGATTAAATTTAGACAATATGAGGAGATATGTGCAGAACAGAAGACTCGATGTTATGACAACATTGAAAGAATGGATGAGAGTTCTTGAATTAGATATAGAACAATTTGAGTAACAAGGTCAGTTTGCAGGGGAAGGCCAAGGAAAAGATAAGAGAAGGTGATAAAATAGACTTGAGAAAGTAGCATAAATAAAGATCAGGTTAGAAATAGATTAGTTTGGAAGTCTTCTTTTTCTTGTGCATTCATCCCAAGCTATGGCAGGATTTGCAAATAGGTTAGTTTTGAAGTCAATTTCTAAAAGTTGACTAACACATATAAAACAAATGTTCAATCAAATATAGTCTATCCTATTTTTAAAAGAAACAAAAAACTAATAAATCAGTGTATTTATAAAAGTTACATATAAATGGGAAAACAGACACAAAAATGGCAAAACTAATCCATAATTTATGTAATAAATGTAAAAAGAAATAACTGAGAAGGATTTCTGCTACTTTTGACAGGATAGAAAATTAAAAGCAGCTCTCTGCAGAAACCTAAAAATTTGTAGGAAATAACAAAAAAAAAAAAAAAAAAATCAAGGATTGAAAATAATATTTAATTTCCAATTTTTGAGTATTTTCAATTACATAATTTTTTTTTGGTCTGTTCCTAAATATATCTAATTTACTTGCCTCCCCACAAAGGTAGAGTTAGGCACAAGGTGTAAAGAGAATTTAACTCAATAAGGACACTGGATTGGAACAAAAATAAAAATTACCTCAGTCTAGAACGATTTCTCTTTCACTAATTATCTGAGAACATAAAAGAGTTAGTATAGTTGCTCCTATCCAAAAGGCCAAAGAGCATTCTTATAGAGTTTGAATGTTTTCTACCAATAATATTTATTTAGGAAAATTTATTTTATGCAGAAATTCACTAGAAAGGCAGATAAATAGAACTATTGTACAAAAAAATAAAAATAAAACTTACGCAAGTGTTATTGGCAATGTCATTTTTTTCCAGTCATCAAATATGTTTTCAAATCTATGGCATCTGATATGAGACAAAAGGTTTACTCTCCTTTTCAGTTTTTGTTTGTTTCTCGGTTCCATCATTAATGGAAGCATCCCTGATACTAGTGGTTCTCATCATGGCAGATATTAGTATGGAGATGATCCAGTGAAATCGAGGTATAATAAGGAAATGAAATGCCAGAAAATCCTGCACAAGAAAAGTCGTCCGCAATGTTGCAGACCTGTGCCTGTTTTACAAGTACTTTATGGAATCTGCTTTGATGAACTCATAGCACTTGTGCCCCCTTGATGTATATACTCTTAACTAATCCGACAAGCAACAAAATCCCACCCTTTACTGTTGAGATCCCTAGACGCTGGAAAGCTCTAGTAGTTTCTTCCCTCAGACTGTTAAACTTTGGAATTTCCACCTTGTTTCCTACTTCCTTAACTGTACTAACCTGCAGAAATTTAAATGTGAACAGAATTGTCGCTGCTCAACTCCTCATAGTCCCCTATTAGACACTATCCGAAATAGCAGCATCTTACATTCCAAGTGGCAATACGCCTTGTTTGGGGGTGAAAAAGAGTTAAAGAAAGAAGCTAAATTGTTTTAAGGTCATCTAAGAAGTTGATGATTATCAATGAATGCTGAGCATTTAACACATACAAAGATAATTTTCTTTTTATGCACCGTTTATTTGTATTCATGTATATGAAAAGTAAAACCTATACAAAACTATTCAAATTATAATTTAATGTGATTAATCTTTAAAAAACACAAAGTTACATACGTATAGTCAATGATCTCTTTAGGTTGCCACTTTCTCATGTCGTTATGACATTTAACTGAGTTTATTGGTAATTTGTTTGTGTTTCTTCATTTAAATCCTTTTGGGATTATGTTATAATTATTAATTTGTTGTAAATAAAAATAGTATATATTATTCCTGAACAGGTTGTATTTAGAATGATTTACACTTTTTTATATGCAAACTACAAACGCAACAATACTTATTCTTAAAAATGAATCACTAAAAGTACTTGTAAAACAAGTTCAGGGATGCAACACTGCAGCGATGGGAGGAATTGCAGTTTGTTTGACAGTGTGGGACCTATTGGATTTGAGACTTTTTTTGGACCATATTTGAGAAAAAGAGACTAGTTGTTGATAGATTAGCTCACATATGACAACAATACTCGATGCATGGCCAAATAGAGGCCCTTTTTTCTTCCTTTTTATTGTATTTTTCCCATAAGCAAGGCACAGTGCCGCGTTGATGTAGAGGGCTACTATCTAGTACATAATTTGCAGGAATACTCTGTAGGAAGTGGAGCAGCAAGATGTCTGGTTACATTACACTTGAACTTCTGCATATCAGTACAGACAGGAAAGCAGGAAAACAGAAGGGAATTCCAAAGTCTAGCAGTCCTAGGGAAGAAACTATTAAAGTAGAAGGCTTTCTAGCACCTGGGGATCTCTCCTTGTAGTGGTGGGATTTTGCTGCTTGTTGGGTTTATCGGGGGTATTTATGTAGAGGGGGTTCAAGGGCTGCTAGTTCATTGGAGCACCTACCATCAAAACACCTGCAAAACAGGCAGATGGATGCAACATTTTGTCTATAGGACAGAAGTTGAAGCCTAGCTGATAGTGCAGGACCTTATAAAAATCTAGGATACTGGCAGGTGTATTTTTCAAGCATGGTAGAGGGAGCCCACATTCTTGGCAATGTCTTCTATATATTTACACATCTACAATCCACGTTACCTGTGCACGTTAGGCTGAAGAGTTTGAATGATGAACTCTCAGAGTGCCATTATCCATGGCAATTAATTACTAGAAAGGTTTAGTCATAGTGAAAGTTGGAAAAACACACATACACACAAAAAAAGTCTGACTCTTGAATCATATTAATAATTCTTCAAAACACAATGCCAACTCTCAAAAAATTTGACTATTGAATTGTTTAATTACAATTCTAAAAACGAATTGAATTGTTTAATTAAAATTCTAAAAACGAATCTCATTAGTTGAGTAATTAAACACAAATGATGTCAGCTCAATCTTTTTTACTTTTTCCTCTTGCTGAACATCTGACATGATCCGAACTAGTCTTGTCAACTTTTCTCACTCACCAAGAAGAAAGTTTCTACCTTTTATTTCAATGAGAATTCACCCATGCAAAACAATATTTATCTGTATAAGTGAAATCTTGTCATTGCACAAACCATAACAAATTCTATCTTCTCAGCAGAACACTCTGGAGTCAATCACCAATGGACAACAGAACACAATCCTTATTTTTTTTACCTCAAGGACCCGCATGATGGCTGTTACAAGTTCTGTGTAGTTGTTGCAGGAAAGGAGCTTTTTCTCAATATCCATATCAATATCAAATATCCATTTACAGTTTCTGAATCCTAAATGGATAGTAACTGGATGCTATTTTCTAAGGTGTCAGTCGCTTTTCCTACATCTGGTATAGAGCTTGGTGCCATCAGCAAATATATCCATTTCTGATACAACTTTATTAGCAAGGTCGTTTCATGAAATAATTGTGTGAAAATGCTCACCTGCACAACAACTCATCCAAAGTGCATGTGTAGTATATCAAATGATGTAAAATTGTTACAGAAAGGACCAATGTATAAGTCACAGTATACATATGTGCATTTTTGTTTTGTTTTATGCTACAGCAATTCTAAGCGTGAAAAAATCTTTTTAAAAAAATCATAGGAGTTGTATTGTTTTGTCTTTGTAGACATATGTGTTAGACACATGGAGATCAAAAAGGTGCACTGGGTTGTAGATGGAAAGATGATTAATAATTTTGTGGGTGTTTATCAAGTGAATTGTTTGATGTTGGAGCTTCAATGAATCCAAGCTGAAGGGAGCAACACGTTTAAAGTATGACAAGTGTTTGATAGATGTTCATTTGATTGCACATACCTGAAAAGTTGTAAATGTTCTAAGAAGTAGTACTTTTCATGATTTATTCAAAAGGGAATGAATGCTTAATAACAATTGGGTTTTTCCATACTATCACTGTGGAAGAACATTATCAACAACAACAATTAATCAGTACATATTTTGAAGAATTGAAAAATAAAATTACACAACTTAGATCTTATCGAGTTATTAATACATTTTTCCTAAAAATTTTGAAATAAAATCTTTTCCAAAAGAGAATTAAAATTGGCTTCTTTGTTGTTCTTTTATTTACCGGATATATTTGAATAATTCAAAGCCCATCACATAAATTCTGTCTTGTAGCGATAAGATTCAATCTGGATTCAGATCAAAGTGTAGTATCTATTCCGTCCTTAGTCAGTGAAGGAGAGATCATTCTTTACTGAGAAATTTTTTATTTTTGTCTCAATCCAATATACTCATTTTTTTTTTTTTTGAGAGTCTCAATATGCTGACAGACATTCTAGGTAGGTTTGAAGAGATTTTTTCATGTAAACATTAGTTTGGTTTATTTTTTTGCTCAGCATATCAACCCTTTGGGTTACTTTTTCATATTTAAAAATTAACCTATGTACAAAAGTAAATGCATAAATGTGTGCAATGTATTTTGCTGTATGTGATTTTACTACTTTTAAGAATTAGGATTTTATGTTTATGAATTTTTTAGATTAGAATTGGTTATTCATATGATTGGGATTCTTTGAACTATTGTTCTCATCTTGAGTGTCATTTTTCACAACGATTCAGTCGATGTAACCTTTGACCTTTTTCAGATATATCATATAAAACTCATGAATCTTTCTATTGAACTTGAGGATCTGTACAGAATTTATGCAAACTGAACCGCTTATTTAATTCATAAGTGTAGCATGCACTTGTTTCATAAGCCATGACTGGATAAAGTCCTAACTAATTTGCAATTGTATTTTTGGTCGCCAACACTGAAGATTGAACTTTTAGAAGGTCACTTTTACAACTAAATTTTTCCAAGTACTCTAACCACTGCAACCCGAGCCCTTGCGAATTACCTTGAACTTCTATCCAGTCGTGGCTGATAAATCGAGAGTATACTACCTTCGTGAATTAAATAAACGGTTTTGTTTGAGAATCCGTGCAGATTTCAAAGTTCAATAAGCTATACCTAAGAAGGTTAGAGGTTATATCAACTGAAACGTTGTGAAAATGACACTCAAAATGAGAACAATAGTTAAGAAAATCTATAAAAATAGGATAGAGTTTAACAAATTAAAATAAGATACAAAGAATTGAAAGCATTTATTTGCACAATACAATAAATGTTAAAGAGGAAAATATAAGACTTGATAATAAAGAGGTATAAAATATTTATTTTCTGAAGAAAAGGGAATTCATAGATATAAATTGGTTTAAGTGTGATTGAAAAAAAAAGGGAAAGGAGGAAGAAGGAAAAAAGGAAAATGGAAAAAGGCAAAAGGAAAATGGAAAAAAGAAAAAGAGGAAAAAGGAAAAAAAGAGGAAAAAAGGAAAAAACAAAAAGGAAAATGAGAAAAAATGGAAAAAAGGAAAAAGAAAAATAGAAAAGGAAAAGCTTCTTACAGATAGAAAAGTATATATAAAATGTTCTTAAGAGCCAGCTTAGGTTTTTCTTGACCTTTGTGGCACTGTTTAGACAATTTTGTATAAAAATTTTGAATAAATAAAATTTAACTGCATCACCTATTCATGAGTAAAGGCTTAATCATAGCAGATCCCTAAGTAAAGCTTGGAAACAGTTTCAAATCAAAAATAGTCTTTCAGTTTAGAAACTAGATGTTTTGTTATTTTATGGCAAATCAACTCTTCTAGACTTATTTAATGCTGAAAATGTACAATTCCTATTATAAACGAATCGTGGATATGATTAACTGACCAATGTTGATCAATAGTTGCAGAAATTTATATCTTTGCCAACAATATTAGTGCATAGTTCCAAAATAGATTCAATAGGATTTGAAGTTTGCATGCCCGATTCCATAATCCATTACATAAGCTAAAGTTCTGAAAAATAGGAGATGCTTACCACCACCTCTATAAAGATAGCCCAGAAGCAACTACAGCTTAAAGAATTGAAATTTTATTTAAATGAAAAAAAAAAAAAAAAAAAAAAAACTAGTTTAAAACAAAATATAGTTATAATTCTAAAAATACATAATTTTCCTGAAAAGAAAGAACATCTTCAACCCGTGAGACAAGTTCTTATTCTTAGTTCCTTTTTTTATATTCTCATGAATGTACTTGCGTGTGGAGAAAGTAATGATGAAACACAGGTTGTGCAATAATCAACTTAGCATCTTCCAACCCAACATTGCTTACGTCCAGTCGCAAAGAAAAAAAAAACAAAAAAAAGAACTGTTGGACATTCATGAATGAAACTTGGTGGTCAAGTCAGACATAGACTGAAGTTTATTTGTACCAAAATATGGTTGAATTGCTAAAATTATGAATTTTGTTACTTATATGGATGGCATTTGAGGAGGCTACACTATATTTGGAATATATTTAATGGCAAACTATATATCTTTGCACCAATGAGTTCTGAAATACCATTCTTGGTGATGTAGCCAGTGCAAATATTAAACTTAACAGGTGTAAAAGGCTAAAATGTGGGCTATATTTTATTCAATTTATGTAAAATGTGGGCTATATTTTCAATTTATGTAAAATGTGGGCTATATTTTATTCAATTTATGTAAAATGTGAGCTATATTTTCAATTTATGTAAAATGTGGGATATATTTTCAATTTATGTAAAATGTAAGCTATATTTTCAATTTATGTAAAATGTAAGCTATATTTTGTTCAATTTATGTAAACTGAACCGTTTATTTAATTCATAAGTGTAGCATGCACTTGTTTCATAAGCCATGACTGGATAAAGTCCTAACTAATTTGCAATTGTATTTTTGGTCGCCAACACTGAGGATTGAACTTTTAGAAGGTCACTTTTACAACTAAATTTTTCCAAGTACTCTAATCACTGCAACCTGAGCCCTTGCGAATTACCTTGGACTTCTATCCAGTCATGGCTGATAAATCGAGAGCATGCTACTCTCGTGAATTAAATAAAGAGGTATAAAATATATGTGAATTAAATATAGAGGTATAAAATATTTGTGAAAATTCAGATACCTCCGATTTTGCAAAATTTTAACGATAGGTATTAGGGTGTTAGACATCAATTAGTAAATATTCCCTATATTTAAATTTTTTTAGAATATTTAAAAGGATTTTAGGGCACAATTTCTTATTTGGAAATTTAAATATTTCAGATTTGCATTGAATTGTATCCATAATCATTAAATGCCAATCAAGCAAGATTCCCTGAATTTCAATTTCTTTTTAAGACCCTTGAAATTTTAAACTTTTTTAGAATCACAATCATGTAATAAATTTTGATCAAAATTAGAATAAGGATTCTCGACATAAGTATCATTACATGTTGGTTTTAACCTTCATAAGGAGACATAAAAGTGGTGATAAAGTGTTCTCTTGGAATAATTAATTTTACCCATCCTGTGATGCATATTCTCCTAGTATATATATATGTTTTTCTTAATGAATAAAGATGAATATATAATATATATGTTCTTCTTAATGAATAAAAACTTACCTGCAAATTGAGGGATGGATTTATACATTTCTCAAGTTTATTAGTGAAAGTGACTAAATAGCCTCAACAAAATATGAAACAATATACCAAGTTTCAGTCAGTGTCAGTAATTGTGACACCAATTTAACACAACATAGTTATAAACCGATCAAGTAACAGATATTTTTTTTTTACTGAATAGTAGTGTAGCAATATTTAAATGTAATTGTGTAAAAATAAGGTTAAAAATGGAAAATTCTATGTAAGATTAGTTAAGCGAGAAGACGGATTTTTCATTTGAGATGAAGTAAAATGCTAGGTTGACAATTGTCTAATGGGAAGAAGTAGATGGCAGAAAAGCAAGAGAGTTCTTTCCACTGAGGAATTTGGTGTCAAAGTAAACGGATGCTGTTTCCAAGGCCTCCACCACTCTTACAGGGTTGGAAGGAGAAAATGCAGTTTCTCACTATGTAAATTATTGTAAAGATTACTGTAGAAATGTAAAACCAAATCCCAGAGCAAATAATGGAGTTATTTATTGTTCTTTTTCCTTGCTTCTGTTATTTCAGCCAGAAGGAGAAAAAGAGAAGAAAAAAAGGAACAGCTTTATGACGACTAATTCTGTCACCTCTACAGAGAAAGAAACAACAGTTTCTGTTGAAGAGGATGATGGACAATCTGTAGGGATCAAAGAACACCCCCTCCCTGCGCTATGCTAATGCAGCACAATTTAACAATACTAATCCAGCAGTGACAATAAGTACATAGGTATAGAATATAAAACAGATTAAAATAAGTGATGCTTAAACAGGCATTAGTTAATGGGTTAGAAAAATAGAAGAAAACGAGTGATTTTAAAGAAAAAAAATAGGAACGTGATGGAGAATATACAGACATGATATTCTTGCTGCTGGTTTAATATTATTAGACTGGGTTAGTGTTCAGAGGAGCCAGAAATATGTACAATTTTATGGTTCATCATGGCCTTCTATAACTAATACATATGACTTTTATTAAATAAATGGTTGCCAGTTATTATTCGATGAGTGATATATAAAACGTGTAATAAATAAAGTTGAATTTATAGGACAATGATTTTTTTTTCTTCAGTCTTCTTCCGAAGATGATTTTTGTAATGATGCAGCGATGTTATAAAGAATCCCAATATTTTTAGGGTTATCCAATTCAAATGCCCGCTCTCCCATCTTGTTGCCAATGACAGGAATAAGAATAGTTTTTCGTTTCAATTCCAACAAGAAAAACCGCCGTTTACCAGGTGTAGCACTTTCAAGGCTTGGACCTCTTCTCGGTTGACTTTTTGGTGGTTTTGGAGGTTTCACAAGCGGTTCCATTCGAAGGGAAGGAGACTTTGGTGTTTGTCCCCAAAGCAAAACGGCAAAGAGCCGCTTCATTCTTTTGTGAAGAGCATTTATCCACGGAGTATGTACTTTGCCATATTCCTTCCAACAGACTTGCGTACAGTTGGCAAATATTTCTGAGAACTGGTTTGAACATGAAATTAAGTCTAGAGATTTGGGGTCATCTTGTAAAGGTAATTTAGTCAACACAATACAACAAGGCGTGCACTTCCTTATCAGTTTGTAAGATTTCTTTTTATTGTTATGTGGCGGAAGAGCAAGTGTGCGCTTTAACCATTTAAGTGGTTCTCCTGTTGGCATACGTTTAACTGTACGACCAGTATGCTTGTTATTTACGATGTGAGGTGTCTTTGGAGGACTGGGTTTCGGAGGTTCGGGTTTTGGGGTTGGAGTGCTTTGACTGAGATCAGGATTTAATTTTAGTCTTCTGGCAGTTGCAAGTGGAGACTTGGGAATTACTTTCTGCTTTTTGTACAAAGGAGAGTTGCGAAGACTAGAAACTGGGGATGATGTTGGCAATTTTCCTTTAAATTCATTAGACTTTGGAGGTGTAAGAAAAGGTTTTCTATTTAATTCATATTTTGGTGATGGAGATTTTTTCTTTATCTCATTGGATTTTGGAGGTGACATAGGAAATTTGCTTTTTGAATCCATAAATTTTGTTTCTGACAAAGGAATTTTCTTTTTTACTTTGTAAGGCTTTCGAGGCAATTTGGGAGTTTTTTTTTTAATTTCTGAAGATTTTAGAGGTAGCATAGTTGATTTTTCTATTAAAATATCAGATTTTAGAGATGAGGTAGAATTTTCAGCAAATTCTGGAGGCAAATTGCTTGATTTTGCTGATTCCTCATTAAATTCTGGAGGCAAGTTGCTTGATTTTGCTGATTCCTCATTAAATTCTGGAGGTAAGTTGCTTGATTTTGCTGATTCCTCATTAAATTCTGGAGGCAAGTTGCTTGATTTTGCTGATTTGTCATTAAATTCTGGAGGCAAGTTGCTTGATTGTGCAAATTCCTCATCAAATTCTGATGACAAGTGGCTTGATTTAGCAAATTTTTCATCAAACTCAGAAGGTAAGTTGCTTCGTTTTGAAGAAAACTTGCTTGATTTTGCAGATATCTTATCAGATTTTGCAGACACCTTATGGAATTTTGTAGGCAACTTGCTGGATTTTACAGATGCCTCATCAGATTTTGTAGATAATTTTCTTTTTAAAGGCAACTTTCTGGATTTTGCAGGTATCTTTTTGAATTTTAAAGGTAACTGGCTTGATTTTGCAGATACTTCATCAGTATTTACAGTAAAATTGCTTTGTTTTGCATCTGCCTCATCAAATTTTAGAGGCAACTGGTTTTGTTTTGCATCTTCCTCATCAAATTTTAGAGGAAACTGGTTTTGTTTTGCATCTTCCTCATCAAATTTTAGAGGAAACTGGTTTTGTTTTGCATCTTCCTCATCAGATTTTAGAGTCAACTGGCTTTGTTTTGCATCTTCCTCATCAAATTTTAGAGTAAACTGGCTTTGTTTTGCATCTTCCTCATCAAATTTTAGAGGCAACTGGCTTTGTTTTGCATCTTCCTCATCAAATTTTAGAGGCAACTGGTTTTGTTTTGCATCTTCCTCATCAAATTTTAGAGGCAATTGGCTTTGTTTTGCACTTCCCTCATCAAATTTTAGAGGCAATTGGCTTTGTTTTGAACTTCCCTCATCAAATTTTCCAGACAACTGACTTTGTTTTGCACCTGTCTCATCAAATTTTAGAGGCAACTGTTTTTGTTTTGAACTTCCCTCATCAAATTTTCGAGGTAACTGGTTTTGTTTTGCACTCTCTTCATCAAATTTTAGAGGCAACTGGCTTTGTTTTGCACTTTCCTCATCTAATTTTAGAGGCAACTGGCTTTGTTTTGCATTTGTCTCATCAAATTTTAGAGGAAACTGGCTTTGTTTTGCACTTTCCTCATCAAATTTTAGAGGCAACTGGCTTTGTTTAGCATTTGTCTCATCAAATTTTAGAGGCGACTGGCTTTGTTTTGCATTTGTCTCATCAAATTTTAGAGGCAACTGGCTTTGTTTTGCATTTGTCTCATCAAATTTTAGAGGCAACTGGCTTTGTTTTGCATTTGTCTCATCAAATTTTAGAGGCAACTGGCTTTGTTTTGCATTTGTCTCATCAAATTTTAGAGGCAACTGGCTTTGTTTTGCATTTGTCTCATCAAATTTTAGAGGTAACTGGCTTTGTTTTGCATCAAATTTTAGAAGCAACTTGGTCTGTTTTGCATCAGTCTCATCAAATTTTGGAGGCAACCGACTTCGTTTTGCATCTGTCTCTCTGAATTTTGGAGGCAACCGGATTTGTTTTGCATCTCTATCTTCGAATTTTGAAAGCAACTTGCTTTGTTTTGCATCTATCTCATCAAATTTTGGAGGTAGCATTTGTTTTGTATCTGTCTCATCAAATTTTGGAGGCAACTTGTTTTGTTTTGCAGATACCTCATCAAATCGTGGAGGCAACTTGCTTGGTTTCGCAGATACCTCACATAGTCTTGGAGGAAACACACTTTGTTCTGATGTTACCTCATCGAATCTTGGAGGAAAGAGACTTTGTTCTGCTGCTACCTTATCAAATCTTGGAGGAAACACACTTTGTTCTGCTGGTACGTTATCAAATCTTGGAGGAAACACGTTTGGTTCTGTTGATATCTTATCAAATCTTGGTGGAAACAGGTTTGGTTCTGCAGTTACCTCATCAAATCTTGGAGGCAACATGGGAGATTTTGCCCTTATTAAATCAAATTTTAGAGGCAACGGCGAAGAATTCGTCTTCACATCAGATTTAGGGGAAAATGATTTTTCTATTTCTGCATATGATTTTGTATGGCTGTCATTGAAAGACAAGTCAAACTGATCAATATCAGAATGTTTCGCAAGAGAAAAAGCAGGTCCAATAATTCTATTGCCCTCTGTAATAACTGAAGAATTAGGAGGTTCAGAAGCACTTTTTGATGGCCTTTGCAGTTTGGTGTTTTTAGTAGACAAATCAAGTGCATAATCATCTATTTCAATATTGGTTGCAATTGATGGGTGAGAGGGAAATCGCTGAACCCCGCTCTTCGCTCTGCCGACACCCGTTTTCTCTGCGATGGAGGAACTTCGCGAGGATTCAGATCGCTTCCTTCTCACCTGTTCAGCCAACATCGCAAGGGGGGAGCTAGCAGAAGGAGGAGGTACTGGTACGTTATTGCATAGGATTGGTTCATAAGGGTTGATTGGGTTCCAGATTTTACTGGCAGAGGCAGGATTTTTGAAGGGGTCAGCCATCCTGTAAAAGAAAAAAAAATAATTTAATTTCTTTTTTAGATTTAACTACTTGAATCACACATTTACACTTGGCTGGGACATTAGTCAGTGTTAAATATTACATCTTTTATTTAATAATAAAAGTAAAGTCAGTCTTTTGATTGATGGATAATTTTTATTATTTGGACTACTATTCTCTTAACGTTTTGGCTGATATAATCTCTGGCCGTCTTTCAATTGCATCTTTTCGGAATTTTTTTGTGCAATACGCGATACAAACTGAGATTAAAATAACATTTAGTTAATGCTTCTACCTAGTCATGGTTGATGGAATGAGGAAAATCTATATTTCTGAAATAAATAAAAGATTCAATTTGGAATTCTGTATAAATTCCAGAGTTTGAAAAGATGCACTTGAAGAATGTTGGATGTTTCATCAGCCAAAATGTTGTGAGAATAACATCTAAAGTAAGAATAGTAATATAAATAATACAATTCAACCGGATTGTTTCTAGAAAATACTTTGATTGGGTTAGAATTATTTTCATGCAGATGTCATCTTAAAAAAAAAGATGTAACACTTTATTTATCAATATGAAGTTACATTACTTTGAAACTATAATATTAATGTTTTGGACCCCCCCCTCCCCCCAAAAAAACAGCGTAGTTAGAAATAAGCAAAACAAATTGCAAGTAAGAACTCTACCAAGGAACATTTTATATTGCAGTCAGTATCTGCTGACTATTTCTAGCTTATTAGACCCAAACAAACACCCGCGCACCAATTTTACAGTCATTAGTCAAGCGAAAGACAAAATTATCATTCATATCAATCTGGCTAGAGCTGCTTTTGTCCTTCTTCAAAAAACAACTTTGGTCTCGTCAGGAGATAGAACAATCCATAAAGTTGCGAATCTATGAAGCCATGTTTGAAAACAATTCTTCTCTATGAATGTGAGATCTGGCCATTGCACAAAAAAGATCTTCATCAGCCAGAGGTCTTCAATCACTACTGCCTCTAATATATCCTGTGCACTTGCCTCTCTGACCAGATCCTCAACTCGACTATCCATGCTAGAAGTAACATTCTTGACCTGGAAGAAACTCTACTCAAAAGAAGACTGCAGAGATTCAGTCACGTGCTATACCAGCCTGGTGAGGTGTAATTCCGTAAACGGGTGGCGCTCAATGACTCCATTGGCTGATGGGAGCACCAAGGTGGTCAACTCAAGACATGGCTCACAACAGTCAAGGCAAACATAGAACTCATGTCCGATCTTCACATTTTTGGTTCATGATGCCAGAATTGTGAATGGCTCGATCATGCCATTGACTCCGATGCTGATCAACGAGGATGGACAACTTTGACGTGCGATGTGGTTAACACTATTGGAGCTGGCTCAACCTATCTCAGGTGAAAGCCACTATAAAGTACAAGTAAATATTAGACCGTGAAACGTGACGAGATAGATTCCCTTATGACGATACCCCTAAAGGGAGGAGGAGGAGGGGGGGGCATATCAACATTTTTTTTAATCCTTTAAAACAGGTTCCTATTAAAATCAAGGTAATAATATATTTGTTCATTGCCCTCACAGATAAATAGGAAATTGTCAGTCGAGTAAAAATCACAATGGCAACTAGTGATGAACAGCATCTCATTCAGGAATGTGAACAAATGACTAAAATCAAGGGGAAGCTTCCTCAGCTGTTTTCTTCTTTTTTTTCATTCAAAATAGTAATACACACGGACGAAAAAACGCTTTGGATAATCACAGATTTCAAGGTAGTTCTACTAAAATAGCCATATTTTTTAAACCAAAGCACTTCAAGTCTTCAAATTACTACTGTTTTGTTCGGAAATGAATATACTTTCAAATGAATTAATAAATATGAATGTACATTATATATTTTAAGAGTTTTAAGCAAATAAAGTGATAAAAATGTGAACGTCATAAAATGGCGTTTTCGGTAAGGTTTTGTAGTGACCCCCCCTGTTTTCTAAAGGTCCGTACCGTGATTGTATGAAGAATTTCGTCATGAAATTTGGGAACCAATTAGAAGAGGTGTTAATCTTAATACTGTCAAGTGTCCGAAATATTTTTGACCATTTCTTTTTTTGTTGTGTTAAAAATAAGACTTTAATATGACGAGTATTGAACATTTTGAAAAAAAAATTCTTCGGACACCCAGTAGTAAGTAAATCAATCTTTTTACTATCTTTATCAATTAAAAGTATTGTTTTATGTTGAGTAGGACCGCGGTAATTGATAATTTAAAAGGACCTACCCGAAAAAAAAAATTGTTTCTATTTATCGAATTTGGTCAAATGAAGTTTAAGCAGCAGCAGCAGCAGCTCCAGCCTGTAGAATCAGCGATAGCACAGTTGTAAACAAACACGCGTTCTTTAATTTTTATTCAAGAACGAATTAAGAAAAACATGAAAATATGAATATAAATGTTCTTATGTTTAATTAGAGCTATTTTGTTATCAGAATAACATTAGTTTAGAACTATTCGGTTTTCAGAATATATAATAACAACAATCCTAACCAATTCGGCATTATAAATCTGTTGCAATTTCTCACAAATCTCGTCAAATTTAAAAACCTGGTTAAAAAAACAAAAACTTTTGTAGATATATAGCTTGCATGCACTTTTATTCTTTAAATTAGTTTTGAACAGCGAATTAAAACAATGTTTTACTGCGAACAGCCACAAATGTTTTTTTTTCAAAATCAAAATAAGTATCAAAATCTCGTTTATACATAGATTCGAAAAAGTTGTCAAAAAACAAATATATAACAAATAAATGTTATCAAAGGCAAGATAAGTTACTTTTCTACCGAACTGGATATATTTTTTGTGTTTTTATTCAATGTAACATGTTTATTCAGCTCGAAAAAAACACAGTGTTTACCGTGGAAAATTAAAAATGGCGCCCGACCCGACTCTCTTTGACACGGTAAGTTTGAGAAAAGGAGTTAAAAATAAAAAAAAACTATACAAAATACTGTTAAAAACTCACCGAATATATGTCAGCCTATGTCACGGTAACATATATTGAGCGAGTTTCTAGCAGTATTTTGTCTACTTTTTTATTTTTAACTCTTTTCCCCAAACTTACCGTTTCAAGAGAGTCGGGCGCCATTTTAAATTTTCCAAAACATCGGTAAACACTGTTTTCAAGCTGAATAAACATGTTACATTAAATAAAAACACTAAAAAATTATCCAGTTAGATAGAAAAGTAACTTGCTTTTGATAACATTTATTTGTTATATATTTGTTTTTTTGACAACTTTTTCGAATCTATGTGTATAGTAATACAAACCCTCAAAATCTATATCAATATTCTTGAAATTTTAAAAGCAGTTAGAAAACACATCAAACTACAATTAGGAAGCTTTTTATTTCGTTATTTTTTTTCTACTTATTAAGCGAAAGATATTTTTACAACCTGCTCCAGCGTAGTATAAACGGCCTATGGAATTAACACCTTCAACCTCGAAAATAGAAATCAACAAATTTTTGAACGCTCTTTTTGAAAAAAAGCTCTCTTAACTTCACCTCTAATACAAATTATGTGTGGCAAGTCTCCTCCTAAAACACTCTTTAACCCTAACAATAACACTAAGTTCGAGTGGCAAGCCCCCCCCCCAACAAAATACCTCTGTAAGCCACATACAAGCATCTAAAACAAACAAACAAAAAATAGATCCTTCCTTAAAGAAAAATACACATAAAAATAAATTGGTTAACTGTCCTAAAATGCTAGAACGGCCAGGAAATGATGAATTATTTTACATTAAATTTTTGTGAAACTAACCGCTCCCCCCTCTAATATTGTCTCTGTCAAGTTTTCAGTATGTTCACACATAATTTTCCTTAGCCCTACAATTAATTCAAAGTCCGAATGGCAACCCTCCCCGTATTCTCATTGCATAGAAACCCTCTTAAAACTACACATAATCATCTTAAAAAAAAAAAAAAAAAGCATGCATATTTTCCCATAGAAAAAAACAGTTAACTGCCCTAAAATGCTAGAATGACCTGTAATAGGAAATTATTTTACATTCAATTCTAAAATAATTTGTTTATCTTTCATGAAAGTTTTTCATGGCATTTTATACATAATTTCCTAAAAAGGTAGAATCACATTTTGGAGGGGTGGTCAGAAGGAGTTGAGTGGGGTTAAACAGAAGGTGTTAATCTACAATAATACCAAAGAAATATTGCAATATATTCATTTTTAAATAGTCTTATGTTTAGATTTAAGTTTTTTGTACATAAAGCACATTACAATTCAACTTTGAGTTCTCCAACTTCTTTTCTGTTTATGGATACATGGCATTTTTAAGGAATTGCTGCATATTTATGCACATTTACTGCAGATTATTTGGAAACCATAAACTTTGGGAGATTTTCAGTTGCATATTCTGATTCCTTGTACAAAAATACACTTATATGGTAAATTTCATTTTTTAGTCTTGTGTTTTAACAAAGATATGACATTTTTACTGAAAAAGTAGTGTAAAAAATGTGACGAAACGCATATGGTCTTAAAGAGGGAAAAATATCCAAACGTGTGAGGCACAAAAATAGCCATAACTTCCTTAATTTTAATCAGATTTTAAAAATTTAAAAAGATTCTTTCTTAGCTCATCAAGCTCTTTCTATGCATACCAATATTGAAATATTTCAAGCTATTTCAATTTTTTCATGTGTATTGCTATTCAAAACGAGGCATGTTACCATTTCGAATGTAAAGGGCTACTATTTGGGATTATATTTAACATGAGACTGAAGAGAGTTGAGCTGGAAGATATTTGTTCACATTACATTTAAACTTCTGCAGGTTGGTACAGACAGGAAAGCAGGAGAGAATTCAAAACTTTAGCAGGCCAAGGAAAGAAATTATTAGAGTAGAAGGCTTTCCGGCATCAAGGGACCTCAACAGTAAAGGGGTGGGATTTTGTTGCTTATTGGATTAATCAAGAGAATGTACATCGAGGGGGCACAAGTGCTATAGGTTCATCCAAACACATTTCATTAAATACTTATAAAATGACATTGCAGTGATAGCTTGGTCGATAGTGCACGACCTATTAGATTTGAGATTCTTTTTTGGACCTGAGATACTAGTGGTAGATGCACAAACCCAAATGCAAGAACAATACTCCATGTATAAGCAAATTGTGGCTTTATTGAACCCCTAACAATATATTAGGGAGAGACTACACTGTATTCTTCTATTGACATCAAAAGTAGCCAGAGTCGAGTTGAGAACACTCAATCACCTCAGAAAAGGAATGCAGTGATCAAAAATTCCTATGGCCAGATGGGGTTACAAAATTAACTTTTCATCTTGAGAATGTTGTTTATTCAAGAAATACCTATTTTTTAAAATTTTATTTTAGTTAATAAATATGTGTTGTTGAAAAACTTGATAATTTTTTAAGAATTGTCTGACTTGTTGAAAATTCAAATTTTATGTATTATTAGAAAGTATAGTAAATTGTGTATTTTATTTTGTAAACAAATTTTTAATACTAATGTATCACTACTTAACAAGGCCCAAAGACCATTCAAGGATAAAAGTTATTTTAATTTCTTTATAACAATAAAAATAAACAAAAATAATGATCGTGGACCAATTTTGTCTATTGATTATTGAAATGTAACTAACCAGAAGCTGGAAATATATCTTCATTAAGCTTATTATTTGTAACAATTTGGAACATATTATAACTTATAATATAAGGAATATATATTTCAAAATTATACATTTTTATATAAACTCAATAAATTATTATATATATATATATATATATATATATATATATATATATATATATATATATACGTACAAATATAAGCTACTTAGACGTTCAGCTATGATACATGTTCCCAATTTCAATATTTTCAAATAATTCAGACAGTGGAACCGGAAAACGTTTCCTGTTCAATTGAAAAAAATGTTTTCCTAAATAATGGTTTTCTATACAATATTAAAAGAGCAAGCACAAGGCAGGTAGCAGCTGTTTTTATTTAAATTTTATCATTCTTTGCAGCAAAAAGTATTTACTTGCATTCTGTTGTCTTCTATAGATTGACATTTCGGTTAACATATGAACTTTATCAGTTATTTCATTCTCATAAAATAAGACTATCAAGCTCATTTTCAGTTTAGCATTATTGAGATTAAAATGAATAAGAAGGAAAATGGCATCGATTCAGATATAAATGCTCTTTCATCCATTTGAATACTAAACATCATAAAAATATTATTGACATTTGACATATGCATAGAGAATGCCAGCTGTATTGCAACTCTTGAGTATTTAGACAGATACGACAAAGTTCTGGACAAGGCTATATCTGCACTCATTATAATAAAAAATCTAAAGAATTTCTGAGACATGACTGCAGAAATTTCCACAGAGTTAATATCTAATAGTTAACATAGACAGTAACAATACACACAGCAAGGCTATATACACAGAGATGACGGCAAGGCTATTTACACAGAGAGATGATGGCAAGGATATTTACACAGAAAGATGATGGCAAGGCTATTTACACAAAGAGATGACAGCAAGGCTATTTACACAGAGAGATGACGGCAAGGTTATTTACACAAAGAGATGACAGCAAGGCTATTTACACAAAGAGATGACGGCAAGGCTATTTACACAGAGAGATGATGGCAAGGATATTTACAGAGAGAGATGATGGCAAGGATATTTACACAGAGATGATGGCAAGGATATTTACACAGAGAGATGACGGCAAGGCTGTTTACACAAAGAAATGATGGCAAGGCTATTTACACAGAGAGATGATGGCAAGGCTATTTACACAGAGATGACAACAAGGTTCTATACAGAGATGACGGCAAGGCTATTTAAACAGAGATAATAACAATGAAGAAGGCATAAAAAGAAATTATACACTTATTACGACTGAACAGCAAACATTTCCAGCATCAGATAAATTATTGAGCATTTTCAGAAGGAACTACTTCACTTTTGGACCATATTTCCTTAAGTGCTACTTGAAATGGAGGAGTTCCTTCAATAGGTGCTCATTTGATGCTGTTGTCTACAACTGATTTTCCAGTAAACAAGTATTCTCTCTTCTTAACCAAATCCAATGAGAATATATTACCACAGTTTATTGTAGACCAGAGTTCTAATCTTAATGTTAGTGTAGCAAATTCATTTCCGAAACAGATTGATAAATTTTTGTTCAACAAACTTTTGTGCAAAATCCGGCATATAGTAATACTAGTAATGCCCATCGATCCTAAAAACGCTTTGGATATTTTAAGATTTGAAGGTAGTTCTATTAAAATAGTCATATTTTAAAAACCAAAACACGTAAAGTCCTCAAAATACAATCATGTTGTTCAGAAATTAATATCCTTTCACATGCTTTAATAAATAATAATCTACGTAATATATTTGAAGAGTTTTTAAGAAAATAACAATAAAAATGTTAATGTTATGAAACAGACATTTTAAGTCAGATTTGGGTTTTTTTTTACCCTTGCGGTGCTTAGAAGCTTGGTACCAATCCCCTCTGAGGAATTCCATCATGAAATTTGGAACACAATTAGAAAAAACATGACAAAATGCAAACCTTTCATTTCAACTTGCCAACATTTTTACTTCTTTCTGTGCATGCTCAAATTCAATTTTTCAAGTCATTTAATATTAAATTTTTCTTACCAATCTCTTGATAACTACATCGGTAGAAGACGTGGCTGGCACACTATATGTTTTGGTTTCGATTCTAGCTGATAGCACCCATCATTTTTTATTTTAACTTTTGAAATCACTACTATATACAATAAGTACAATATAATATTTATTGGCTTTGTAATAATAAATATAAAATCAGCATCAATTAAAATATATTTAAGTATATTTTACAACCTTGCTACAATAATACCAAAGAAATTTTGCAATATATCCATTTCTAATATTCCTAGTTTCTTGTACATAAAATGCATTACAATTCAACTTTTACTTCTCTCTTCTTTTTTTTTAATGGATACATGGAATTTTCATGATATCGCAACATATTTGTGAGCATTTACTGCAGATTACTTGGAAATCATTAACTTCTGGAGATTTTCAGTGTCAAATTCGGAATCTTTGCACAAAAGTACACTTATGACAAATTTCATGATTTTATCTTGTGTTTTAATGAAGATATAGCATTTTTAATGAAAAGATAGTGTAAAAAATGTGACAAAACGCATATAGTCTGAAATTGAGAGTCAAATATCCAAACGTGGGAGGCACAAAAATAGTCGTAACTTGCCTATTTTTGGTCAGATTTAAAAATATTCTTTTTTAGATCATCAAGCTCTTTCTATGTATACCATTACTGAGATATTTTAAGCAAATTCAATTTTTTAGTGTGTATTGCTGAACCTTGCAACCTTGGTCTTTACATTCATCAATCAGGTCAATATATTCTCTTTCCACTATACTGCTAAGTTTTCTTCCCACCTTTCTAACACTCAAGTGATCATATGATCAGGGAGGAATGCAGCGGAACAGTTGAAAGAAAAACATGGCTGCCTTTGCAAGATTTTACATAAAAACGATCTTGAGACATACATATAGAAATTTTGACTCCTGAAAGTCTATGTAACAAAGGAAATATTTATGTGGTCGGTCTCCCCCCCCCCCAATCAAATCTTGTGAACTGATTGATATTAATACAACAGAGTAAGATCATTTGAAAGCAAGAATTGAAATAAGTAGAAAGTACTGAAGACTGGCAGCTGTTAGTGGATCTCTGATGGCAACTGAGGTTCCCTGGACACATTTCAGCTACCACCTCTGTGATCAGATGTCATATTTGTATATTATTCTAATTATCCAGAAATTTAGAATTTTGAAACCTATATCCTCCGATTTTGTTGCAAATTGCACCACAGGTGGACGTCATAAAAACTAAGAAATCCTGAAAATTTGAGCATCTCCAAGTGGTTTCCGATTTAAAGCATTTTCCGTTTTGCATAAATTGTGTGAGATGTCACTCGAACAATATTTCAATAATTACATTGTCTTTAATACTTTCAGTTTGGAACATGTGATCTGGAGGATTTTTTTTATCTTAGGTATCCAAAATAACATTAGATTTACTTTCTATGCGATTTTATTTGCTTTTGGAATTTTTCACATATGCACCAAAATGGGGCAACAAAATAAAAACAAAAACAAAAAAAATGAGATCACTGATATAATACCAGATTTTTTTCTTTTAAACATTTATGCAGACAATACGTCTCGACTAAAAATGTTAAAGTTCTTGTTTTGTTCACTGTTCAGAAATACTCTATTGGGTGAAAAAACTAGTTTGGGTGTGCGAGATGAAGTTTGGGAGACTACCTAAATTATATAAAATTCATATTCAAATAAGTTTTAGAAAGTCAAAGTTAAATGATAAAAGGTAAAACAGTCTCAAAGTGATCAGATATTCAGTATAAAAGAGAACTTCACAACAAAAGCCAGCATACAACATTATTAACATGTGTTATTTTTATCATCAATTTTACAACTATGGTGCAAGTTACAACAAAATCTGAGTGACAGCAGAGTCACTGGATCGATTATTATGATTAGAAAAATAAAAACAATTAGATGGAAAATGTGAGTGACAGCTGAAATAATAAAGTGCTACAAAGGAATGTTAACTTGGAAAATAAAGATAAACAAAATTCTACAAGAATTTTAGTTTATGTAAATGAAATAACTAGATTTAGGCTTACGTCATCATTGGGGTTCTGGACACATGATGATATGCAGATTTGAGTAGATTTTAATAAGTCGTCTGCTGAACACCAGGGAAAACGGACGACTCAAGGGGGAGTTGGTTTCTCTCATGAGATGGGGAGCGGCATCTCAAGACAGTCAAGAAGTAAAGAAGTTGTAATCTCTGAAGATGCCAGCCGGAATCAAGAAAATAGATGTTTTGTATATAAACCAGGTATTTGTTGTGTTTGTCTACAACTGTTGAAACAAACTATTTTGTCTACAACTGTTTTGATACGTCTACATCAATCATTTCGCATTAGAACTGTTGCATAAATGTTAAATACACACACCAGACAAATCCACTAGATGACACACGATATGTATATACACGCATATAATGTAACAAAGATGTATATACACGCATATAATATAACCAAGATGTATATACACGCATATAATATAACCAAGATGTATATAAACACATATAATATAACCAAGATGTATATACACGCATATAATGTAACCAAGATGTATATACACGCATATAATGTAACCAAGATGTATATACACGCATATAATGTAACCAAGATGTATATACACGCATATAATATAACCAAGATATATATACACGCATATAATATAACCAAGATATATATACACGCAGATAATATAACCAAGATATATATATACACGCATATAATATAACCAAGATATATATACACGCATATAATATAACCAAGATATATACACACATATAACCAAGATATATACACGCATATAATATAACCAAGATATATACACACATATAACCAAGATATATACACGCATATAATATAACCAAGATATATACACACATATAACCAAGATATATACACGCATATAATATAACCAAGATATATACACGCATATATATGTACATGAATATACAGATAATATATAAACTTCCCACTATCTAACACACTGACAGTCCTACATTAAATCACTAGGAGAAAACTTTTGAAAGGGGTTTCTCCTAGTATGTGAAGCTGATCAATGAGCAAAGAGAGTAAGGTATCTCAAAGTGAAGGTGGGGAGAAGGGGATTTGTAAACCATTCTCTGGCCAGAATCTTCAGTAAATTTTGATATTGAGGAGACCTAATCTGTAGCCCACTGTGGTAGCAGAATTAATTTCAAGATGGTTGTGAATAAAAGGAGAACCATGGAAGTTATGTGAACACAAGTTGAAATCTGAGTCACCTGGAGTAAAGTGTAATAGATTGAAAGACACAAATCGCTCAATGATAACTCATCTAGCTACAACAACTGTAAATAATTTTCCTTTCTCCCTGTACCTACAAGTAAACAGAAGTTCCATTAGCAAAGTTTCTTTCTAAGAACTATCTGCACATGTAACATAATATTATTGGGCTGCTTCCCTGCTGACTATAGCATGATCCCTTTCAAGTCTAATGTTAGCAAATTCTTGTTGAGGCATCCTCATAGTCTATCAATCTTCACATTGTTGTTTCATTATCCTTCTAAACAGACACATAAACCTTTATTCTCAAATGGCTTATGGGCCTTATTAAGTAGTGATTCATTTTTACATAAATTTTTTTTAAAAGGAACTCATCCATTCTTACAAGATGATTATATCAACAAAGTCTTTTGTTCTGCATACACTTCCCCATACTGTCCAAATTTAATCTCCTCTGGAGTTCATCAGATTTAAGCCTGTTTTTAAGATTCATGTTACACATCCATTATGTTATTCTAATACTATTTCTCTTCATGCAACTGATACCTTCTACCCTCACTAGCTAGGTTTCACTACCATATATCACACTGCATACACATACCCGATAAACTTTCCTTGGTTAATAATAGTAACGCTCTGCTGGTTAGTAACAGCAGAAGTTCCCTGAACTTACTCCATCTACTTGTAGCTATCATAATCACACTAGCAGCAGTTCCCTCTCTTGCCTCAATGTATCACCAAGGTAAGAAAATTTCTAAACAACCTTAATAACTTTGTTCTGCAAATACTCTTTATATCTGAGTTTCCATCCATCAACAATGTCTTACACTTTTTTGCATACAAACTAGGTATCATTTCTCAACCTGCCTGTAATTTTTGCTTCCTCAACTGTACTAACATGCAGAAGTTCAAGTGTAATAGTATGCTCAACACCCTACATAGTAACTTATGTCCCTGATAGTAGGCCTCCTACACCAAAGTGGCACTGTGCCTTATTTGGGATGAAAATGTAATTTAAAAAAAAAAGAAAAAAAAAAAGAAAATGAGTGGGAGAACCGTATTGGTTGCTGTGAGAGATTGGGACACTACATCTGAAAAAAAAATAAAATAATAAAATAAATAAATAATATTAACTATATAATAGGTGGGAGCAACAACTGGAAGTTGATTTTTGGAAGCCACACTTCCAAGTTAATTGCCGAACCACAATTTTAAATATGGAGATCAGATTAAGTTTTGGAATTTTTGAGATGATGATTGATAATTTGTATTATTTGGACTAACGTTCTCATCTAGTGCAATGGATCAAAATGTTAAGTAATTCTAAGTGAAAGTCTAAGGTTCAATCCTCAGAAGATGTGATACAAAGATTTGTATCCAAACATGGCTAATGGAACAAGAACAAGCTACTCCTGTAGAATTTAATAGAAAAGTTATTTGAAATTCTGTACATATTCTCCAAGTTTGACAAGACGAATATGAAGGTCAGAAGTTACAGCAGCCAAAACATTGTGAGAAAAACTACGAAAATAACAATAATCCAGATAATAGAATTGTAAAAAGGATGTGGCACAAAAGGTTGCTTTAATGGGAAAAAGAAAGAAGGTGGGTGGGGGCAGCATTATATATATATATATATATATATATATATTCTGCTTCTAGAAGAATAGAAGCCAATAAACCAATAAATATCAAGAAAAAATATAAAATGTGTTTCTTTTGTGTTGATTAAAATTAAAATCTAAGAAAGGGAATCGAAAGTAGAGTTATTTCCCCTTAACTTGATTTGCTTTGTAATCTGTTTCTAATTTAATTAGAATTAAATCTGTGCATTAAAATCAATACAGTCTAATCATATAGAAAGTTTTATTTTTATTAGATACCTGCAGTTAAGCAACATCGAGGCTGATCAATATTAGATGAGTGACGATTTGGGAATATTAGGTGCAGTACATGATAGGATAGTGATACTTCCTTTTTTTTTTGTCTTTCAGTCCTCATTTCCAATGAGTGATTTTTCTGACAAAGGGGGAAGAAAAAGCTGCTTTCTAGGTCAGTAGTACTTTGTAAAGAGTAGCCTGAGATATCGGAAAATTTCCGTTTCTATGTCTATCCTTGTGGTCATGTCACTAGTAAGGGTGCTGGAGGTAAATGTTTCATCTGGGCTGACGTTACCTGCCTGATAGTCAGGGATCCGAACCTTGGATTAACCACTAAGGAGGCTGTCCTATCAGCAGGTGCTGTATTGCCATTTGGTGAATGGATTCTGGACCATAGATTAGTTTCTGGTAGGGCCTCTCAATGCCATACTAGTGGGTAATTGTTACGGCTTTACCTTATCATGTACCACAAAAAAAAAAAAAAAAAATTTTCTTGTCTTTTTTCTCACTTATTTTCCCTCTCTGTCCTGCTCCAACCAAGTCTACCGACCTGCTCCACAAACCCCAAAACCTCAACAATCATGACAAATCTCCAAAAAAACACGAATAAACCTCCAACGCCTACTACCAGCTCTCCTTCTCCAACATCAGGGGTCTACATTCCAACCTTCCAGCGGTTGAAACCCAATTACAGGAGACGAAACCGGACATATTTTTTACAAGTGAAACTGGCATAGGGCCAACCACTTCTCTAGACGAATTCATAATTAAAGTTAACATCTAAATCTGACCCCCAAGATCGCCATGGGCATGGAACATGTGCCTACATCAAAGATGGCTTTCCATGTGGTAGGGATCTCCAGAGAAGACCCTAATTTACCTCACATGTGCTTCCGGGTTACACTAGCTTACACCACTGCATTTATATTTGCTCTCTATCACCCCCACAACAGTGGGGTTACTATCTTTAAGAGCATATCTGAGAAAATTGACCACATCGTGTCTGCTCATCCCTTGGCTAACATTCACATTTGCGGTGACTTCAATGTCCATAACGTGGAATGGTTGACTCACTCAAATAAGACAGATGATGAGGGGAGGTTCTGTCATGACTTTGCCATTGCCTATGACCTCACCCAGATTGTTCATGAACCCACCAGTGTGCCTGATACACCCGGTCAATATGCAAGCCTTCTAGACCTTTTCCTCACAACATCCCCTGAGCTGTGTTCATGTTCCGTTCTATCTCCTCTGGGATCCTCTGACCACTCCGTTGTAACAGTTAAGATAAAAATGAAATGTAATAAGTCTTCAGACATACCTCTCCACCGTACTGTGTATCGATACTCTATGGCTGACTGGGATAGCTTCCGTACATTCATATCTGACCTACCTCTACATTCCATGTTTAAAAAGGATGTGTCCTCTATAGTATCAGACCTGACCGAATGGTTAATTGTAGGCATAAATCGATTCATACCATCCAAAAAATTCCAACAAAAACCTAACAGCCAGCCATGGTTCTCCCCTGAATGTGCTACTGCCATCGCGCACAGAAATCACTTTTTCCATAGCTACCAACGTAATAGATGTACTGAGATTAAAGCTGCTTTCAGAACTGCCAGCAACCACTGTAAAAGAGTAATAAAAAATGCAAGAGAGCTATATGCTCAGTCTGTTAAATCCGAAGTAGCTGAGCAGCGGCTTGGTTCCCACCACTTCTGGCAAATAGCAAACAGGATCTTGAACAGAAGCGTGCATTCTATCCCAACTATCATCAATGGACCTGAGGTTATCTCGTCAGCACCAGACAAGGCCAAACTATTTGCAAAGAACTTTGCAGCTAATTCTACCCTATGCGACAATGACCATCAACTCCCTGTATTTCCTCCTATAACAGACAACACTCTATGCAACATACAAATATCTGTGCGTGAGGTCGCCAAGCTAATCAAGAACCTTGATTCCAGTAAAGCAACTGGCCCTGACAGCATTCCAGTTATAGTGCTGAAAAAGCTCCAACCAGAACTTGCCTCCATACTTACAAAACTGTTTAAGCATTGCCTTAAGGAGAAGTGCTTTCCAACACCCTGGAAAACCTCATCAGTATGCCCTGTATTTAAGAATTCAGGTGAAAAGTCATCTCCCTCTCAGTACAGACCAATAAGTCTCCTGTGTGTCATGAGTAAGTTGTTGGAATCCATGTTAAATAAAGAAGTAGTCAACCACCTCAACAGAAACAACCTTCTTAGTGACATGCAATTTGGTTTCCGCTCTGCAAGATCTACAGCAGATGTGCTAACGGTTATATCACATAGGATTAGTGAATCTCTTGACAAAGGTTTCCTTTCCAGGGCAATTGCTCAACATATCGAAGGCCTTCGATAAGGTATGGCATAAGGGCCTACTTCACAAGATTTCCAGCTACGGTATTACTGGAAATGTTTTCTCAATCATTAAATCATTTTTCTCTGATAGGTTCATAAGAGTAGTGGTTGATTGGCAGAAATCAGAGGCCCACAGTATTAATGCTGGAGTCCCTCAGGGATCCATACTGGGCCCAACTCTCTTCCTGATCTACATCAATGATCTCCCAAAACACATCCTTAAATCATTCGTTGACATCTATGCTGATGACACGACCATCTATGGCAACACATCAAAGGCCGTAAATGACAAAGTTCTCTCTAATTCTCTCTCCTCTGATCTTGAGCACGTGGTACGATGAGGGAAGAGGTGGCTGATTACTTTTAATTCATCCAAAACCAAGCTTCTATCTTTACATCATCAATGCTCTGATCTTCATCTGGCATCAATTGAAATGGATGGCTCTCGTCTTGGGGAGGCCCCATGTTTTATCAAGCTTCTGGGTTTGACCTTTACTCCTGACCTGAAATGGAACACGTACATCAAATCTGTTGCCAGGGATGCTGGGAAAATGGTGGAATCCTTCTACCGTTCCAGAAGATATCTCACTACTGATGCAATTCTCTATCTGTATAAAAGCCAAGTACGTCCAAGGATGGAGTACTGCTGCCACATCTGGGCAGGAGCTGCTAAAAACAGCCTATCCTGCCTTAACAGAATACAAAACAGACTTCGTGGTTTAGTGGGGGATGCCCTTTTCTCTTCCCTGCAACCTCTCTCCCACAGGAGAGACGTTGCGAGCCTATCTTTGTTTTATCATTATTTCCATCGCAGGTGCTCGTCTGAGCTCCAATCTCTCGTCTCCCCCTCGCCAATTTTTCACGAAAAACACCCGTCTGGCTGAAACTACTGTCAATAATTTTCCCCACTCTTTATCTGTGCCTAAATCCAAACATAGATTCCATGAGCAAAGCTTCTTTCTTAGAACTGCACGCCAGTGGAACTCTCTGCCGCTTGCCTGTTTCCTACCTGACTACAACTTGGACATCTTCAAGTCCAACATAAACAAACTCCTGACAAACCCCCCCTTAAATAAGACACTCTATCAAAACCCCTAATACTAATGATCACTACAATACTATCTCATTGATTACTATACACGCAATAACCCTTATCCCGAGTGGTCTTTGGACCTTGATAAGTGGTGACCCCCATGTAAAAAAAAAAAAAAAAAAAAAAACTTCCTTGCAAACTCTATCATCATCCAAATCTAATTATGGGCTGATAGCCACAGAACAGAGGTTATCCTTTATACAATGTCTACCATTATTAATGTGAGAAACAGGAGGTTGTAGTGGAAAAAAGGCATAAATAAATGAGATGGTGATTAAAACCAATCAAGAAAATAAAAAGAAAGGCTTCAGACAAACATTTATGAAGTTATTAGAAATTAAAAATTATTTGATTTATTTAATACTAACGTACTTTTGATATTGTTAGTTAATTGGTTTATGACGTATCAATCCTTTTCAAGTTATTTAATACCAAATCCAGTCATTTCATGCTTAAAATGCTTTATATTTTCACACATTAATTTGTTTTATGAGTGCATATTTTTATAAACAAATATTATATATATATATATATATATTAAAAGGTATTCAAGAGTGATAACTAATGAATTCAACAAGGTTATTAAGTGCTCAATAAAAGAAGAGCGAGATATATTTTTATTAATATAAACAAATTTACATAGTCGTAACATTGGACTAGCTAATGTTATGGACAAATGGTCAGTTAAAACCAGAAGTCTTCATTAGGCGACTTAATAAATGGTTACTTTCCACAAAAGTAACCAGTCCTCAGGTAAAGCAACCAATGAAGTTTTAATGAGGTTAATGCAAGAGTGCTCAATACCGAAGTAGGGTAACATATACTTTTTATTTGTTTTACATAAGCATTAATATGTCGCTACACATTCATGAGCATGTTTCCGTCAGTCAGTTACAAGTAACTAGAGACCTCTTCAGGTGATATTGCTTATACAAAAGTTTAGTTCAACTAAAATATTTTGTGGTTCAATGGTGGGAGCATTAGTTTCTTGAATTTTTCAAATTTTCCAGGCAACATGGGTGCAGCTGTATAAAGCAAATTTTTATAAATCAGCATTTTTTTGATGAGCTTATTCTGTTGCTGGAATTGATTTCCAATGGTTTGTTGTGAGATCCGTTATCAGCAGCATTTTGATGGTAGTCTGGGCATGTCAAGTGTTGAGATTTGTTAACATATGCTATGGTAATATTACCTGGATCGAATGTGTAAACATTGTGGAAAACGTTACCTTCTAGAAAGACACTAAGTCTTTCTGCCTTCGGAAAGTGTGCATGTGGATGAGGGGGAGAGGCACACAGGTTGCCTTGAGGCAAATGCTCTTTTTATCACGAATGTCAAATACTTTGAAATTCCTTTTATGGATAAAGGAAAAGCGTTATTGGTAAATCTATTTATTTGCTACATCATGTAGATGGGAGTTTCTTTTGCTTATTGTAAATATTCTTTTTCTTTTTTTCCTGCATAAATTTTTTTTATTACTTCCACCTTTTATTGTGTACATATTTATATATGCGTTTTAAATAAGATACTTATTGTATGATTTTGCTTTGGTGAATAGAAAGTGAATGGTGGGCTGGTCAGTGACTAAATTAGTTTGAGTCAGCTAAAATCAGAATTGACCAATTTTTCCTTACAGCTCGCTTTTTATTTTTGTGCCACATTTTATATATAAATAAATACTGACTTTGGAATCTATTAGAAAGACCAATTTTTTACCTTATTACTTTTGCAACTCTTTATTTTTAATTTTTGGATATCTTTTGCTGGTATTTTGGAGCGGGGGGGGGGAACTTTTGCAACTCTTCAATGGAATGTTTTGGATGCTTTATCCATTAAATTTTGCAGCGCCAGAAAGAATACCCAAATGAACCCTGAACACATACGTTTGCCCATAACAAAAACTGTATGGGAATAGTGATCGTAAACACTTCACACCTGTCTAGTTTCTTTAAGAGATGTCTTCTGAGTTTTCACATTATTCCTCCATCACATCCGCCCCCTAAAAAGTTCCTTTCATTAATGTAAAAAAATATAAATAAACAAAAATCATTAGCCTTTTCTGTGCAAAGAAATCATCACAAATGCATTGAATAATTTAAAAAGAAAAGAAAAGCAAACAAGGAAAAAAATTTAAATATAGTTTCTTCTGTGCACTAATGAAAAAAATAAAGACTCACAGTCATAAAGACGGGAAAAAGTTCAAAAGATAGTTTGTGTAACAAAAAATAAAACTTCTGGTGGGGAAAAAAACAACACACAAAAATGTTTGCTTGTTTGGGTTATTCCGTCAGTTATTGACACAGCTGAGTTGGCGCTCCACTGCACCCAGGCTGCTCACTTCCTACAGAGGTCCAGTCAACTAGATGATTGAGGTTGGGACTAGGGTAGCCTGGTGTTGGTGGCTGGTCAGGTATCTTTGCCAGTCAAGTTTCCAGATGTTTCTTGAAAGTGTGTTTCTTATTGCAGCTGGAGTACAGTTGAATGTTCTTGTGCCACTGTAGGTGAAGCTGTCGTGGATGAGGGACTTGGTCCTGTGTAGTCCCAGGTGTGGTTTTTATATAGCACAGCCTCCCTCCCCGCTGTGAGTTATTTCTTCTTATTGTTGTGTTTGGAACCCTTCCTTCCAAGATTTTTCATATATAGATGATAATATATCATTCTCTTCAACGTTGTAATGAATACAGTTGCAGCTCCTTCAGCCTCTCCCAGTAATTCATTTGGTTTACTCTATATTTTGCTGGTGAATGTTTTCTGGGGTGCTTCTATTTTGCTGATATCTGTTACTTTTTGTGGAGACAACAGCTGACAGTAGTATTCTAACCTTGTGAAGACAAGGGATTTCCATAATGTGAGCAGGCATCCACTGTTCCTACTCCTGAAGGTTCTCAGTATCCATTCTGTTGTCTTACAAATGCTGTGGTGTGATCAATATGTTGTGTGAAGGTGGAATCTTTGCTCATATAAACCCCTAGACCCTTCACTACTTCCTCTGATGTGATTTCTTGTTAGCCACACCAGTATCCAGATGTTTTCTTGAGATAGTCTTTATTACCGTATTGGAGTAGTTCAAATTTTTTACCGTTTAGAGTAATATTGTTGTCATTAGCCCATTTTATAATTTTGTTGAGCTATTCTTGTAAAAGCTTTGAGTCATGTGGTGTGGAGGTTTTTTTCATGATTCGTGTGTCATCAGTGAAAGATATTGCTATGGCATTTTCCAGGTTTCTATCTATGTCAGTAACAAATAGAATATAAGAAACAATAGAGGACCTAATACTGAGCGTTGTGGTAGCCGCTGATGACCTTACTTGCCTCTGATAAGCTCCCTCGAATGGTCACTTTTTGTGTCTTGTCTGAGAGAAAGCTGTACATCCATGTCCTGAGTTTTCCACACATTTCAAATTAGTGAATTTTATGCAGAAGTATACTGATGTTTACTTTGTCAAAAGTTTTTGCGAAATCTATATAGATTACATTGATGTTATCTCCATCTTGAATATCATGTAGGATGTTCTTATAGTGAGATAGTAGCTGTGACAAGTAAGAGCGGCCCTGTCAAAATTCATGTTGTCCTTTGTTGAAGGCTCCTTTGTTTTCCAGAAAGTCTACCAGCTTATGTCGCACTGTTTTGGTACTTATACACTTTTTATTTTTTTATTTTTAAAGCCATTCTCAGCATAAGAAGGAGGAGAGTGTTTTGTAACTATTCTGTGCTCCCACTTAACAATTTAATAATAAAAAAGGGTTCTCCTGGTCCTTTTGTCTCCCAAAATTTTAATCACGTGATTACAGTGTAGTGGAAAATAAACCATTCATTCAAGTGTTGCTTATGATATTAAAAATCATGGTAACATTTATTCATTGTATTTTTTTTTGGGGTGGGGGCACTTTTTTCATTTGTTGGCTTTTCTGCAACATATCCCAAGGAGTTTTATAAGTAAATAAATCTGTGTGGTTTTAACAACAGAAACCGTTCAATTCAAATAAGACAAACCAAAAGGGACAAGAGATGAGTTAAATTTTTTTTTTTTATGACCTGCCCCAGCAATAGCATAAACACATGCAGCCTCCCCATGTTAAGAACGGCGTTCGGAATAAACACCCCAACCTCGAAAGCTGTACTTAACATGGGGAGGTTGGGGGAGGCGGGTTTATTCCGAAAACAGTTCTTAACATGGGGAAGTTGGGGGGGGGGGTTATTCCGAAAGCCGATCTTAACATGGGGAAGTTGGCGGGGGGGGGGGTTATACTACGCTGGGGCAGGTCGTAAAAACATACCTATATAATAAAATGATTTTTATATCGTAAACTGCTTCGGCAATTTCCGGGACTGACTCCATAACAAGTGGTACCCTCCCCCCTCCCAAGAAATATATATAATAAAATAAGAAAAAGGTTTTAAAAAATGAAATAAAATTAACGACGGTGTAACGAAGGAAAGGTGTCCCTTTTAGAGTTATCGAACATAGGCGGGCGTAAGTACAAAACTGGCCTTGGGTCAACATTTCCTTCGTGAAATTCCAGCTCGTACAAATGTGAACCAAATTCGCCTTTCATAATTGTTTAAAGAAACATCTATTTTAGGGCTAAGATCTTTTTTCTTTCCCGTTTCTGGTCTCCTGTTGATTTACTAAAATCTAGTGCTTCTACAGAATCTGAACCGAACCAAGGTGTTTTATGAGAACAGTAGTCCTTTGACGAATCCAAATAATACGAATAACCAATACTCAACTCTAAAATTCAGAAATGTCATGATTATGTATTTTAAATCATTTACTTTCAAACCCCTACCCGAGCAACGCCGAATCAGTTAATCCTTTATCCATCTTAATAATTCTCTGCGATTACTGTATTTCTGAATAATATGAATTGTCTACGTGCAAAGAAATGCATTTCAAAGTCTACAGATATCTCTCTTTATTACGCGCGTGCACACACACACACATATATATATATTAGGACCCTATTTTAAAGAATTGCTTAAAAAAAAAAAAATAATAATTTATTGAGGTAAGGGCTTTATTTTGATAATTTGTAAATAAACTGGTGTTTCATAAAATAATACAATTATCGATAAGGATGATTCATCGAACTTCTATTTCCAAAATGGTTTGTAAAAGAAAGAAAGGACAAATATTAAAGTGATGAAGAAAAGAGAAAAATATACCATAAATAATATTCCAAGATTTATCGAACGTAATCGGTTTCGTAATTCTTCGAAATCTAATAATCCATTCTCGGAAAATTATTTCACAAGATTTGAACTTACAAAGATTTTAGTTAAAAGTACATAAAAAAAATTACCTTTAAAAACATAAGATAATGATTAAACAAATAATTTGTTTACTAATTTTCAAGGGGAACACCATAAAAATGCATTCCAAGAAAAGAATTCCTTGATGTCGAGTTATGTGGAATTCATTCTTTCACGTCTCGCACCTGAGTGTTCGCAATCTTAAAAATAAAATAATCATTTAAAGATTTTTTATAAATATTTCTGCAGAATGAACATTTAATAAATAAAGCAAAAGTCACGAACCTTTATATTTGTAAACTGTGGTAATTACAAGTAATTAATAACACGGTTTCATTTTACGACGAAGATTTCTCACATGTATCAACAAACATGGCGACACACAGGAGGATAAAGTCTGACAAGGGAGGCAAATCGAATTACTTCCGGTCTTTTAACATTCCCTTATTACAAAAGATTTTTGATTTTCATTTAAACTCACCGGATTTAAAAGCTCCCTATCGCAAAACACACACAAAAAAAAAAAAAAAAAAAAAAAAAGAAAAGAAAAATAATGAGAAAAGACAGTCTTTCATATTTTACTAGAAGGACTAAACGGCGTCCTGAAAAAGAAGTTAAAAAATAAACACACACTCAATAGTATCATATGTATAACCTCCCTCAGTCACGTAAAAACTTTTACAACTGCCTAAATATAATAGAAAGAAAGCAAAAGTGAAAAGTTATCACTATCAGCAACCGACTGATAACCTGGTTTCATTATTGTTTTTCGAACATTTACCAATGAAAATGAAAGAAAGTTACTATTATTATTATTTACTCACTAAGATTAGTCACTGAAGCCATCATCAAAAATTCCTCTTGAGAACAACTTGTGGTGTTCTCTGGAGTCTTAGTGACATCAAGTCTCTCCAGATTTCTAGTTCTCTCCACCTCTTTTGATAACCTGTGCAGATGAATTTGCATTATCGCAACAACCGCTTACCGTTGATTTTTCATTGGTAGCGACAATTGATCTCTACTGGAATTTGGGTGGCTATAAACCTCCACAAGGTTCCAGTTCTCTTTGCACTCAATCAGCAAAGGTCTGGCTAGTACTTTCACTCTTCGGTCCTTTCTATGACCATCCTCACTTATTTGGTGTGGCGCCAGTTTATAGTAACGCATGCAAAAAAAAAAAACGGAATATGGGGAGGTGAAAGCCAGGAGCGCAGGCAGGTGAAGTTACAATTATGCAGTTTAATGTCCCTTTGTGTTTTACATATGTAACAGTTTCTGTATGTTCGGCTTGTGTCTGTAGCTCCTGTGTGTTAGTCTCCGCATACAAGGGGTTTCCTTAACATTTCAGATGTTTTCAGCATTGTTATTCTTTGTATCTTCTCAGCATCCCTCTGATTCTGATCTCGCCCATTCTTTTTCAAAATTTTTCAGTATTGTTTCTCCTAGCGCTAAGTGGCATTATCTTGACTTTCTTTATTTGCAACGATTTATACGAAACTGAAGTGGCATTATCTTGACTTTCTTTATTTGCAACGATTTATACAAAACTGAATCCAATACTCCTTGTTACGCTAAATGGCCATGACTCCTACTTGAAAGATGAAATTATCTTCCCTCAGTAGAAACACACTTTGTATCTTCAACTTTATTCGCATCTACTAAAAACTTACCCATATATCTATTTACCTAATTACACATGACTCAAAACTTAGTTTTATCCATACTATATTGCACTCACATCTCAAGCCCTCCTAACATCTAAAATATAGTTTGGGCACAACTCGTAGTTCAATTCTTAACACCCACTCACACTTTAATGTTATTCTAGACCCAAGCCAACATGAATAAAATAAAAAGTATATAAAAGGAAAGCCTCAAACCACATTATCTCCTTTCTAACAAGCCTTCTTACAATCATAGTTGCTTACACTGCATGACTCTACTCACCCCCTCTATCCAGTAACAATGAAATAGCAATGCCCCTAATTCACTTTAAGGAGTGTAACTATTCAGCAGATATATAACCTCTACAAACTAACCCAGTAACATTAACTAACCACGCGGGGTCACAGAAATACCTGAATTAGAACCCAGGCGTGGAGCAAACCCTCTCAGTGCTGACGGACCCAGTAGATTTTCCCAGATCATCCATCTAGGAGAAGGAAAACTCTGAAACTAAACCAAAGGGGAGGGAGGCCTCTTCAGTCTCGGATGACAACCTTCCTAGAGCTGGTGACTCAAACAAATTACTGGTTTGCAAACCTAATTTGCTTAAGGAGTAGATAGGTTCTGTCTATCGCCCGGCTTCCATACTCCTTCTTTGCCTATTAGTCAAGCGCAGAGACACTATCACAATGATTCGACAGAAAAACCTAGTGGGAGATCTTGTTTCTTGTCTAGGGCAATGAACGCCGTTTCCCAACTCCCGACACACCCCACCCCTAAAACTGGACACTTGTGAGTGCTTGAGTACCACATATGCCTGAGCAATTAGATTGGGTTGACCTTCCTCTGATGGGTTGAGGGTACCGGATTGTGAGTTACTGGCTGCTGTTTCCAACTGGTAGTACAGGAGCCCTAACTCTTTGGTAGCGCTTAGAGTGGCTGCTCCATCAACAGTTGTATAATATCGGGATGTTTGTAGTGCCATGTCGCACATGGAAAGGGACCCTGCACTCATCCCCGGGGCGCTTTCCTGAGGCCACAGTCCTAGTTGAAGAAGGGTCAGCTGATGGTCTACTTGTGATGCATGTGTGATACTCTGCATAACCTAAGTTCAGCTCCCCCTTACCTAATTAAAACTCGTAAAAAAATATGACAGTGCAATCTAAAAATAAGCTTAAACCAGGCTTAGGGTCAAACAAATCCAACATGCCTCCTCCCTTGAGGCTTGCATTCACAAATATCCATGGGCTTAGAACTAATTTAGCTGATGTTGAAGCATTTCTCCTAACAAATACCCCGGATATCTTAGCGCTAAGTGAGACTAACCTACACTCCTCCATCCCTTCTAACTACTTTAACATGCCTGGATATCTCCCACTCTGCCGTAAGGACTCTGACAGACACATGCACGGACTTGGAGTTTACATTCGTAATACCCTTCCCTTGACTAGAGAAACAAACCTAGAATCGGATGATCAAGCCTTTATGTGCTTTAGACTAATCATGCAACACAACATTAGCTACTTTTACTTTCTCTACCGCTCTCCCTCGACCCAACCACCATAATAAACAAAGTCTCCATCGACACTAGTGCCCAAGTACATGTATTTGGTTTGGTGACTTTAATGTCCATCACAAAAACTGGCTTGGATTCTCTACTTACACAGATGCAGCAGGCAGCACAACTCATAGCTTCTCTATATCTCACTCCCTATCACAAATTGTTACTTTTCCAACCTGTTTCCCTGACCAGGAAGAACAACACACATCACTTTTAGATCTGTTTTTGACCACAGTTCCTGATGGTTGTATAACGAATGCCGACAGCCCACTTGGGAACGCTGATCATGCAGTGATAATGGTTGAAATCGCTCTAAACTTTAGAGCCAAAACTGAAGAGCCAGTGCTCAAAACAACGAGATATTATAAAAAGGCTGACTGGGAAGCCATCAGAGATCTTATCAGAGATGCCCCATGGGAAAATATTTTTTCTCTTCCTGCTGAACAGTGTGCAAACGAGACCACTGAATAGTTCAAAACTGCAATTGAGCACATGTTCCCATGCAGAAATTTTATAGTAAGCCCCACTCTCCCCAATGGTTTACTTTGACTTGCGCAACTGCCATTGCTCAAAGGCAGCATGCATACTGCAGATTTAACTGACATAAGTCGAGTTCAAACAGACAAAAGTATATAGAAGCTAGAAGTAACGTTAAGAAAGAAATAGCGACAGCTAAGAGAGAATTTATGGAAACCACTAAAAAATGCATCGAAGCACAAAAACTAGGAACTCGTGACTTCTGGAAAATCTACAACAGTGTAGTAAATAATGGGCAATCAACAATTCCCCCACTAACCAACAATCACGAGGTTGTTTGCTCAGCAACCAAAAAGGCTAACATGCTTGCCAGTCGATTTGCCTCAAACTCCACACTGGACCCTTCCAACCACCCCCTACCTGAATTTCCTATGCGGACAGACGCCACGCTAGACGATCTGAAAATCACCCCTGCTCAGGTATATGCTATCATAAAAAACCTTGATACTTCAAAAGCATGTGGACCCGATCTCATCCCAGCTGTGCTATTAAAAAAGTGCTCAGCTGAAGTAGCTCCAGTTCTCTCCAAACTCTACAACAAATGCCTTAATGAATCTTGCTTTCCGGGCTGTTGGAAAACTGCTTCTGTTGTACCAGTATTCAAGAATTCTGGCGAAAGAACTGACCCATTAAATTATCGCCCCATTAGCCTCCTCCCACTTTTTGCCAAAATATTTGAGACCTTAATTAACCATGCTCTAGTCCGTCACCTTACAGATGCTAAGCTTTTGATTGACAAACAATATGGATTTAGACAAGCCCGTTCCACAGCAGACATCCTAACTGTAATCTCTGAACGTATATACCATTCACTGGACCAAGCGGGGGAAGGCAGAGCGGTAGCTCTAGATATATCTAAGGCTTTTGACAGGGTATGATGGCATGAGGGTCTCCTCAGGAAGATTAGATCATACGGTATCACTGGTAGAATACTTAACATAATTAAATCCTTCTTAGATAAGGGAAAAATCCAGGTTGTCCTCGACGGTCGTACATCTAAACAATATGATATAAATGCGGGAGTGCCCCAGGGGTCTATCCTTGGACCTCTACTATTCCTGATATTCATAAATGACCTCCCCGACAAAATTTCCTCTGAGATGGGTATATATGCTGATGACACCACACTCTATAACAGACACGACAGGAAAACAAATGAACACATATCTAAAGAAATGGCAGAAACATTAGAAGATGACCTCCAATCTGTAGTGGAATTGGGACAAGAATGGATGGTCCCGTTCAATGCCACCAAGACTAAACTAGTTATCATTCAATAATTACAAGAAGCCTTTTCTACCAACTATAGCAATGGCCAATGACTCTTTATCTGAGAGTACGTCTTTGAAGCTCCTTGGCCTAACGTTCACAGGAAACATGAGTTGGAACAATTACATCGAGGGCATTGCCAGGGCCGCTGCAAGGAAGGTAGGCTCTTTCTACCGTGCTAGAAAACTACTAACACCCGAAAGTATCCTGTACCTCTATAAGGCAACCATTCGCCCATGTATGGAGTATTGCTGTCATATTTGGGCTGGTGCATCGGCTACTAGTCTCTCGCTCCTTGACAAGGTTCAAAAGAGAGTCGCAAATCTGATAGGCCCTGAACTGGCATCTAAGCTTCAGCCTCTGTCCCATCGACGAAACGTTGCATCCCTCTGCCTGTTCTACAAGTATTATAATGGTGAATGCTCTGACGAACTGCAAGCACTTGTGCCTCCACGACCTGAACACCCTTGACAGAACCGACAGGCTGCAAAATCCCACACCCACACTGTAGAAATCCCTAGATGTAAAAGATCTTTCTACTTCAGTAGTTTCTTCCCCAGAACCGCTAGACTTTGGAATTCCATTCCAGGTCCCTGCTTCCCCAACTGTACTGACGTGCAGAAGTACAAGTGCAATGTGAACCAACATCTTGCTGCCCAAATCCCTACATAGTACCCCAGTAGTTGTTGCCCCTGTTAGTAGCCCCCTACACCAAAGTGGCAATGTTCCTTGTTTGGGGTGAAAATGTAATAAAAAAAAAAAAAAATTTTCATATTCCTTTGAGCTTTCTGAAAAGTTCTGTGTATTTGTTCTGCGTCTCCATTTCCTTGATCTTCACTCTGTGGTCTACTGGAATGGCAAAATCTACTATCTGGCAAGACTTTTCCTTCTTGTTAACAATTAGGATATTTGGTCTTCTTGCTTGGATGAGTTTATCTGTTTGTATATCCATGTTCAATAGGATTTTGTAAGTTTCATTTTCAAGTATTGTTGCTAGTTTGTGCTTGTACCATTTGTCTGGATGTTCAAGATGCAATGATCTGCATAATTTCTAGTATACTGCCTTCCCCACTTGATCGTGTCTATTTTTATATTCTCTTTGGGTTAATTTGCTGCATTCTTTTATTATATAGTTTATTTTGTTGCTTTGTTCATAGAGTTTACATTTGCTGTTTTCTTGTGTTTTGTTGCTCCTTGCTTTGGTGTGGTTGGTTCTAATTGCGTAATCTTGTGCTGCTCTTATTAAGAATTCAGTTTCTTTGTTTAGGTTTCCTTTTTGTAGCCATGTTCAAGTGTTTTCATTAGTCTAATCTTTTGTCATCCATATGAATTGCCCGTGCAGCTGCTTCTCTTCCCATTTTTCTTTCCTCATCTTATTTCTCATCTCTTCTTTTTCTGTCTTGTGTGTTTCTTCAGTGTCTCTTGCTATACTTTCGGCATTCTGCATTATATATTTTTCTAATTCATTTTTGTCTTATTTACAAACCAGCTCTCTTCCTCCATCTTTCCTTTTCACATAGAGTCGGTCAGTATCATCCCGACAGTAGTAGTGCATTGTGCATGAGTTTCCTGGTCTTTTGGTTGAGATGCTTCAGTTCATTGGTTCAACCTATGAACAGTGCAAAGTATCTTACTAGTGATACTGCCCATGTGGTTATACTTTTAATTAATATTCCGAAATGGTCACCTATTTTGATAATGACCAGACACAACATTGCTTAACTTTGGTAATTTAATGTGAACAGTGTGTCAACATGATTATGTGGTATTTCAGTTATACACACAGAAATTCATGCTTCCACCTCTGAAAACCATATACTCAATAAGTCCCATGCCTGACATATAAATGGCACTACTGAAAAAAAAACACACAATGAAAAAAAAACGATTATTTTTTTATAAATTACTAACCTTCAAATGGCATGTGTCAAATTGTGAGTCTTATTGAATTATTAGTTTACAAATTAGTTACTTAAATGAAATTACTGTTGCAAATTTTTCAAATAAAGAAAAAATATGAATTTTGTATGTTGATAAAGCATTACTTTCTGATAGAAGAAAGTACTGTTCATGCAAAGCGATGGCTTCATGAGTTTTATTTTGGTTCTACACAATCAGAAACAACTATTAAGTGGTGGTATGTTGACATAAATGATGTTGACCACTCAGGTCACTCAAATTCGACAGTTGTCTCAGAAAACATTAAAAACTCCACAAACTCATTTTGGCTAATTGTAAATTGAAATTGTATGAGATAGCTGAGGAGTTGAAGACATCAGAAAGCAGTGTACTCACGATTTTGAATGAGAAAGTTGTGTTGAAAGTGAGTACCACCTTTCTTCACAGTTGATCAAAAACAACAACAGAAGACAATTCAGGGTAGTGTTTAATGTTGCCAAGACTAAACTTTTTCCTTTTACAATTAGAAAAAACCTTCTCAGTCAGTGATTGTCATGACTAATAATGCACCACATAAAGCTCTTCACTTAACCCTCTCAGCTTAACATTTACAGGAAACATCAACTGAGGAAAAGGTTGAAAGTTCTTTTAGTGAGTTAGGCAGCAATTATCTTTAGGTGAAGATCGTCAATACTGGAGTGTTCAGTGGAGAGAGAGAGAGAGAGAGAGAGAGAGAGAGAGAGAGAGAGAGAGAGAGAGAGAGAGAGAGAGAGAGAGAGAAGGGATGTCTTTCTTCAATGCTTGCCAGATTCTTTCTAATCAGCTATGATTCCCAAAGTGTTTAAAAAAGTTTCTTAGGGGATAAATAGAATCAATGCACCATGCAATGCAAGCTTGTAGCAGCTAGAACAGCATACACTTGTGGTTTAAAATTTGGAATATGTTTGTTTTATAATAGCATTGCTGATTGGTTGTAGCGGTCAACTTCCTTTATGGCTCGTCCAATCAAAGACAATCACTCTGGTGAGTTTATCATGTGACTGAGTTTATAAAAGGTTAAACACACAGCAATGCGCTCTCTTTCTTCCTGGCTCTCAAACTGAAGACTTCTCAACATGACACGGCCAATCCCCAACTACTCTTTTGGAACACAATACAACCCACCTGGGCCTTTGGGCTCAGGGTTCGATTGAAATGAGAAGCCGAAGAATCCATTGTGCATACTGCCAAACACTAACTTCAACTGCACATACATGAACTCTACTTCTCCTACAGGACTGTCTAATCTCTTGTTCTCGTCCATACATGGACACACACTTCTACTAACTTCAGTACATATCCATGAATTTTCTCTTTCAACAGGTTTGTCTAATCTTTCATCTACGTCACTATATATTAACTTTTTCCACAACTAACCCTTTCTCTATACAAACCTATTAACTAAGATAATCAATACAGTTGTTATTAAATGTTAGAATGACACGCATGTCTTTTCCTTATGTATAAGCTGATTGGTCAGTGTGTTATGAATTTGCTCAGTGCAGACATTGATTCATGAAAGAAAATAAATTTGTATTTATGCCTGCTACATATGCCATAGTCATGTTCTTAAAATAAAAACCTTAAACGATTTTAATCCAATCTTTTTCAAGCATTTTTAGGATCACTAAACATTTTTGTAACGTTTTGATTGAAGACCAACTTTTGTAAGAAATGACTTCCTTGACTTTCTTTTTGCGTAACTTTTTTTTATAAAACCAAAAGTATGACTATATCGGTCAACTTATTTGTTGTTTTTTTCTCTGCTTTTTTCAAGTTTATATAACCTACTGACTGTCGATTATGCCAAGTTGGGTTGAAATCTGTTTTATAGAAATACTCTAAGAATACCCATCCCAGCACAGGTAAAATTAATTCGCCAAACAGAATAATTTTGCATCACTTTTATTTTGAATTGAAATTGCTCCTGACAAGACAAGAAGTCACTTGATGTAAGGAGCTAAAAGAATACCACTTCAAGGTCAAAAACTAGACAACGATAAGTGTTATACGGATAGTTTCTGACTCAGAGGACAGCAATTCTTTCTCCTTTGTCAGAAACATTGCTCATGGAAGGTGAATACTAAAGGACAAAATAAGAAAAATCAGAGTTACAAGATTGTCAAAAATAAACCCAAGGTCCACTTTCTACACTCAAAATGTTTTCCCTTGAGATATAATAATGCCTAGCCTTATGTCTAGAATCCTTATTCCAATTTTGATCAAAATCCATTACATGATTTTGATTCTACAAAATATCTAAAATGAAAGGCTTAAGCTAAAGGGGGTTTAAGAAGAAATTGAAATTCAGAAAATCGTAATTCGCGTCTTATGACTATGGATAAAATTCGATACGAGTCTGATATTTTGAACATCGAAATAGGAGTGTTCATATTATGCCGACTAAAACCCTTTAAAATACTTTTAAAAAAAAAACTGAACTTTGAGCAATATTTATTTATGCATATGTAATAATTATGTAAAAATTTCACAAAAATAAGAGGTATTTGAATTTTCATGAAGACCTTCAACTTTATTTTTACCCCTTAGTATAAAGCTAAATGAAATTAATAATTGTAGCCCACATTATTACTCCTTATGCCAAGCAGCTATGTTCGAAAATTCATGATAATCGATTTATTAGTTTTGGAATGAATTCTGTACATAGAAATATATGAACATATACACATATGTAACTTTATATATAGATAAATAAGCTTTATTTAATCTACATATGAATTCTTTACATTTATGGTTAGGAGGTGAATATTGATCAATGAGAAGAGAGTCTCTTTCTTCAAATATGTATTCAATTAAATTCAACATACTTCAAAAGTTACAAAACAGTAAAATTTAAAAAAAGATTTAGTTAATCTAACATTATTACATTAAAAAGATCATCTTTAAATAGTCAATTAAATTATCAAATAATTTTAATTGGATTGAAATTCTGAGTTTTCTTAAATGAATATTTACTTGGGTAAATTTAATGGAAATTGATAACGTTTGGTGTCAAAATATAAAATTAAATTTAATCTATATTGCTAACTACTTGTATCATTTCCAGATTTACTCAACTAATTTTATGTTTATATTCTGCTGAACCTCCATATATTTTCTCCTTTTTTACTTTAACAATAACTACACCAGTAAAAGTATTTTTCTCAAACTATCAGGTTGACAAGAAAGTTCTTGCAATTTTTAACTTTTAAATTCAGATGAACATATCTTGGCTCAAAAATTTATTAATCGAAATACACACCATCAGAATCAACACATTTATGCCAACGCAAAACAAGTGTATTTATGCCAGTAACATAAAAATCTTGCATTCTGGTGGCGATGAAGTCGCTGAAGGCATTTTTGATATCGTTTAGGTTTTTGAAGCATTTCTCACACAGAAAGTTATCGAGATGCTTGAAAAGTAATAGTTGGTAGGTGAGAGGTCTGGAGAGGTGGATGAGGCAAAGTTTCAACTTCTGCACAGTCAATTTAGCAACGTGCAGTCAGGCATTGTCATGGAGGAGAATTGAGCCTTTTCTATTGACTAATGCTGGGTGTTGTTGTTGAAGTTTTTGATTCATTTCATCCATTTGTTGACAGTATTTATCTGCATTCTAAAAAACTGTAATGGATGAGACCAGTCGCAGACCATCAAAGAATCAGCATGACCTTCTTTTGGTACAATTCTGACTTTGGGAAGTGTTGTAGAGTTTCATCAGCATCTAATGACTGATCTGAGCATCGTTGGTTGTTGGAAAGAACCCAGTTTTCATTGCAAATCACAACCTGGTCTAGAAACAGGTTGTTCTTGTTGCGTAAAAGAAGGAAAAATGACACTTCATAACAGCATTTCTTTTGGCTGTCATTCAATTTGTGAGGTACCTATTTATCAAGTTTTTTGTCTTTCAAATCACTCTCAAGTGGTTGGGAGTTGTTGTATATATTACGTCTAATTCAGAAGCAAGTTCTCAAACAGTTGTGTGTGGATTGGCTTCACCTAAACTCTTAATTGATCGTTGTCAACATCCGATGGCTGACTACTATGCTCATCATCTTCAATCTCATTGCCACTACGAAATTTCTTAAACCACCACTATGCTGTGCGTTCAGTAGTGGTTTTGGACAAAATGCTTCATTGATATCACAAGCTGTTTCAGCAATTTTCAGCCTAACTTGGATTGAAATAAGAAAATTGTACAAATTTGCCTTAATTCCATCTTGTATTCAGCGTTCTGAAAAAAAGACATAATTGTTTTAAAAGATTGTAATTTGAATGATTAGAGTGAAAAACCTCTTTTTAAAATGATATATAAAATAAAGGTATTTTAATGTAAACTTATTTGAAAATACATCATTTGAAATCAAAATTAAAAATTCCGCAAGAACCTCCTTGTCAACAGAATAATTTTCATCATAGCAAAGCATTTTCTAATGCTAAAATCAAAAGCTTTGAGCATTATATAACCAAATGAATTGCAAACAAACTGAGTCACATGTGTGTAAATGATCTTTCAGACCTTTCATTTTATCTACCTTATTAGTGCAACTCTGTATTTATATAAAGTTAGGTTTGTGTATATGTGTTAGATAATATGGCCCCACAGGTTAGTCTTTTAGGCTTACAGGGTAGATTGCTAGTGTTTTCATAAAACGCCGGTATCAATGGACGATCGAACTAATGTACAAGTTTTATGAAATATAAAATATTTCATAAGCCAAGAATGTTATAAGATAAATTTTTTAAACAATTAGCAGATTTGGAATTTATCCATAAGAAAAATATTTTAAAATTGCAATAAAATATTTACAGACTTCACGATTACAAAAGGATTTGGAATTTAGTTCAGCTATATAATGTTAGAATAAATATTTACAATTATTGTTTTATTAAGTCCAATGTCACCGACTGGGCACCCTCGGGTGCCCCTCTTCCGTGGCCGGTCTTGCACACAAAACAATCTCTGTGTGCCGGTAGTGCGGCCCTGGATTCGGGAAGCGCCTTACATCACAAAGGAGGTCGTCTAATGCTGGCCCCTGGAGTGGTTGTGCGACCTGCTCAGCAGTCTGGACAGTGGAAATCTCCACAAATAAAAATAAAATAAAGAAGACAGACCATCGTCTAGACTGGCCATGGAAAAACAAGTTGTATTAGACCTATTTACATAAAGTGCTTAACTAACAAAGAAACGGTTATGATATATTCATGTAAACAGTTGGGGAAGGCAGTCAGTCAGGGATTGGACTTGTGATTGGTCATCATTTTTACATCCATCGGAGAGTATTAAGTGAACTAGCAAGATGTAGAATCTGGAAAGATGCTGCAAACCTCCGAGGGAAGTCACAACCCTGTTGTTAAGATATTCCTTTCGAATGGAGATATCTTCTGTTACAGAACTTCATTCAGGTGCCAACCGCCAGAGAAAAGGGAACCAGTGAACACAAGGTATGCCTCCTTTTGTCTGTGTACGACAGGATCCAGAGGTTAGTAGTCCATTATTGAACGGCCATTGTGTATTTACGTTTTATGGAATTGTCATGTTTGTTGAATCTGTTTAGTGTATAAGTACACACTGTCCTGATATGATTGTTTACCTTTATACATACGTTTTGTAAATTGTAAATTGATGCATAACAAACACACACACACACCCATAATGTACATTAAACAAACTATTGAGCACTGTATACTCATTAGATGATATTGTCGCAACATAAAGACATGCCGCATAAATATTTAGAGAGACCAGGATGTACTGTATAGATACACGTTATATAAACCATTATACAACATATGTTTTACATACACATTTCATATATGGTCTCTGCTATGCAACATATTCATTCAGGTATTTCACAAATTGAATTATAAGCCATGCTTAATTTCAGAAGAGTTTATGATGGGTAGCTATTCTGTACAAGTCCTGGAGGTGAAGAGTTTTCAGTGGGTAGCTGTTCTGTACAAGTTTCAGATTTTATAATTTTGCAGGCAAAGAGCAAAAGATCTTTCTCATGCTGACACGAAAAAATTATGTGCCGGAATGCTAAAAGATTCAGTATTTTTTCTGGAGCAATTCTGGTTTCTGATTAGTTGCTAGCAGAGTATCGCTCCATTTAATTAGTCAGTTCCTATAGCCAGTGTCTATAAGTATTAGAACTGCATGCCTGTGGAACTCTGTTCCGTCTGCCTGCTTCCCTCCTGACTACAACTTGGATGTCTTCAAGTCCAACGTAAACAAATTCCTGATGAACCGCCCCCTTAAGTAGACACTTTAAATATCCTTACTAACATACTGTACTTACAATAACTCTTTTTCCTGAGTGGCTTCCAGGCCTTGATAAGTGGTGACCACCTTGTAAAAAAAAAAAAAAAAAAAAGAGAACCTTCTAACTTTTAGTGATCATATCCTATTTATATCCAAAATATTGAATATTGCAACAAATTGAGAAATATTCTGAAAATATTATAGCAAAGCATTCTTTGACACTAACATCTAAACCCTTGACCATCATATGCAATGCGATACCTGTGTTCAGTTTCAAGAGACAATGGATACCCTTTATAAGAGTAAGTAGCTGTTTGTGTAATTGTGAGGTAAGAGTTGCACAAGTTTCAACTCCACCTCTCCTGAATCGGCACTGCTTGCATCCAATGGTAAAAAGTGCTAGACTGGAAACAATGCTGAGATAAGCAGAGAATACATATGAAATTCCCAAATAGTCACCCATTCTAGTACTGACCAGGCTCAACATTGCTTAACTTCAGTGATCTAATGGGAACTAGTGTGTCAACATGAATTATGGCCACCATATAACTGGTAAAAAATTAAAGGCTTTCTTGATATAAAATTGGGGCCAAGATAAGAAATTTAATTTAATCCATACTAGCAGTTCAGCCCGGCTTTGCTCGGGCCCTATGTACTGTTTACAACTTTATGTGCATATGTATATACTAAAAAGTGTGCATATGTACAAGAATGCCTTTCTATATAATAGGCTTCCTTAACTATCATAGAATAAAATTGGTAGAGACGCAGAGGTCAATTTTTTTTTTTTTTAACTTTAACCTCAATTTTTGCCTCTTTAATTTTTATTATTTTGGGCACAAATAAAATTAAAATGTTTGACCCATGTCCAAGTAACCTACATCTAAAATTTCAAGTGTTTCGAGGCTTGGTGGAGGAGTTTGGTAGAGTCTGCAAAGGTTAACTGTCAACTTTGACCTCTTAGCAGCAAAATTTTCGCCTCCAAACTGATTAAAAAGCTTGCTGCATGCCTAGATACCCTTTTTGCAAAATTTCAAATGTTTAGACCCAAAATTGTCTTAATAGTTTGCTAGAGACCGCAAAGGTAAAATCTTTTGAACTTTGACCCCTTGGAGGACAAATTTTCAGCAAAAAAACGATTAAAAAGCTTGCCCAAGTCTGAATACACTTTATGTAAAATTTACAATGTTTTGACCAGAAATTGGCGGTGATTTGGTAGAGACCGCAGAGCTCAAATTTTTAAAAATTTTGACTCCAATCATCACCCCTTAACATTTATTGTTTTGGGCTCAATTCAAATTATAAAGTTTGATCCATGTCCAAAGATTTAAAGATTTAAAATTTAAAGCGTTTAGACCCAAAATTGGAGGAGGAGTTTAGTAGAGTTCTCAAAGGTTAAATCATTGAACTTTGACCCCTTAACAGTTAAATTTCTGGCTGAAAATCGATCAAAATGATTTTCCCAAATCTCAATATCCCTTATGTCAAATCTTGAGTCTGTAGGCCGTAAATTGATAGAGTTATTGTGTAGGGAAATGTACACACACAGACATTTTCACTTTTATAGATATGCTAGCAGGCCGCCCGGCATTGCCTGGTCGTAAAATACGCTTAAATATGATATTTTGATTAATGCAAATTACATATTTATTATTATATTATACTAGCAGTTCAGTCCGGCTTTGCTCGGGCCCTTTGTACTGTTCATAACTTTATGTGCATATGTATGACAATACCTTTCTATATAATAGGCTTCCAAATGTTATATTTTGAGTTTCATTAAAAGAGTCTTATTATAAGTGATGCTTAGAGAGTCTTTTATTAAAAGCACAGTCTTAGAGTCTTATTGAGAGTTTGTCGTTGAGAGAGAGTCTTATTATAAGTGATGTTGTATCTTAGAGAGGGATGTTGTTGTAAGAGAGATTGTTCATTTTATGATGTTTCATATATATTAAAGTTCATTACTTAGAAGTGTTGATATGTGAAGCTCTTAGAGTGAGGAGATAGTGTTCAGTGTAGATATGAGATGTAAATTCACATTGTGGATATGAGATGTGTATGTCACGACATTTTATAACACAGACATATAATAACAATTCACTTTACCTTTTTGTAAGAATCACAAACACAAGACGAGCTTTATCAAAACACATGATGGGTTTATTTCTTCACGACCGGCCGTGGTTTTCTCATCAAGAATTCAAAGCTTCACATATTAAGTTTAAAAGTGATCGTCTCGCTTCTAGACGTTCGAATTTCAAACTCCAGACTCTCTCTGAGTTTCTCACTGACTAACTCTCTAACTAACTAACTCTCACTTCCTATATTGAGAAATCCATGCATGTCCGGCCTCGTGAGCAAAATTCACGTGTTTCAACATGCGCGACTTTGCACGTTTCCGACATTATGATTTCCCAATAACCTATTTTTTCTTTGATGTTTTTACAAAGGAATTCAACCTACATATCTAATTTATTTAACCCATATTTTATTATCCACATTCTTTCTAACAATTGAATAGTTTATTTATTATTTATTTCATCAGAATTAACAATTTACTGGACATTCCATTTAAACCTATTGTTCTTTAAAACTTATATCCAAGGTTCGATTTCTGCTTTCTCTCATTTTATTTTCATTTTAAGTAATCTCTCTATTTTTATACTTACATGAAAAGGGAACAGCCCTTATCATGTAACATCCCTCCCTTCCATATTTCACAAAAAAAAAAAAATGTATGCATTTTTAAATTTAGTACATTTTTTTATTTTTACATCTACACAACCACATGGCTAGAAAGATCAGGCTAAAAAAACAAACAAAAAAAAAATCTCTTTCAGTCAGCCCTCCACGGCCGACTTCACAATTATTTATTTTTATAAGATCAGAACCTTTCTGATCTTCTTGGCATTTACTTTTTGGGTGTTTTTACCTATGTATCACATCAGCTACTTTCCAGCCACCCATATGCCACAGACTAGAGGTTTCCACCTCTCTCGAAATGGACGACTTCCTTCGTCCCTAGTGTACTGATCAACTCTTTCCACATGGTTAGTCTTATCAAGTATGGCTTTGTTTTGTTTTTCTATAACTATCTTATACGGGACATACCAAAGCTCATAACCAATCTTCTTGGTTGGCTTTAACTATCAAGATATACCTTTTTTTTCTCATACGGATTCACTCGGATTTCCTTGCTTGGATTCTTGAAACTTCCCCTATCCAAGATCCAGCAGATATACCCCACATTCATGCGTCTCTAAAAATAAATACAAGGTTATATCTTTCTTACGTAATCTACGGCATATTTTTGCCTGTCTCTTACTTCATTAAGCTATATGTGATTGCCTCAGGACTACCTATCATCGGTTTACTGGTCCCCTTAAGAATGTTCGTATTCTTTCCAATGCCTGTTTATTAATTAAGCCAAGTCTTACCACTTGCTTGGAGTCGTTACGTGCAACCAGCTTATTTTAAGCACTTAATTAACCAGGTTCCCAAATTTTTCGAATAGGGGCACATATTGTGCTTATCAATCCCTACCAAGTCACTTTTCTTGGAGAAAAATTATAGGATCTCTAAAAAAAAACAACAAAAACCAATTGCTAAAAAAAACCATCTTTCTTATGGCTTATCGCATCTAAAAACTCTCTAAATATCCGTTTACGTAATTTATTTTGTCCCACTCTTAAAATTCTAACTGATTTCTAAGCTAACCATTCGTCTTAATCTTATTTTCTACTAGAGATCATTTTAATTCTAATGTATATATCTAATAATACTTTGAATTCTTGCTGTGAAAATCAATAACATTTACATTAAGTATAAATTCACAATATTGTTTAAAACACATTTTCAAAAAGAAAATACCTTAATACATTTAAACATTTTGCAACAAAACACACAAAAAAAAAAATAATAATAATAAAAATTCGTTACATTATACATTTCAAAAGTCCGTTGACACAAAACAAAATTTGTCCCTTTTTCAAAGACCAGAACAATTAAATCATACTAAAAAAGCCGAAAATTATTACAGTGCATAAATTTGATTTCATTCTGCATCTTTCTTTTTTCTATAGTGTATTTTATTTTATTTATTTATTTTTTTTTTAATAACACGAGTTTTTAAAAGTACATCGGACTTTGACACACATTGTTACAATAATTGACACTTGATTTTTAAACAAACTGTTTTGACCCGCAAAACATTTTTGACACATTTATTTTGTTGTGTGTTATGTGCTACATAAACAAAAGAATTCATTTCAATGAATTATGCACGGTGACTTGTGTTTACTATATTTCCATTTATTACTACGGATTTCTTTTACGGCATATCAGCCTTTTCTTTTTTTTTCTTTTTTATTTCTTGTATCTTTTGTTCTTTTGTGTGTTCATTTTTTTTTCTTATATTTTTCAATACTGCGTATGTGTGCATGTTCTCTCTTTTTTTTTAAATTATTGTTTTATTTCATTTTGAATTTCTTTTTCTTTTTCGCATTCTGTGATCGTCTAGTAAACGTTGTTTTTTTTTTTGTTTTTTTCGTGGTAACCCCAGTTTCTTTCTTTTTTTTTTTTTTTTAACCCACCCTTGCATGAGTGGACTAGTCACGTACACCAAATTTAATATATATTATATAGGGGTCTTATTCAGAGAGAGTTTTAAGAGAGTCTTAGAGGAAAAAGTTTCTTATTACAAGTGATGCTGTTGAGAGAGTTCTAGAGAGGGATGTTTTGAGAGAGATTGTTCGTTCCGTGTTATAACGATTCATATATATTAAAAATATGTTCATTCTTAGGTTAATAGATGTGTTGCTATGTGAAGCTCTTAGAGTGAGGAGATACTGTTCAGACAGTCTTAGTGTAGATATGATTGTAGATTCACATTGTGGATATGAGATGTGTATGTCACGACATTTTATAACACAGACATATAATACTGCCCGAGGTGGATGATGACCAGTTAGTCTTGGAAGAAGAACTATGTAAGACCATTGAGGAGGTCCAATGGATGGGACTTCAAGAAAGACAAATGCTGCCTAAAATAACAACCACGAGAGCAACAAAGGTAGCAATAAAAAGGGTTAATGTTGCTCTCAAGAGACTAGTGCCATATAGCACAACCCTGACTGAGTTAAATCAGGTGTCTTATGCCTCAGGACTCTACATTGTAAGGAAAGTAATGCCAACATTCCAAAAACAATGGGAACCAGAGGCAAAAGACAAAATACCACGCTGGAAACAAAAGATCCAAAACCAGCTAAACCTGTGCCGAAGGGAATTGTCCCAGATTAAACAATTCCTAGCCGCCCCTGCTGTACAGGGACGACTGAAGAACATCATCGGCAAACTAAGCAGGAAATATGGTACAAAAGCAGGACAGCTACAAAACGTAGCTAGAGAATTAGAAGGAAAAATCCCAGCACTTTCCAAACGCATTAAGAAAAGAGAAAGCAAAAATAGGGCAAAGCATGAAAACAAAACATTTAAGCAGAATGCTCGGTTATTTTACTGTAACCTAATAAGGGACACTATAACGGTGAATAACCCGCCCAAAATGCAAGAGCTGGAGGATTATTGGAGGCCTCTCTTTGAGAACGAGATCACCCATAACAAAGAAGCTCAATGGATCCATACCATTGAGAGGAGCCTAGAAAATAAGCCAGAGATGCCGGAGCCAAAGATAACAGCTGGCACTATAAAAACGAAGCTAAATGGCGTCTCAAATTACAAAAAGCCTGGCATAGACAATCTCCCCAATTTCTGTCTGAAACAACTAACATCATTACATGGGCATTATAGCAGTTGTTTCAACAGAATATTGAGCGGAGAAGAAACCACACCAGAATGGCTATTAAGAGGAGATACAACCCTCAAAGCAAAGACAAAAGAAATGCAACGCCCTAATAAATACAGGCCCATTTGCTGTCTCACTACCACCTACAAACTCTTCACTGGCCTTGTTGCGGACAGTATATACCAACACCTCTCCTGCGCCACATATCTTGAAAAGGACAAGCAGGCTGTAGGAGGGACTGTCTAGGTACAAAGACCAGCTCTTAACAAATAAAACTATCTTGGAAGACTGTAGGAAGAGACAGCGAAATTTAAGTATGGCTTGGATTGATTATCAGAAGGCTTATGACAGTGTACCACACACGTGGCTTCTACGCTGTCTAAAGCTATATAAGATACACCCGATAATCAAACAGGCCATAGCTACACAAATGAAAATGTGGCAAACAAACATGACATTAAGCCACACAAAAGAAAATATAAGGGTCACGGACGTAAACATCAGGCGAGGAATCTTCCAAGGAGATAGTTTATCCCCTTTACTCTTCTGCTTGGCAATAGATCCGTTAAGCAAACTTTTAAACAAAAACAAATGTGCTTACAATCTAAGCCAGGACCGCCGACAAGACCCAAACAAACGAATTAACCACCTGCTCTTCATGGATGACCTCAAGCTGTATGCCAGTTCCTATGCCGACTTAAATGAACTCTTACAAGTCGTACATAACTTCTCCAGAGATATTGGCATGAAATTTGAACTGGACAAATGTGCCAAGTGCTCCATCAAATCTGGGAAGAAGATCGAAACTGAAAATATACAGCTTGATGAATATACCACCATAAAGGACCTAGAAGGGCAGGAAGGATACAAATACCTTGGCAAAGAAGAGAATGATACCATCCAGCATGCCAAGATGAGAAACAAAATTGGAAGTGAGTACATACGCCGAGTCAGGATGATATGTAAAACAGAACTCACAGGCAGAAACAAAATAGCTGCCATTAACCAACTAGCCATGCCAGTGGTAACATACAGTTTTGGTATTGTCGACTGGCCACAAAAAGACATAAATAGACTAGACATTAAGACACGTAAAATGCTGACAATGTATAAAGTAATATACAGAAACCAGTGTCTGTCTAGAATGTATCTGCCCAGATGGAAAGGAGGTATGGGGCTCTCGGAGATTGACCATCAACATCGTGCAACTATTGTGAGCACCGGACAATATCTGATGAGCTCTAAAAACCCAACTCTCAAGATGGTACACCAACATCAGGAATCAAGAGCCAGTAGAACAACATCCATCACAAAACTGGCCAAACATTTTGGGAAAGACTGTCTTACAAGTGAGACAGAAACAGAAAAGATACCTGCGACTGAAATAGCCAGAAAAAGTCGCCAGAAATACACTAAAGCTTTCCATGACAAGAAAGTTGAAGAATGGGCCAACCAACAACGGGCCAAGTATTTTCTGGACGAATATAACCAAGACTATATTGATAAGGAAGGGTCTATAAGCTGGCTAAAGGATGGATCGCTCCACTATGACCAGGAGAAGTTTATAATAGCTGCCCAAGATCAAGGCTTGATGACCAATGCGTTTAAAAAGATGAGTGGTCTCAGCAAAGACAACAAATGCAGGTTCTGCCACACAGAAGTAGAGAGTGTGAGCCACCTGATTTCTAGCTGTAAGGTTCTGCTAGGGGACGGCTACTATACAATGCGACACAATGAAGTATGCAAATATCTCCACTGGACGATCTGCAATAAGTTAAATATCGAATGCAGCAAGAAGTCATGGGAACATATACTTGAAAAAACAGTCGGAAACAAGTCATATACCATCCACTATGACTATGCAATCCCTACAGCCACGTACCTAGAAAACGGAGCTATAAAACCCGACATTGTAATATGGGACAAGAAGGAGAAGGAAGCAACCTTGGTGGAAGTTAGTGTCCCGAATGATGCTGGGTTAAACAGAGCTGAGAGGGAAAAGATTACCAAATACCAGGGTCTTATGTATGACATGAAAAGAAACTGGAACCTTAAGAAGATCTCTATCATTCCAGTAATTATAGGAGCAACCGGACTTATGAAAAAGAATTTTACAAACTATTTTACAAATATACTAGGTAAACCAAGTGCAAAGGAGATTCAAACAATTGCACTTAAAGGGACGGTTAGAATCTTAAAAAGATCTCTCGGTTGGAGTGTCTAAAATAGCAGGTGTATGTTTGGCATCTGGTAGGATGCCCCATCCCTGGCTTAAACAAAATGATAAGAAGATAATAACAATTCACTTTACCTTTTTGTAAGAATCACAAACACAAGACGAGCTTTATCAAAACACATGATGGGTTTATTTCTTCACGACCGGCCGTGGTTTTCTCATCAAGAATTCAAAGCTTCACATATTAAGTTTAAAAGTGATCGTCTTGCTTCTAGACGTTCGAATTTCAAACTCCAGACTCTCTCTGAGTTTCTCACTGACTAACTCTCTAACTAACTAACTCTCACTTCCTATATTGAGAAATCCATGCATGTCCGGCCTCGTGAGCAAAATTCACGTGTTTCAACATGCGCGACTTTGCACGTTTCCGACATTATGATTTCCCAATAACCTATTTTTTCTTTGATGTTTTTACAAAGGAATTCAACCTACATAATTTATTTAACCCATATTTTATTATCCACATTCTTTCTAACAATTGAATAGTTTATTTATTATTTATTTCATCAGAATTAACAATTTACTGGACATTCCATTTAAATCTATTGTTCTTTAAAACTTATATCCAAGGTTCGATTTCTGCTTTCTCTCATTTTAAGTAATCTCTCTATTTTTATAGTTACATGAAAAGGGGACAGCCCTTATCATGTAACACTAAACTACCAGAGGGAAAAGATGGTAAGGACTGTAGAGGTCAAATTTTTAAAAACTTTGACCCCTTAGCATTTATTGTTTTGGGCTTCAATCAAATAAAAATGTTTGACCCATGTCCAAGTAACCTACATCTAAAATTTCAAGTGTTTAGAGCCAAAATTGGCGGAAAAGTTTGGTAGAGTTTTCAAAGGTAAAATTGTTAAACTTGAACCCCTTGACAGCCAAATATCTGGCCTAAAACCAATTAAAAAGATTTTCTTAAATCTCAATACCCCTTATGTCAAATCTCGAGTCTGTAGACTGAAAATTGATAGAGTAGTTTGGTAGGGAAATGTACACACACAAATAGACAATTTCAGTTTTATAGATATATAAATGAATTTACAATGACACAAAAAGTACATGTGAATTCAATTTCTGCTAGAAACATCTTAACTCACATGTGTAGAGAAAGAATTGGGTTCAACTTGCCCAGGTTAGCTTTCATGAGTATACTACAATGACATACAGATTAGTAGCAATATATAACATATGAAAACAAGATAGGATAATCCAGATACTCAAACAATTTTTAAATTTAGTTGTTAAATAAACAACTATATGTAAGTATTTTATATTATTTAGACTACTGTTTTCATCCTAGATGATATTTTCATGTTTTTGCTGGCATAATCTCGAATCTTCTTCAGGTACATCTTGTTTAACCTGATAATCTTGTAGCAAATTTTTAATGGAACTTTTTATTTAATCCATGGAAGGACCTTGTTCTTGTTTCAGATGCCAGGATCAGCTAGAAGTTTTAATTATGTTATTCCTAGTTAATTATTGCCTGTAATTAGGATTTAACTTTCAACCTATATACAATTAATAATTACTCAAGACATTATCCCCCCACTCTCTCTACATGGCTGAAAAAGTTCAAAATTCTATGAATTCAGCATAGAGATGCACTAAAAGCCAAAAGTTATTGATTGAAACGTTGAGAATAACATCCAAGATGAGAACAGTAGACTGAATAATCCAAAGATTTTTGAATTTAAAAAGATGCATCTGAACATCTCAGATTATAAAACAGTGTGAAAATAACAATATAAGAACGTTACTTTGAATACAAGTTATTCCATTGTTATGTAAAAAAAAAAAAGTATTTCATATTTAAAAAGACTTTTCAAAAGAAAACACTCATGAGAAAAGGCAAACAAAAATAAAAACTTGAAACAAAATGTAGATTTCACAATATTTATTTTAGACAAGATGTCACATTATTTACATGATTTTAACCGTTACCGTCATAGTGGTGTTAATTTACACAACTTTATGGATATTGTAATCTTCGACCATTTTCCAGTGTCTCTTGTCATAATCAGCAACCTTACAGAAAGTTAGAAATTTAATTAAATAGATGCATGTTTGGAATAGATACATTGAGAATATTGCCAAGGCTGCTGCGAAGAAGGTGGGTTCTCTCTACCATGCTAGAAAACTACTTACGCCTGAAAGTATCTTGTACCTCTATAAGGCTACCACGCGCCCATGTATGGAGTACTGTTGTAACATTTGGGCTGGTGCATCTACTTGTCTCTCACTCCTGGACCGGATTCAAAAGAGAGTCGTCAACCTGATAGACTCTGAACTGTCATCTAGGCTTCAGTCTCTGTGCCATCGACGAAATGTTGCAGCCCTCTACCTGTTCTACAAATACTTTAATGGTGAATGCTCTGATGAACTACAAGCACTTGTACCCCCTCAACGTGAATACCTGACAAGCAGCCAAACCACACCCCTTCACAGTAGAGATCTCTAGGTGCAAGAAGGCCTCCTACTCCAATAGTTTCTTCCCCAGAACTGCTAGACTTTGGAACTCCCTTCTCGGATTCTGCTTTCCCAACTGTACTGACATGCAGAAGTTCAAGTGTAATGTGAACAGACATCTTGCTACTCATCTCTCTTCATAATACCCCCCGCAACTTAGGTCCCCAATAGCAGCCCCCTACTTCAAAGTGGCACTGTACCTTGTTTGGGGTAAAAATTGAATAAAAAAAAAATTAAAAAAAGAGGGGAGATATAACATATGAGAAATATTTAGAATCAAGTCTCCCCTTGTTATTTCAGATCATTTGAAACCATAGCAGCAAGTTTCGTCTCTCCTCCAAGGCCAGGGGTTTTGGGGAATGTGCAATAATTTGGCTTTGGTAGTTCTTTTTCTTACAAAGATTGTTTAAAAAGCAAGTGCTAAGTTAATTGTTATTTCAAAATATAAATTGAAATTAATTTTTAACAATACTTATCCAAGTGAAAATGGAACACATATATCACATCCATTGCCAAGGTTGCTGGAAAAATGGTGGGATCATTCTACTGATCCAGTAGATATTTCACTGCCAATACAATTCTCTACCAGTATAAGAGCTAAGTATACTCTAGGATGAAGTACTGTTGCTACATCTGGGTAGGAGCTGCTAGAAGCACTTTATCCTGCTTTGCAGAGTTTAAAATAGACTTTGTAGCCTAGTAGGTGATGCTTTTTTCTCTTCCCTGCAACTTCTTTCCCACAGAAGAGACATTGCGAGCCTGTCTCTGCTTTATTGTTATTTTCATGGCAAGTGCTCGTCTGAGCTCCAATCTATGCCCCTCCCTAAACTTTCATAAAAAACATTCCTCTAGCTGAAACCGCTCTTTATGTGTGCCAAAACCTAAACGTGGATTCCATGAACAAAGCATCTTTCTTGTAACTGCACGCCATAGAATCTCTTTCATTTGTCTGCTTTCTAGTTGATTACAATAAGGTTGTCTTCAAGTTCAATGTAAACAAGTTCTTGATGAGCTGTCCCCTTAAGTAGTCCAATTTACAAAATTTTCACTACTGATTACTACTATATTATCCCATTAACTACCATACACTCATTAACCCTTATCTTCGAGTGGTCTCCAGGAGTTGATAAGTGATGACTCCTTTGTAAAAAAAAAAAAGAGTACTTCAGCATGATCTGCTAGTTTACACATGTGATAATATAAAACAATTGATTGCTCGTCTCAAAATTGTGATGGGTGGTAGAATATTGTGATTAATTATATGGTGAAGCTCTCTGGAGTATGCACATAACCTAACCTACACAGAACCTTCATTTAATGCCTCTCAGAGGATTACATGACAGGAGGTCTGTTTAATATGAAGGAACAATTATGTTGCCCTAAAACACTGGGACTCTCGATTTGAACAAAAATAAAAAGGATAAAGAAATTTTACATTTTTATTTGAACCCGAAAGATAGAAAACAATTTAGAAGTGATTTTAAATGGAACACGTACATCAAATCTGTTGCCAAGGCCGCTGGAAAAATGGTGGAACCTTCTATCGATCCAGTAGATATCTCACTGCTGATGCAATTCTCTATCTATATAAGAGCCAGGTACCATCCAAGGATGGAATACTGTTGCTACATCTGGGCAGGAGCTGCTAGAAAGGACTTGTCCTGCCTTGATAGAGTTCAAAATAGACTTCGTAGCCTCGTAGGAGATATCCTTTTCTCTTCCCTGCAACCTCTATCTCACAGAAGAGATGTTGCGAGTTTGTCTCTGATGTATCGTTATTTTCATGGAAAGTGTTCAACTGAGCACTGAGTCTATGCTCCCCCCCACCAAACTTTTGCAAGAAACACTCGTCTACCTAAAAACACTATCAATAATTCCCCCACTCTTTATCTGTGCCTAAACCTAAACGTAGATTCCATGAACAAAGCTTCTTTCTTAGAACTGCACGCCTGTGAAATTGTCTTCCATTTTCCTGCTTTCCGACTGACTACAATATGGTTGTCTTCAAGTCTAACATAAACAAGTTGTTGATGAACTGTTCCATATAAGTTATCAAATTTACCGAATTTCCATTCCTAATGATTACTATATTGTCCAATTTCTACTGTACACGCTTTACCCTTATCTTCGAGTGGCCTATTGGCCTTGATAATGTGGTGATGCCTGTGTAAAAAAAAAAAGTTCAGTTTGAAACTTCTTGAATATTGCAGATTATAGCAAAAGGCGTCTGAAGAGTCACAAGAATATAACAGCCAAAACACTGTCTATATAACCAAGATGAGAATGACAATACAAGTTTTATGTAAATAAGATGTACATTTCTTTTGTAACCGAAAAGATTTTTTTTTTCCATTTTAATCTTCCTAAATTTATTTTAGTTTGGTTCTTGAACAGCACATCAAATATATGGTATTAAGCACAATATTAAATCTACACAATTCATTGCATACAATTAGTTAAGCACAAGTTGCTTTTTTTTTTTTTTTAAATCTAAAGCTAGATGAAAATTGTGGGTTTCTCCCTTTCTCAACAGTATTGGTGCAGAAATGGACATAGCATGTATGTATATACATACATACCGGATCATTACAAAGCCCTCCCCCCCTCCTGAAAATAAATTCTTCAGCTAATTTACATCTGTATATCTCAATTAAAAACAACCCAGACAAAATCCAAAAGATAAATGTATTATAACAAAAGCCTCCATTGATCAGGGTTGATCATAGGTGATGCATCCTTAGTTAAGTTGTCCTGACTATCTGCTTGACTGGAGCAGTGATGCTTATGGCTGAAGAGACTAATGAGGGAGCAGCAGCATGTCAAAAATATGTGTGGTCCCTGGACTATTGGCGTTTTTTTCTCTTTCTCTATTAAGATAAATATATACTTTTATTTAATAAAAATATTAAACTCTCACGCTTGTAATTGATCACTTTGGTCAATTTTTCTTCCCCAAATTGGTGTATATATACATACATACATACAGGGTGTCCGTAAAGTTACTATACAGTCTTATTGTTTTATATTTGTATTAATAGTTAATATTTATTTTTTTTACAGGTTTATTTAATCAAGCATGCCACGCAAGCTAACTTTGGAAGAGTGCAAATTTATTTTGAAGCGAAGGCCTCCAATTTGAATATTTGTCATAGAAATTGTTTGCCTTGATTGTTACAGTCTTTTCGGATGTAACACGTGTATTTTCTGAGATTTTTATAAACATAAAGGTGTTATTTCTTTTGTTACAAATAAATATTTTAATACAATATCTTACTGTACTGTTAATATATTACAGGGTGTCTGTATAGTAACTTGTAAGACTGTATAGTAACTTTACGGACACCCTATACATATGAGAAAATTGATGATGAAAATAAAAATTGAGTAAATGACAATGCTTATTGATCCATCAAATATTCAAACAAAGCACAAAATTAAAAAATAATTCTTATTCAATGAACTTTTAAGGATAAATTATTTTCATAAGGGGATAAAAATCAGCAAATATATTACTGGTTAGTATAAAATTGAAAAAGTATAAAAACTTTTCTGTGAATTCAGGCATTTTCAATAGAAGTAAAAGATGAAACTATCAATAAAATTATATTCTGGTAGATCCGGAAGGAAGTCCGATGTGAATGGATTAAAGTTAAGTTCAAAAAACTAGTTTATGATGAATTTACTTATCCAAATAGCATTGTGAAAGTATCCAAAATATATATTTTGTATTCCTACATGTCAATTGAAATAAATAGCAAAAATATACAAACATTTATTTTTTGTACTGATATATATATATATATATATATATATATATATATATATATAATATCTATGTATCTCATATAGCGATCAAGTGTTAGCTCCAGGAAGGGGGCCTCTTGATTTCTGAGAACTTCGACTGAAGTAAAAAAAAAAAAACAACAACAATATATATATATATATATATATATATATATATGCTACTAAATGGTCTAGAAATTTTTACTGAGAAAATAACTATATAAATTACTTAGACTGGTATAATATTTCAATTTCATTTTTTTGTATATATATATCTATATATATACACATACACACACACACACAAGATATCAGCCACCGACGATGACCTAGGTGTATATATATATTTTTTATTATTGTGATTTTGTGAAATGTATTATTTAAATCTAATGAGATGTAAAATGCAGGCAAATAAACAAATATTTTGGAACAGTTTGGAAATATCAGAATTAGAAATACTTTATATCTGCCTTAGAAATAATTTATTGAATGAATAAAAAACTTTACTTATATTTTTTTAAAGTAAAATTCAGAAAATATATCAAATTAAAAAGTATGAGAGCTAATATAAGTTAAAATTTAAATATATAATCAAACAGATATACACACACCACATACACATACTTGGATAGAAAATTAGTGTAGCCGATTTTATAGTCTGTGGCAGTACCTATTTGGTCAAGCTCAACTAAAAAAAAAAAAAAAAAAAAAAATTAAACGATTAAACCCTTATTGGTGAAGATGAAAATATTGTGAAAAAAAAATTGATATGATATATATAAACATGAAACAAAATAACAAGTCATCATATTCGTACACAAAAAATCCCCTTCAATGTTGCTCATTTTTCATTCAAATTTAATAAATTCTCCATCCACATCATTCTGAATATTTGTAGTCGTTGGTGTTTCCTCTTTATCGTCTAGTGTCTGATCAGAAACATTATAATCACTGGGAAGCGTCAACATGAGAGCATTCTGCATGTACTGAGCATATTTTTTAGCCTTTTCTCTGCAAAAAAAAAAAAAAAAATGAATCGCACATTAGAAGTTAACCAAGAGGTTAGATTTAATATATATCATGAGTTGAGCTCTAGTAATGAAATTAACAATTTTTTCTAAGAATTGTTCTTTATAAAAAGAATTAAGCTAAATAGTTAGTAATGCAAATGTAAACAAAGCAAAATAATTTTCATTTGCAACGAGCATAATAATTGTAAGAGTTAAGGGCCCCAACTCCTCATCAAATGGTTGGGTTTCAAAAATCGTCTTGAAACACTAACATCTTGCCACAATGGAGAGCCCTGAATAACTGCTTATAGATGACTATATATATGAAAAGTTAAAATGCAAAAAGTGATATTTTTGAATTTATGAAACTATCACTATAATTTCACCACCCCCAATCCCCAAATCATGTTATAATAAATAATATAATACAGGGATAATTTTTCTTTCAATAAAAATAAAAATTTAAATATTTGCTAAATTTGATTTCAGCCAAAATGTTTAGAACGACATTAGTCTTGTACGATGTGCCTTCAATAAGTTTGCAGACTTTTTTGTATGGCAACTTTTTTTGATAGTATACACATGAAACTATTCCCCTTCGAAGTATCTCCTTCAGTTGCAATGCACTTATTTTACTGCTCCAACAACTTCAGGAAGGCCCCATGTAAGCACTCTTGTGGGAGTGTGTCAATGACTCATGACAGCCTCTAAAGTTTTCCTTGAATTTAGGGAATAAGCAAAAGTCAAAGGGAGGAAGGTCTGGACTAAAGGGAGGATGAGGAACTGTCTTGATGCCCATCTTGGTCAAAGTCTGTCACAAGAATGGAGTTGTAGACTGGTGCATTGCGCAAATCTTCGACATATTCAGTTCTTCACAAATAATTGACACGCTGACATTAAACTGTAAATGTATTGCAATAACATGCTGAATGTTCCAGAGTCTACAACAATTTTAAATCCCTGTAAAAAAGTCTAGAAACTTATTGAAAGCACCTCACATTTAATGTCAAACAACTTATGTTTACTCAAACTATATTTAGTAAGTAAAAAAGAAATAGAAACGCCAAAATAAAAATGTTTTGGTATAATTTTTAGCATTTCTATTCCAATCATCAGATAATTTTTTTCTAATAGGGATCCTGGTTTTGATATATGTATTTTTTTTATTATTTATTTCCTAATGTAATTATATACTAATTTGGATGTGTACTAATTTGGAAGAAATAGTAGACTCATTCTTCAAAACAGGAAATGAATCAGCATTTTTTCAAATTTTAATTTTAGTAAACAATAACTGTATTTTATTTATCAGCATACAGTTTATAGTAAAGCAAGAGTTGCTTAATCTCCAGCTGTGCCTCCTCTTTGGAACTGTCACTGCTTTATGAGTCTATAGCAAGTCAACGGTTGCTTGATGCCAAATCACATCTCTTCTTTTGAAATGGCAGTTTAATCAGTGAAGTAAAGATTGTTTAATTTACAACTGCACTTTCATCTCCAAAGTTGAATTGTCATTAACATCATCAAAAAAAGGATGGTCAGAAAAAACTTGGTTTTCATAATACTTTGTTTGAAATTAATGTATTCATTAGTTTTAAGTGCTTAAAAGGGAAGGAAATGTACCCAAACATAGATAAAACACATTAATGAAAGTATAAGAAATTATTTGCCATTTCTACTCTAACGGATTAATCATTTTTTTTTTTTTTGATTTTAGATATTATACATCTAGGGCAATGCCGATCAAGGAAATACTAACTCTGCAGGATTTTTATTTGTATTTTTTGAGTTTTAGCCAGATTGTTACCCTTTTTATAATAGACTAGCGGGGGATACCCGGCAATGCCCGGGTGTTTTGGGGTGTGTATGGTTTTGGGTAAATCAAAATTCTTGGGTTAAAATAAAAAAAAAGTTTTGGTAGGTGAGTATGAGGATCGAACCCGAACCCTTGAGGCAAAGTTGGAAATTAAAGTGTGAAAAAAAAAAAAAACAAAACATGTGACGTTAACCAACGGGCCACCACAACATACAACGGAAACAGGTTTGAATTTATTTAAGTACTGACAGGTGGCCACAATAAAAGTTAACTCTGCTGCTTCTATTTGACCTAATTAATGAGATCAAATAGAAGTCACGCAGTTAACTTATGCGTTTGAGTTTGTTTACCCAACTTTGACTGTTTTTTTCCCCAACAGATGTTGGGGAGGGGGAAACCAGCTCCCCATTGTCCAGTTTGAATAGAAATTGTCTGATGTAAGAGGAGTTTGTCCTCTCATTGATCAAAGCTGATTGCTTCTGGACGTTTCCCGGCACGATGCCGAGAACACGACCCGGTTTGAATTTAGTTTCACTTTATTTATACTAAAAAGCAGGACAAACAGGGGACAGGGTGAAATAGCGCGAATCTCATAAAAGTAGACGTAAATAAATGTAGAGGTGACCCGTGTTCCCAAATCGTAGATATTATTATCTAGGGGCTATATAAACAGTTCTAAGCAATCGTAACTACCTCGGGAGCATGTGCGAAAGAAGTCTTTGCGAGACATACACGAAATGGTCACACACATTTTGCTTTTTATATATATAGACTAGCATGGATACCCTGTGTGGACATGAAATTCGGTTTGGACACAGTTGCTATACTAAGGATATTGAGCACTTTCATTGATAGCCCCACAACAATTTCAAAAATAAAACAGAATCGGTCAAAAAAAGAATCTCCCCACCAGAAGAGAAGTAGCTATTCTCCAGATATTGAGCATTTTTTGTTGCATGTGTGCTGAAACCCCCACCCCCAATAAATGAATCAAAATAACTTTTCGTTTTTTTTTTTTTTTCAATCAAAATAGCAGTGAGTGCCGGTGCGACCAAGAAAAAAAAAAAGAAAAAAAAAAAGATAAAAAATGAAAAGAAAAAAAGCAATGCCAGCTGGTTTTGAACCTGAAACATGAAAGAGGAAAAGGGAAAAAAGTCACTGGCAAATGCGCTTGCTACTACAGCCATGATTGCTGATGACGTCATGACTCTGAAAAATAATGTTTTTAAACATAGTTTCAGTTTGATACGTGTGCGTGAGTTGCAAAATACGCAACACAGAAAGTGACCCCCGCTCCTTCCAAAAAATGGTCCAGTTAACCATCACAAAATTAATCTTTTTTTTTCTAATTTTCACATTTGCATCTGAAGGATTGCGACTGACAAATGTTTTTAGCAGACATATAAACGCACACACACACTCTAACATCTTTTGTTTATATAATAGAAATAGTAATAAAAAGCAATATGAAGTAAAACAAAAAACATATGAGCAGTGCATGAAAATAAAAACAAGCAAGGACATTAAATGATTTTATTTATGTAGTTGTGGGTTGGACTTCTTTTTCATTTCATAAATATTTTTTTAAAATGCAATTCCACCAATATCTATTGTTCATATTCATCAATTCATTCCAAATGGCAACCTAGACAAAGTTTACACATGTGAATCCTAATGAAAGTCCTTAAGAAAATCATCCATGATAAATAAATGACACAAAAGTTGTGAATAATTAAATAAAAGAATAAAGTGAAAAGACAATCGTACTAACTTATAAGGTAACTGCTTATCAGGTGACATATTCCTCCATACATGGCCCATTATTTTACTTATATGAGATGTATGAACACCAGGGTGGAGACTGGAAAAAAAAAACATGCACACATTAATGATAGAATTCCCTTCTCTTTTACACTCTCTGAAATAAAAGCAAAAATCAAAAGAGCAAAGCATCTAATGGAAATTTGGTATCTGTCTGTCTCAAGCTGAACTATACTATTATTTCTATTGGAATATTTTTAATGTACAGTTGACTGTACTATTTAAAACTAATGCACTATCTTTCAATGCTTAATTCAGGGGACAGGATGGTGGTGTAGAATATGTTTGTTCTTTATGATACAATCCTCCCAGGTATTACTGTCTTCATTTTAAAGGGGGGGGGGATAGTGATACAGTAGCAAAACTATGTAGCCTCTAGCCGTATATTTTTGTTGGTCAACATAAATTCGGTTCACTTTGATTTTTTACTTGATTTAAACTAAAAATTGTTCAATTTGAAAAGTGCACTGATATCAATCTATTTTATCTAGAGTCTACTTTTTAAATAAGCATAATTGTATTGATGGTCCATAATGAATAGAAGACAAGTCAGCTGACTGCTTTTATTATTTTGCTACTGTTTTATTTGTAATTACAAATATTGGATGTAAAAAAGTTCAAATTTGTTCATTTATTAATAAATTTAATAGCTGACTATTGTTTGAGCAAAGCTGTAAGAAACTACAATGTATGTAAATCTCTTGTAGGTTACAATGACTATTCAAACTTTAAAAAGGAAGGTTTGCTCATACAACATTATAATACAATACTGACAAAATTACCCACATCAATGCATACAAGCAGTCTGCTCATATGAGGATCTTCTGAAAACTGCAAAAAAGAGGAAAATGAAGTCGTATGGCCATATCACAAGATCATCAGGTCTTGCAAAAACAATCTTTCAAGAAACATTACAGGAGGGCAGAAGGAGAGCCAGAAAGGAAAAGTGGACAACATTATCTAAGAGTAGACAGAAAGGCAGTGATTATTGTAACAGTGATAACATTTGAAAAGATTACAAAAAAAAAAAAAAAAAAAAAAAAACTCCCCCCAAAACAGCTAATCATTTTTATTATGAGATAAATATAAACAAATATGTGTACATCCTGGACTCAAATTAGGCGATCATTTGATTTAGAAACCAAAATTTTAATTTGAACATCTCTCGAAAACTCATTAGAAAGATTTGAAAAGGAAAACTAAAAGACAAAACAAAAGAAAATATGTCTCTACTAATTATCAGACTGGAAAATTTAAATTATGTAAAATGATATATGATGAAAACATAAGTGCAATGATTAACAATAAAAAAAAGTACAAGTGCTTATTAGAATATTAAAAAAGTATAAAGTTTATTTCAATCTTTTTCTAGGCAAAATGTGTGTGTATGCCTGCCAAAAACTTTTCTCAGCGGCATTGGGTGGGATCAAGACTGGTACCATCTGAAAGAGCACTGTCTCAGGCGAATAATATGAGAATTAGAAAAAACGGTCAATTATTTTGCATAGAAATACTCGTTTAAAACAAGGGAAAAGCGGAAAAAATTGTTCCTTTTTAAACGACTTTGACAACTACATATGCGTGTCAGGCATTCTTTCTTGAATTGGTTGAAATTAAAAAAAAATGTTATTTCGCTGACAGCATCAAGGGGCAGTGGATATTGAGGTCACATCATAAGCTTTAGTTTTCCTGTTCGAGCCTACGTAAAGGTATTTTTTTTTTTAAACAGGGCTGTTTTTTTTTCAATTGAGGCTTACATAATGTGATTTTTTTTTGTTTTCGTCTACACTAAGTTCGCTTAAACTGGTTTTTATATACTTCTTTATTTTCCTGTTTTCCGTTCAACATTAAGGATGCCCTTTATGATAGTCTCCAGGCTGTTATGGATAAAATCCCATCATGAGATCTTGTGGTAGTCGTAGGTGATTTCAACGCCTGCACGGATGTTGGAGACACTAATACGAGGCACATTGTCACCCAATTTGCCATTAGGGATTGCTGTTCAAATAGAGAATGTTTCATTGATTTTACAGTAAGAAATCAATTTTTTATCTTAAGCACCTATTTTCAACATCCCAAATGTCACCTCGTAACTTGGTATTCAAATGACAGTGTAACTCAGAACCAAATTGACCACATTCTCATCAAGTCTTGCTGAGTGTCATGCATGTTCGACTGTGGGGTAGAAACTGACAATGACAATGGCTCTGATCATGTCATGGTCCGTACAAAACTTATCTACGGCAAATAAGACCTGGTATCTAAAAACCTAAATTGATTAATAGTAACCATAGGATATTTGTAAAAGCAATACTACCTTTCCAACGACTAAATATTGCCGGTAACAAATATCTACTCAGTATAATCAATAAGTTATGCCGTTTTTCTCTCAAGAAAATCAGAAGAAACTGACTTTTTTTCTCAAAAAGCAAATACTAGAGATTTAGAACCCTAGAAAGTAGTACGAAGGATAAGAAAAACACCTACTAAATATAAAGACTTTGTAATTTAAGATCAATATCCCCTGATTCTATTCTGTCATAATTATTGAGGTGAAAAATGTTATGGTTTTGACACTCATCCCTCCACCTAGATTAACTTTAACCTTTGTAAAAGTTGAAGTAAAACATTATAAAAACTATGCATAATTCCTAAGTGCATTTGTAGCGATTAAAAGTTTTAGTAATGAACAGAAGATGTGTTTTCTTTCTTCTTTTATTACGCGACACACTACATCCCTGGAACCATCCAAACTGAGGCCCCAGTAATGAGTGCACTGTACACACTGAATCTTTCAATACAGATAAGTTTACTTTGAAAAAAAGAAAAAACAAAAACAAAAAAAATAATAATTTTAGAAATCCTTACTTAATAAATGTTCTTCTGTTCAGTTGACTATACATCATAAATCCGTTCATCCATGAGGCTCGTCTGCGGTCAACTTTTACAGGTGGTTTCAGTTGCACATCTCTGATGTTGAACAAAAATATTTTTTTAAAATAAATGGATAGATGTTTAAAACGTGAAGAAAACGTAAGCACTATCAATTTATATTAATAAAAACAAAATCAAAGTGAATTATTGACTATCAGGTATGTATGATGATGTATGGAAGTGAAACCTTGCCAGTGAGAGTTGAGTATACAAGGTGCCTTCAATAAGTTTCCAGACTTTTTGTCTGAGCACTTTTATTGCTAGTACATACATGAAACTCTAGTCCCTTTCAAAATAACCTCCTCCGGCAGCAATGCACTTGTATCGTTTCAATTGAATTGATTAGCTCAATCATCTTATCCTGTTATGATGTTTTTCTTTCTGATCTTCTCTGAACACCCTTGGAACCAACTTTGCATAAATCTCCCACATCTTCAGTTTCTTGCGAAAAATTGTGTGTACAGTTCTCACACTGACATCAAACTCTGCACTTATTGTTTCTATAGACACATGACTATCTTTAGCCATAAAATTCTTTATTTGACCAATCAACTCTGGTATTCTGACTTCCTTACTCCTCCCACACCTTTCATCATCCCTCAGACTCCCTACCTTCCTTGAATCTCTTATGTTACTCAAAAACTGATGCTTGATTTATGCGAGATGGTAGAAAAACAGTCTGAAAAATTCTATATGTTTCTGTGACATTTTTCAAGTTTAAAACAGAATTTTATTGCATACCATTCTTCTAAAGTGTTTTCACATTCAGACTGCATTTTTAAATTCATCAACAGTAACAATCAGGCTTTAGAAGGGGGCATTCAAATTAACTGCTGTAGCTGTTCATTTGAACCTGAAATCATAAAAATTGGTCAGTTATCTGAAAATGTATAGCAATAACATACTTAATTTTCAAGAGCCTACAACAATTTTAAATGCCTGTACAAAAAAAGTCTGCAAACTTATTGAAGGCACCTCGTATGTGTTGCATGGAGAGAAATGATAGAAGGCTATTACCTTGGTGATACCATTGGAGTACAAAGAGGAACTAGTATTCATGTGATCACAAGAGTTAGAAATAGATGGAGTAAGTTCAAGGAACTTTTGCCATTACTAACTATTGATAAAGAGAAGAATTTATAAAGCATGAGTATGTTATGATGATGTATGAAAATGAAACCTGGACAGTGAGAGTTGAGGATATTTTGCATAAAAAGAAATGATATGATAGATGCAAAACGTGAATCATAAAAACAAGCTTTGTTCTGATGACTTTAGAGGAAGATTAAGTCTTACAAAGATTTAAGTTTTACAAATATTTTAATGGAATGTGCGCTGATGAACTCGTTACACTTGTGCCCCCTCAGTGTAGATATCCCCGACAAACCTGCTTATCAACAAAATCTCACCCTTTCACTGTTGAGGTCCTTAAATGCCATAAAGCTTTTTATTCTAAGAGTTTCTTCCCTCGAACAGCTAGACTTTGGGATTCCCTTCCTGCTGCCTGCTTCCATGGCTGTACTGATATGCAAAAGTTTAAATGTAACATAAATCAACATCCTGTCAATCTTCCCTAGGCATGGTCCCAAATAGTAGCCCCTTAAGTTCAAGTGGCGATATGCCTTGTTATGGGTGAACGTAAGTAAAACAAAAAAAAAAAGTTTGGAGAGTATAGAGAAATGTGTGGAAAACAGGAAACTTTGTTGGTTTAGTCACATCGGAAAAAATAGAAGCCATTATTTACAAATAATTTGATTAAATCAACAGTAGATTCTCTATAATTCAATGCAGACTAAGTCACTGCAAGAAGACATGTGAAGCTTCCTCCTGGTACACTGTGGGGAGGGGGTCCCTAACTAAAGACAATCAATCTTGATAAAAAATAGTCGATTTCACATTTCAATGACAATAAAAGTATGGGAGGGTGGAACATTTGTTGATCCTCATTGAATCCCAGACAATGTTGGGTCTCCCTGCTAGTAATGAAATAATACTTTCCAACTTCTGTCTGTCAACAGAGGAATGTTTAACATCTCCTCCTTTCTTTATCACTACTTTTAAAAATGTGTTTGTATTTTGCAGTTTTCTGTATTGTTGACAACATAAAAATGTGAGATAATTCTTTATTAGCTTCAGTTGTTTCATAAATACAGAGCTTACCACATGTACAAAAAAAAAAAAAGACACATGATGCTAAAGTATTAATATAATAATAATAACAATAAAAATAAAATAGAAACCTCTCCATAACTTTCTCCCTTTTTTCATTAATGTAATCAGAATTGTTTTCTTTCAAAGTTGCCAAATCTAAGTTCTGTCTTCTTGCTTTGGCCTGTTCATGTAATTTGCAGCAAGATTCCAACCTTTCATTATCTGAAATAAAAACATAAAATGCTTCATTTAATATTTTAGTGTAAAATTACAAAAATAAAAACTTTCCTATATAGATGGTTTCTGTCTATTAACTTGATAACTTATCGAATTATTTTCAGTTTTTGTTTTTTGTTTCAAAAATGACTTCCAACTTTTCCTGTCTGTTGCCATTTTGCTAGTACTGCTTACCAGACTCAGATTGTCATCAACTGATTCCCTCCATGTTTTAAGTGGCTTACATGACTCTTGGTCATTGATGGAAATGTGGAACACACTTTAGAGCAATTACAATTAATTAACTGGATTGCTTTTTATCCTGAACAATAATTTTTCAGAGAAAACATTTAATTTTTAAACAAAATTTAAAAAATGAAACCAGGGAAATAAATGACACCACGTGCATGCTGCCACCATGATCCTCATCTTCTTTGGTTTAACATCTGTTTTATATGCTCACTGTCAATGAACAACTTTTAGAAATTGATTTCCAAACTAACAAATCTTTGGCCAGATTTTTATTTAACCACCTTTCAAGTCTATTCTTATTTCATGTTTTTCTTGCCCTTCCCTTGTGAAGTGAACCTGTTAACTGTTCTATATCTACTCATTTGTTACAATGTATTATTTTCATAGCATTACTATCCAGGTCATATCGTCAACCATCACTGGTTAGGTTTTACTTCCATACATACATTATCACACTGCATATACATGGATTATAGACTCTTCTCTTGGTCGATGATGTCAACACACTGTCAACTATAATACTAACCACAGCATGTACCTTTGAAGGCTTGATATACATAGGCAGAACTTTTTGAATCATTGTTCTAATATCATGTTAGTTTATGTGTTCGTGCTTGTACTGATCTATGGCTTATTGGTTGGTAATCACATATAAAAAGAATGTGGTTAAGTGTTTGAAACTTTATTATTTTATTTATCTTAAAACTAAAGTTAAAATGTCAGGTTACCTTTCTTGCCTACAACTCTCCTTAACGATCTCTTCAAACAAGGTTTACTGAAAGATAAGTTTTCTTTGATGCTGATCTCAGGCATCACTTGACATGCAGTGTTTTTAAGTTCCTGGTGCACTGATGAGTTAGAATGAAAGTTTGTAAAACAGACAGGAGTAACTTTATCAGAAGACAACCACTGCAACTCCTCAGCAGTTTCCACATTCATTTCAGGTTTATTTTTCTTTGCATACATTGGTTGAGGATTATCCATCACCTAAAAAGGAAAAAAACAAAAATAAAAAATAAAACCAGTCACATAATGACTAATTTCTATACGTACTGTTGCAGATATGTAAATAATTATGAACATTTCAAACATAACTGGTTTCATTATGGCTATAGTAATGAATCTGCATGTAAATTATAAGACTATCTTCTTTAATAAGTTTTAGAAAAACATTGCTAAAGAAAGAAAATAAAAGAGGCTTTTCTATGAAGAAAGCATTTATATAAATTTATTTAATATGGTATACAGTCAAATGTTATATATTCACTGCAGTTGTTCGTTCAATGTGTTTTTCAGTCTATATAATTTCTAAAAATCAACTTTTGTCATTGTCTCGATATATACACTAGGCAGCAAAATAAAACACACACACAGCTGGTTATAAAATATTTTATTTATTCAAATTAACCTTTTCGATTTCAGAATGGCAGTCATGACATCAGTGAAGGCTCACGTGATGTGGGTGTGATATGCAGTGGTGAAAAATGCATTACTTATCCTGCCCGTCATCACCGCTCTCCGTTCTTCCAGTTGTCTGCCCCTCTATTTTATTGGCACAGGTGATGTCAAAACATTCCATTCCATCATGCATTGTCCTGAAATGTCAGTCAGTCTTGCTGACCTAATCTCCAGAGATTCTACATTCCCCGTTTTGACTTCTATGATGTCATTCTCGGGGCACCTAGATCCAGAATCTGACCGACTTTCCTTTGACATCATTCCCAGAGCACCTGCCAAACATACAACATGAATGTATGTGGTCAGAAGTTAAAACTATAAATTTGTCCTTTAATTGAAATGAATTTAGGAAAGTTGGTTAAGTTTTGGCTGTTGATAATTATTTTTTGGCGAGATATATGTCTTTAAGTGAGGATAGGCATGCTTGTATGTCTAATTGATCAGTGGTAGGAAAGAATGCACATGATTTTCTTTGTAGATGTCTCGAAGCTCTTTGCCTGCTTTGTGAACCCCCAAGTCTTCAGATAGAGTCCTAAACAAAAAGGCTGGTAGAAATTACTACACTATATAGTTTGATTATTCATGTGACCAAACAGCCTCACTAGGGCTGCTCTCCACTAAAGGAAAAATATCAATAATTACTAATACCTAGGGCTATGACAACAGTATATTCTTTTCATTCTTTTGACTCAAGTATATATCCAACAAAGTTAGACACAGTTAATCAACTGAGAACCATATCACTCTATATAAAAACATATAAGATATCAACGGATAAACACTCAACCGTCAAAACAATGAAAAGAATATGCTGTTGTGATAGCCCTACTAATCACATTGCAAATAGTATATACCTACTCTCTCTCTCCAGCTATGGGGTAAAATAGCAACTTATGTTCAATTAACTGTATATTACATTGGGGGGGTATAAAAGGTCTATATATATGTAAGGCGTTGCATATAAAGTGCGTTGGATATATGATGAGTTGTGTATATAGTGAAGTTTTTTCATGTCATCTAGTGTTCATAAATTCTTGTAGATGTGTGTGTGTGTGTGTGTGGCATAGGTGGACACAGTTCTGGGTGATTATGCATCTTGCCAATAAAGAAATCATCTGGATCTTGGTTGATGAATTTGCCAAAAGCTGAAATGAGCATTTCTTCCAAAGAAACAACCAGGAGTCTTCGGTTATATTTTAGACAGCTTTTATTTTACTACTAACGGGGGTGCCCGGCGTTGCCTGGATGTTTGTAGGTGTGTGTATTAGGGGGAGAATGAAAAAAAAAAAGTTTTAGCAGGTAGGTAGGATTGAACCAGAACCCTTGAGGCGAAGGTGGAAAATAAAGTGTGAAATAAAACCTGACACGTTACCCGCTAGGCCAGCAAGGGAAGTAACAGAAAGACTTTATATGTTTATTAATAAACAGATCCGCTGGACCTATATAAAAAAATTTTTTTTACCGAACCCATTATATAAAAAAAGAAAATTGCTCCAGGAAAATGCCTACTTCGGACCAACATTGTGATGTGGATTACTCAAAATACAGTTTGGATCATTTTACCACACTGCTATCAAAGACATTCACTTCGGATTTTACCATGCAATTTGGATGTAAATTTTTATATCCTTTTCATTAACTTCCCTTATTCTATGACATTTAAATACTTAAACAACTTTTAATTGCGATTTTCCATGTCTTACTGACTTTAGCAAATAAGGTGTAAACCATTATAACTATTTGTTAATATTTTCTCCTCTGAAGGAGATGGTAGACATCGAAATCCTATAGGATAAGGAGTTATAATATTTCAAATGTATTCTTTGTCTTACATAGAATAATAAAAATCTTTTGACTTGAAATTCAAACATTTCACGTCATAAATTTTGAAATTCATTGAATGACTAAAATTTGATTATATATATATATATATATATATATATATATATATATATATATATGTCATCCACATACAGTACTGTTTCACAGCTCATCAGTGGGGCTAGACAAGCAACTACCTCAAGCCAGGATCAAAACCTGATCACCCAAACGGCAGTCAGAGCTTCTAACCGTTGAGTTATACGGCTGCTGCTATGCGGGCAGCGAATTAACAATGTTTTGGCATTGTCCAAATACCTAAGCTCAATTTGTTTACACAAAGAGCATTTCTTTATATGCTAATGGTAATTTGTATATCACTTCCTAAATGCTCAACCTAAGATAGAGAGCATTATAGTCATCCATATACAGTACTGTTTCGCAACTCATCAGTGTGGCTAGACAAGCAACTACCTCAAGCCAGGATCAAAATCCGATTGCCCACACTACAGTTGGAGCTTCTAACTGTTGCACTATATGACTGCTGCTATGCGGGCACTGAATTAACAATGTTTTGACATTGTCCAAATACCTAAGCTCAATTTTTTTACACAAAGAGCATCGCTTCATAAAAGATTATTGTGTGGAATGTTTCGTGTTAGACCTCAATAACAGTGTATCTGACAAACTTAGATTCTGATTAGCATTTTTTTTCCTTTTTATCCCTGCAGTATTTGCTTTACAATAAGTTTAATTTGCTTCAGTTTTTTTTTTTTTTCTGGAGATAATTATTCTTGCAAAGGTTATTACAGAGGCAATTTAAAATTAATATAAAGTAAGAGTGCTAATCTTTTCCTTAGATTTAGTTTATTAGAAGGAGCATACAAAAAGAAAATGGAATATAATTAATATCATCATATGAAAAAATAAGTGTTTCATATGAAACTAAACTTCAATTGCTTTTAAAGGTGGAACCTTTTTGGGATCTCAAAAATGTTCTGTGTATGTTAATCTCCCATGGGTTGGTGTTAAAAGTCAGGAGTTTTCACATTGTTTCTTTGCAACTAAGGTTTGAATGGTGCTTGGGATGAGAAGCGTTTTTCCCTCCTTTCAGAAAGATGGTATCTCCTCCACTTAATATGATGCTTTAATAGTCAGTGTGAAGCTGATTACATGAGGCATGCTATTTAGCATGTAGACGTTAGAATTTTTCAACACATCCTCCAATACATAGGCACAGAAAATGGCCAACTCCGGATGTTTGCATGCTTATAAGTTGGCCATTGGGGAGCATTTATTGCAGTGCCAAGTCTGCACTGAAGAGTAAATAGTCAAAGCTCTCTCTATTTTGCACAGAACATGTTTAACGACCTATTTAAAAATTGAGATTGTTGCTATAAATTTGCACCAAACGTCTCTGTGAAAACAAAAGGTGTATACTCATAGCTTGGAACTTATGAGTATGTGTTGAAAATTTTCTTTTCCCTTCTTTTTTTTTTTTCTACATTCCCCCAATGTTTTTTTATTTTACTCATCCTCAATAATTATTTAGTTTTTTGAGCACGTTTTTAATTGACATTTCCCCTTGTTGCTGATGATTACTGTGAAATATGTCTCAGTAGATTTTCTTTAAGTTAATTTATTTCTCTGCTTTCCCTAGTTCTCCCCCTTTTAAAAAATATATTTAAACACGAGTCGATAGTAAAGAAGACAAAAAAAAATATTTCTGAAATTTTTATGGTTTCCCTTCATTGTGACTCTTTTTTTCTTCTTTAGTAATATAAGTTAAAACTAAGAAAAAAGGAAATAGAAGAAAAAAAGAATACCTTGAAAATTGATAATAATGGCATTGCAACCAGTATTATTCAAACGCTTATTAAAATTATGTACCCACAAAAATCTTTTAAAATTGTTTTGTAATTAATTTTTCCTTTAATTTTCTTTGGATGTTTAAAATGTTCTGGCTACCATTCTTTGTTTATTGTATAGTTGTTAAATAGTAAGTAATAGTTTATTAGTATTCATCTTGAGATTTAGATTCACAAGACGATATGGACATGTACACACAAGGGAACAAGGATCATTGAGTTAGCTAATGAATTCAATGTGATCTTGACCCTGCTGTAAACTGGAAATGGATGTGATGTCACATGGTTTAAAAGAGAGAGAGAGAGAGAGAGAGAGAGAGAGAGAGAGAGAGAGAGAGGGTTAGGCAGCTGGGTGGAAGGTTGTGAGAAGAAAAACATGTGTAGAGAATGTTTTAACATTAAAGATAAATTAGATAACTAAGGGCCCCAAAGATCTGTAGCTGAAATGTGCTCCAGCTGCTAACAGACGAGAAAGCAATAACAAAAACCCAATAAAAAGTCTTGTCTTTAATGTATTTTTTTTCTTGGTGTTGTTGTTTCCAACTTTAATTCCAGCAAGAATTCATTCATGGAGATGATCATGGACTGTCACAGTAACAATTACAGAGGCTAGTATTGAACATGTGAAACACAAGGTAAGTTTACTAAGGTTCACATATTTTATTTAATTTTGACTTGTGAGACATTAACCCTCCCTTAACAGGAGAAATATATGTAAGATAGGGCATCTAATATTTATGAGTTCCAACATTAAGCAGTGGCTTTAAAGATTTGAACAATCTTTTTTAAAAACAAAATTATACTGTTATTGTCCGTTTGCTAAAATGTAAACAAATATATGCATCAAATAATAATTCACAGTATGAACCAATCCAAGGATGGACATTCAGAGTCATCAAAAAGTCATCTATTTTAAAATTTTAATAACATCAAAATTGCATTTCTTGTAATAACAAAACTTATGCACAGTGGACAATATATATTTAAAAATATTCATTTTATTTTAACCTAATGTTACATACTTTCCATACATTTCTGCAAATGACTCACAAATGATTCTATCATATTTTTCAAAATTTCCAAAGTTAAGTCTTAAACTGCCTTCTTCCATAAATGATTTTAATTGATTGTGTTTTTTCAGTTTTGTTTAAGAAACCCTAAAAAAACAAACAAAAAAAAAAAACAAGTGTCAAGTCCAATGCCAAGGCCATCGATAAGAGTCACTATGCCCTACCCAATGGCCAGGAAAGTTTGATCAAGAAGTGTTTGTACACAGCAAGTCTAATGACAAAAATTGTCTTTAAAAACTTCTTGTACAAAAGAAAAATTGTTTGATTAGTAGGTTTATGTCAAAAACTTTCTCTTGCAAGCGGTCATTTTTATAATGGATTTATACTTTGGCATAGGATTAACTATTCTAATGTGCTTTTTTGTTGTATGCATCAAGATGGTGGTAAAGCTAATGCAAGATGCAGGAAAATGAAAGCACAACACTTGCCCAGCATGGAGGTCATTGTAAGGATGAATTATGCTGGTATAATAATTATATTGAATGTTCATCCTTCTGGATAAACTGTTGCAGAAGCAAGAATATCCAAAATCACAGGAAGAGTGGCCAGATAAGACAAACTTGAAAGCAAGTGATGGTAAAAGACAAGGCAGAAATTTGAAAACTACTGATTCACTGAACTGTGAGAACTGGAGAGTGAACTTGTGTAATAAGAAAACATTTGACTTCTGAACAAGGGAAAAAGTGACATTAAATAGATGAAGATGACTTTTTGAAGATGCTGTATATTAACTTTGAAATTAAAAATATAGATTTGATAAATAATAAATACTAAGTCAACTTACATCATTTTTATCAAAGGTCTGTAGCCTGCTGGCATTATCAAAGAGTGAATTACATGTTCCTGTAAGCATAAAATACAGACGTAAAATCATCATCCTCGGAATTATTTATAGTAAAAACATCTATCATCACTGAAATATTCCTCATCATAGCATCAATCATTTTTAATTTAACAATTGGATCATTATTTTAAGACCAATCAAAAGAGAGATAATTATGTTTTTCAAACACTAAAAAAGAAATTTACACTTTTAAATTCAGTACATACAAGATTTTTAGGATCTTTGATAGAAAACAATATTTGGGTTAACACCAGTTTACATATTGACATTTGTTGGATGGCTTTTAGAAATTGACTTTTAAACTAACTTATCTCTGGTCAGATTCTTATGTCAAATCTATCCTTATCATTTTCATGTTTTCCTTGGCCTTTCCTGCTGATGTACTTAATTGTTCTATACCTATTAACCTAAGCACTTTCATCCATTTTTTTTAATGTGACCAACACAGCAAAGTCTCCTGTTCTGTACATATCTCCCTATGATTTCCAGATTTTCTCTTCCTCTGAGGTCATCACTTTGTCAGGTTTCACTTCCATACAGCATCACACTGTATGCACACAGACTCTTCTTTTGGTTGCCAGTGGTAATGTTATGCTGGTTAGTAATTGTAGAAGTTCCTTTAAATTACTTCAGCCACTCCCACGTCTTGCTATCACACTAGCATCAGCTCATCACAGAGCTCCAATGCTATCTCAAACTCAACAACTTTGCCATCCAAATCTACCTTTCTCCACATCTGAATTCTCATCTGACTATCATCTTACACTTGTGGTATGCAAATTGGTTATTTAAAATTTTATTTTTTATCTTTTTATTCACGTTTACCCCCAAAAAGGCACATCGTCACTGGAATCTAAGGGGCTACTATTTGAGACCATGCTTAGGGAAGATGAACAAGATGTTAGTTTACATTACATTTAAACTTCTACATATCAGTACAGTCAGGGAAGCAGGCAGCAGGAAGAGAATTCCAAAGTCTAGTTGTTTGAGGGAAGAAACTATTATAGAAAGCCTCCTAGCATTTAGGGACCTCAACAATGAAGGGGTGTGATTTTGTTGCTAAGCAGGTTTGTCGGGATTATGTATGCCTAGGGACACAAGTGCAATGAATTTATCAGAGCACATTCCATTAAAATACTTGTAAAACAGGTGCAGGGATGCAACATTTCGGCGATGGGACAAGTATCACAACAAAATGAGTTACTCCCAACTCTCTTCACACAAACTGAGTTGGAGAACTTGCTTCTTTCTGGAGTCTTTCCAATATTATAACCACTTATCACTTTGGTATTGGTGTGTGTTTTTATTACACCAAACGCTTTGCAATGTAGATTTTAAAAATAAGTAAAAAATCAACTGGCCTCAACATGTACATCATACAAACTCTTATTTAAACTGTCATACTTTAATCATACGAATATTGTTAATACAAGCCCTTGTTTAATTACTATCATGTGCATTGATATTTTTCTCAAGATCATAGTAAATACATATGAAGTAGAAATGCCTTTTGTACAAAGAATAGTGTTCCAATAATAAAAGTTTACTGGTTTAAACTGGAAAAAATATGAATGCATTCTTTTAGTGCACATTTGACAGTGATTGCTTTAAGATCTGGAACAGGAATAAGTGAGGCTAATGGTGAAAATATCTTAAATCATGTGTGAAATTTAATGGTAAATAATCATTCTATTTCTGGGTCACTCTAGCAGGGAACCAAAAAATTTTTCATTGTGGGAAATACATTTTGTGCGCTTTTTATTGGAGGGTGGAGGGAGATGGAGAGGCTGAAAAGTTAGGGGGGAAAAAAAGACAATAATTACTGTAACATTAATAATCCTCAGTCCAACCCTCTTAAAAAAACTTTGCTTAATCTTACCTCAAACCCTAAGCATGAGTAGAAATAAAACACATAATCACCTAAAAAAATAGATGAAAAATGCAGATTTTATTTCCTATAGAAATAAAACATGGTTAATTCTCCTATCATGTTAGAATGATCCAGAAATGGGTATCATTTTACATTAAATTCATGACTGATCATCCACTCTAAATGTTAAGTTTTTGCATAGTGTTTCCGCATATTCAACTGAAAAAAAAAAAAAAGTATCCAATTTTTTTTTTGTTAATTGTAATATTTTTTATTTTATATTGAAAGTATAGACTGATATGATTCAACTTTTTTTATTTTTTGTTTTTAAATTTGTTAAATTTTATTAAAATTAGTGTTTTGTACAAAATGAATGCTTAAAGTGTTTTTTAGAATTATATTTTTTAGATGAAAATGGATGATTTGTATTATTTACATCATTCATATTAAGTGTTCTCACCTTGGATGTTGTTCTCCCAATATTTAATTTGTACGGAATTTTCTATGAAACCCTTTATTTAATCAACAGGGTAGCTTATTCTTGTTCCATCAGCTATGACTTGAGTAATTCGTAATTGTATTCTTACTTAGGTTTGAACCTTCAACCTCCAAAAGATTCACTTAGAACTGATCATAACTTAGCGCTTATATCCATTATGCTCTAGGCCATTTCCGGGTTTGACAAGATGCACATGAAGAAGTTAGGACGTCATATTAGCCGAATTGTTGTCAGAATAACATTGGTGAAAACAGAAGCCCAAATCTAAATTTAGTCTTCATCAAAAATTGTTTTTGTTTATTAAAAGTTTAAAACGGTAAAAAATATGCTTAGTTCAAGAAATAAACAAGAAAAAACATGACTGTTTGCAAAAGAAAGAATCCAATATGTATATTGGGAGGCAGGGGTAGTGGTGGTACAGAAATAATTTTTTAATGAAACAAAGTCTTCTACTTCCCCTACCAAACTCATAAATCATATGAAGGCAAACTTGATGCGAAAAGAAGAGAGAAAAACAATAAAAGCAAAAGAAAATAAAATTGAGCCAAATGATGAAACAATAAAGACATAAAGCAATAACAATTCGTCTGAAATCAGTTGAGAAATAAAAGAAAATTTAAACAGAATTGTAAAATTGAAAAAAAAAGAAAGTGGAATTTTGCATTATCTGAATTTCACTAAAAAAGTGGAGATCTCAATCCCTGCTTGAATAATTTCCTGGTTCAGAAACCTTTTTGGTTGAAGTTCTTAAGGCAACATTACTTACCAGATTCAGGATTCATGCTGTCAAGGTAACACGTTACTGGTTCATGCAAATAACTTTCATCTTTAGATAAATACATTCCTGGAAAATGCTCCACATCAGAAATGGAATTTTCTTTTAAAGGTATAACAGGATTGTTAATCATATTCATCATTTTTGAAGAGATTTTATTAGGATTTTTACACTTTTTATGAGTAAACTCCTGAGGGGAAGACTGCAAAAACCAAAAACAAAACAAAAATAGTGACAATACACAATCAATCATAATTGTTGGTATTTTTTTAGATTAAAAAATAATGGAAATATGAGATAAAAATCTTAAAAAATACAATTATAAACTATTATAAAATGTTATAAGACGTGCTACAAAAATGTTATAAAATTCTTTATAAAATAATATAATACAAAAAAGACTTCAAAAATGTCATAAAATAGTAATTATAAAAGAAATGTATTATAAAGTAATCTTATATATATATATATATATATATATATATATATATATATATATATATATATATTTTATATACTCCCCTAGATAATAATATCTAGGATTTGTGAATGCACGTCGCGTCTAGAGTTATTTACGTTGACTTTTACACAATTCTTGCTATTTCGGCTTCACTCGTGTTGATTCGGCTTTTTCGTATAAAAGCGAAACTGATGTGAAACTAAGGTGCAGTTCTCGTCCTACAGGCAGGAAGCGTCCAGAAAGCAATGGACGCTTGGTCAATGTCGGTGAAACCGTCATATCAGACAATTGCTTTCATTTGGAGGGTAGCTGGTTTTCACCAACACATTGGGGAAACAAAACCAGACAAAGTTGAGTAAAAAACAAACCCAAAAGAATTACCCTGCAGTTAAAATTAAGTGCGAAATTTAATTTTCTTTGACCTAACTAAATTCGCCACGCACCTGCCAGTTTATAAACGTTAAATTAATATTGTTTTCAATTACTTTCCTTTCATGGGCGAGTGGTAAGTTATCAAGTTTTTTGCCTCAACTTTCCGGGTTCAATCCTACCTACCTACCCAAACTTAAAAAAAAATTTTTTCCCATTTTTTTAACAAGTTTTTTTTATTTTACTTTTTCTTCTTTTTACATCATGTTCACTGTTTTTTTTTGTTTTTCCGATTTTTTAAAATTTGGATCTAATCCCCCCCCCCCCAACACATGCACCTACAAAAAACTTTTTTTTCGCTGTTTTTTTTTTTTTTTTGTTCGTTTTTTTTTAATATTGTTTTTCGACTGATTCTTTAGTTTTATTTATGGAAAGTTGGCCCATCTTCTTAATAAAACAGGTTGCTCTATTCAATTTCTGTGAAATAAAGAATTATCCTACTTGGAATTATTTTACAAGAGTGACATTTCTTTTTTAATGATCAACAAAAATAATAGAAGCAGTAGCAGATAACATTAAGGTTTGGCTTTTTTCACATCAGCTGTAGCTCATACCATAGTAGATCAGACTGAATATCTTAAAGTCTCATTTTTTATATCTCACATAAACCTCTTGGGGAAAATTCACTACTTGATATTAATGCATTGCCTAATACTGATAAGTAGGGACAACTAGTGCTTTAGAAAAAATGCTTAAATATATAATATATATATACATATATATATGCAACAATAAAGACTTACTGTGTTGTAAAATATTTTTACAAATACATATGTAATAAAACCTAAAAACTGCATTATAAAATGTTTTTTTAAAATATATGCAATAATAAAAATATTTTAAAACTGTATTATGAAATACAAGTTGGCTTTGCTAGTTCGCTATTGTTTCGCAATGTTTACTACCTCATTTATCTTTTAAATAAAATAGTAAAGAAATGAAAAGGAAGAGGAGAAAGGAAGAGAGCAAGTGGTTAGTTACCCTTTTTCTTTTTCTATATGGCATCACTAATGGAGAGAGAGAGAAAGAAAGAGAGAGAGAGAGAAAGAAAGAGAGAGAAAGAAAGAAAGAAAGAGAGAGAAAAAGAAAGAAAGAGAGAAAGAAAGAAAGAGAGAGAACAGTCAGTCACTTTCTCACCTTTCTTAAATGTTGCTTAAGTCTGATCAGTATATCTTTCTAGTTAATTTAAATTTCTGCCTTTGAAAATTAATCAGCAAATATTTTAAGATTTTAGTAATTTGTCCATTTATTTTTAGTAAATAATTTTAATTACTGTTAATATTGAAAAAAAAACTTTCATATATACATGAGAAACATAGAACAATAAAATTAGAAATAAGTAACACTAATAAACAGTTTTAAAGTTGTTATGCAAATTAAGTATTCTAATGATTCTCTTCAGTAATATATATATATGCATGGTATTTCAAAATATTAATGTTGGTATTATTGATTTAGAATTTAGAAATGAAAATATCCTTTGCATTTATTCATATAGATGTTATCAAAAATAAATAAATAAACAGAATATAAGACACATAATTTCTGGCTGAAACTGAACAGTATGAATTTGTTGTCTATTAATAAATTTTATTTGTTTTTGTGTGAATGAACTTTATCATTTTTTTCTCACATTGCGTTTCCCTCTATAAACTTTGATGATCCAGCATTTGAACACATAACCTAATCTGGAGTTAGAGTCGCTTTTCTGACAGATCTTCAGATAAATAGAAATAAATAGGTGCTTAATTCAAAATTCCAATGGGGATGAACCAGGCAAACAATGTGATAGCCTAAAACAAAGGCCTCTCTCTTAATCTCTGTAATTATTTTATTAAAATGTTCTTCATGTGAACATCCTCCATCAGAAAGAATTAGATTGTAACAAAAAAAAAAAAAAAAAAAAAAAAAAGTTAAAATATTCATTTTATTTGTTTAAAAGAAAGTATTTAGCTGACAAGTATTTTTTTACTGTAAGAAAAAAAAAACAATATTTATTGTTTTAAAAAGATATAAATTATCACCACTTTTCATAAATAAACAAGAAGCATATTAGTTTTATTTATTTAAAGATATTTAACTGAGAATGGGAATTATTTTTATCGGAGAAGAAAGACAATTTTTAGTTAATATTAAAGTATTGAAGTGAAGTATTCCTAAGTAGGGAATTACCTAGAAAGTGTCTCAATAACATCACCTCACTGGGTTGGTGTCAAGAAGGGCATTCTGCCTATAAAAAATCTTGCTTGAACAAAGGAAATGACTTCCAAAGAAAATCTGCCACATTTCATATTAATTTGAATAACGACCTGGCCAAAGATAGGTTAGTTTGGAAGTCAATTTCTAAAAACTGTCCAACATATGCTAGCATGCAAAACAGATGTTAAACTAAATATAGTCACAATCCTGTAGATGAGGAGTCGGCTGATGGTCTACTTGTGTTGCATGTTTGGTATTCTGCACAACCACTTTGTCCACCACCTCTCATCCTAAACCTGAAACTCTTAAATTAAATAAAATGGCAGTTCAATCAAAAATTATGATTAAACCAGGCTTAAACAAAACCAATTCGCCTCCTCTCTTGAGGCTTGCATTCACAAATATCCGAGGGCTTGATTACAGAAACAAAACTAGAATCAGATGACCATGCATGTGGGAAACATGACAACGATTATCAAGATTAAATTTGGGGTAGATACTTTGACAACCCGCCCCTCACAAAATGGAGCGTCTATTCCGACATCCGTTCTTAACAGGGCTAGGTTGGGGATGTGCATTCCAAAAGCCATTCTTAGCATGAGGATGTTGGGAGTGTCCATTCCAAAAGCCATTATTGACATGAGGAGGTTGGGTGTTGGGCATTACCAACAACAGCCGTACTTAAACTTTTTACGAGGGTGGGGCATGCTTCCACGGGGCAACGCCGGTTAACGGGTCCTGTTAGTTCATTATAATACTGTCTTCATTGCTGTTTGCAAAGGTGATGTAGTCATTTGTTGTGTTGCTGGTTGAGTGCAAAAGCTGAGCTGTTACTGCTAGAATAAAATTTGTGTCTAGTGGAAAATAGAATTAGTTTTTCATTAAGCATTATTGACTGTTAAAAACCAAGTAGCAAACATTTTGATTGGTTTGAAACTGTTTTGTTGTCTGTCAATCATGTGCATTGCTTCAATTTGTCAATTGATATCCGTCTCTCTTGGTAGCAACTTCTGTGTATGCTTTTAGAGGGAAGTACTGTTTGGTTTTTACAAATGCATTTTTTTTTTTAAAATGGGAGTCACCACTTATCAACACACAGAGGCAACTCAAGGATAAGGGTTCATGAGTGTACAGTAGTCAATTGTTTTGTTTTTAAGTGTATTGTTTTCATCTTTACTGGAATTGCTTTATTGAAGATGGTAACAAAAATATTATTACATCTTCATACAACATCTTTTCTATCCTTTCTGAATGGATGGCAACACAATGTAGTGAAACAAAGGTTATATAATCATCAGCTGCACTTTTGCTTAAGTTAAGAAGGAAGAAATTCAAGTTGATTGGAAGCAAAGCAGAATTAAATGGAGATGAACTGGCGTTATTTTGGCGTTTTCCTTCTTGACTAGTTTCCTAATCAAGGCTTGGGTGTCTAGTCTACCTTTATATTGCACATATAGTAGGGTTGGGGTTCATTTTAAATTAAAGGAATATGGATGTTCATTTATACATTTATCTGACTTGCCCTCAAATTCATTAATATGTGATTTAGTTCACATAAAAAAAAAAAAAAAAAGGCTGCAATGAAATAACAATTTTTCTTACCTTTGCTAAGGTTGGAAATTTCCTGCATGGATTAGTAGCAGTTTTAAAATCATTACCATTTTGACCCCACAAGGTTTTTGTTATATCTATAATAAAATATAATATATAACAAATATAGATACCAGCATTTTTTTTAGTTTGGTTTGATCACACTGAAGGAATGGATGAAAGTGCTTGGATTAACAAGGAAATACTGGAGGAAGTTATAAGATGGATTTGAGAGAAAAAAGTATAAATAAAAACCTGGCCAGAGATAGGTTAGTTTGGAAAGCAGTTTCTAAAACCTGTATAACACATGCCAGCATGTAAAACAAATATTGAGTTGAATATGATGAACCTAATTAAATATCAGGATTTCTTTACAGAGAGAGAGAGAGAGAGAGAGAGAGAGAGAGAGAGAGAGAGAGAGAGAGAGAGAGTAAACAAGTTCCTGAAGCATGTCAGGAATATATCAAGTGTAAATATTAAAAATAAAAATAATAGTACTGAGAACTTTCAAGTGAAAATTTCAAAACAATCTGAATTGACTGAAGTTTGGTTTTACAGCATATCCTACATTTTTAGTCCTGTAATTTCAATACATCATCATCATCATCACAGGCTCCTTGCCCGGACCAATGTGACTCTTCCTTTCCAGAGTTTCCTGTCTTCCACCAGTTGCCTTAGATCTTCAGGTTCACAGTTGGCGTCGTGTGCTATTTGTTGGATGTACGTGGATCTAGGTTGTCCTCTGCTTGCACGTCCATGTCGTGGAGTCCATAGCAATACATCACTCACCAATTCATGCTTGCTCCTCAGACGATGACCGGCAAATCGTAGGCGTCTTTCTCTGATTGTATTAGATATGGCAGGTAGGTTGCCATAAAGTTGCTGCTTCGTGGGATGATTTTGCCAAGATATATTTAATATTGTACTTAGCATACGGGTGTATGTGCCATCTAGTTTTCTTTCCAATCTTTTGGTGAGTGTCCAGGTTGTAGCACCGTAAACAAGGACAGACTCTACCACTGCCCTGAAGAACTGCCTTTTCAGGTTGTCAGCCAGTCCCGAAGTCTATACTGAATGTAGCCATGCGGTTCATGCTTTTGAGATGCGAATTCTGATATCTCTCTCTGTGGAAACTATGTTGCTGCCCAGATACGTAAACTCAGCGACTTCTTTCAGTGTTGATCCAACAAAAGCCCTGATCTCTCCTTTCACATTTAAACTCATAAACTTTGTCTAATCCGCATTTATGTGGACCAGTGTCATTTCCAGACTTTTCTAGCTTACGTAACAGTGTTTGCGCATCAGCAGTATTGTTCGCGAACAAAGCAATATCGTCTGCGTAATCTGCATCAGTTATGTGTGCTGATTGATGACGTCTGTTTCTGGATTCATTTAGGGTGAAGCCTAGCATGTTGTGTATATCAACAGAGGTGCAAAGTACAAAGTCAAGACAGGCATTAAAAAGAAAAGGGGCAAAAGTATCTCCTTGTAGAACCCCAGTGCGGATGTTGAAAAATTCAGTGTCCCCATCTGGGGACCTGACCATTGCTCGAGTGTGCTCATATAGCATCATGATAGCATTAATAACTTCATTTAGAATGCCATATGCTTTTAATATGCTAGCCATTTTTCCTCCATGTATGGAGCGAATGCTTTGGAGAAATCTTCAATACTTAGCGAGTCATTTTGGTCAAAGTTTTACGTTTCAAGTATAAGCAAGCACTAGGCAGCATGTTTAGTGGGTTATATGTCTGCAATGCATGTGAATAACAGGCTTGCTGCAAGAGACCAAGTGAAGAGAAACCATGTAAAAAATTGGAAATATATCTGAAGTTTTAACAACCCACAATTCGTTTTGCCTATTTGGAAAAATGTAATGGTTTTACAGATACTGGGTTCCCTTCTGTGGTTATAATCAACTCAGAGTCTTCCAAATTTAATGGTTGTCAAGATATGGACCCTTTAAACAGAAATATTTTTGTATATTCATAGATAAGGTTGGCCATTATTTTCAAATAGATACTTGTGGACGAGGGGGGGGGGGCTAAAGAAAAAATATCCAAATATCTATATACGATATATCATATATTCCAGCAGATGAGAAAGGAATCAGTTGGTTTTCTGAGCATCTCAGTCAGTAGATGTTTGTATGCCTATCAGAGAGAGAGAGAGAGAGAGAGAGAGAGAGAGAGAGAGATTGGCTCCTCGGCTCCAAGCTAAGAGATTGTCCTGATTTGCAAGTCTGTTGTTAAGTAGAAGAAAATGAGTATCTTCATAACGTGCCTCAAAATAAAACTTTGTTACTTGTTTTAAACTGGAGTTATAATTTTGTTTGGAGAGAGAATCCTTCTGTTGCAGCACTGGATGTGATCATGCAACTGAAATTGCGACCCGTGTCAGAAGTGTGCAATGATTTGAACCAGCACAACAAGCAGACGATAACAGCCTCTACAGTGAACACACAGAAATGTACATTCACATAAGTTCTTAATATTTTAAAATATATATAGATTAATTTATTTTGTAAAAATAGTAGTAATTTTTAATTATATTCTATCTTCCAGCATGGATTAAATAGAATATTCAGTTTGAAATTTCATAAAAGATTCCCAGAGTTCGATAAGGTCAGAGGTTACAGAACAAAAATTTTGAGAAAATAACATGCAACCTAACCCCAGAACAACCTTCCCTCCACACTTAACTCATCGCTTCTCCAGGCAGAGAGATAAACTGATAGTGAAATGGGTTGGTGAGGACAATTACAACCAGAAACCTGTGCATCAAATCTAAGAGGTTGGTAAAAATTTAAGTGATGCTGCTCTGGCTTCCAAATCCAAGTATATCATGCAATAGTATAACATTGCCTTAGGGATGAGATTGTCGTACAGTGCTTAATTAAAACGATTTTTCTTTGTAAAATGACTTCTTTTGTTTGCAATGATTTGTGTTATTTCTGACTTAACTAACCTAAACAGTTTATCACTTTATAAGTTTCTAATTTCTTGAAATATTCGTTTTAATTATTTCTGATGTTAGAAAATATTCCAATGATTTGTCTATCTTACTAGAAGCGGCTGAAGCCCTTATATTCCCAAAATCTTTCAGAAGCATTAAAAATAGGTCATTGAAATGAAGAAGCAAAATATTTTAAAGTTCAATTTTGGACTTCTAGTGAAAAGGGTGAAGCTATTATCGTGTTCGGGAAACCAGTCTCCAATTCAGAGATATTACACCACACTTTGAAAAAGCTATCATATCTCCAAAACTAGGCCATATTTGGTATTTTAGACAGTCTTTTGAATTCCTCATTAAATTTTGACCCAGAAAAATGGTATCACAAACCATATGATCCTGCTTTCAAAAATGACCTAAAATGGCCCGGATGGGAAAAAAACTCTTCATAGAGGCTTGAACAGGGTTCTCTATGGAATTTCAAACAGAACTCTATATTTATTTAGTGGCAAAACTTTGAACAACCAAAACAACCATTATTATTCATTATGGAACTTTGAAATCAATTCTATGAATTATATTAAAAATACAATTGTGAATTACTTACAAATTTTACCTGGTCATCTTTGATGGAATGAGAACAAGCTGTGTATTAAATAAATGGTTTCCATTCGAAATTTTGTACAGATTCCCAAATTTGATATAAAAATTCTTGAGTTTGAGTAAAATGCAATTAAAGAAAGTTGCAGGCTACATTCAGCTGAAATGTGAGAATAAAAGAATTTTTGTTATTGTTGTCTTTTCTTACCCTCATGGCTAATATTTGAAGCAAGGAGTACGTTGGAAGCATCCAAGTTTAGCTCCTTACACACCTTTGTGATCATCTTTTCTAAGTAAACAATGTAACAAATGGCTCGGTGCATGGTGATCACCTGTAATGAACATTTAAAAAAAATAAAACATTAAAAAATATCTCCAGTATAAATAAAAAAGGAAAAAAGTGAAAAGAGAAAAGGAAAAAGAAAAAAAAGAATGTTTCTTGCAACAGCCCATCCACCAAAATTTGAGTGAAAATTCAATACTTAGCCCCAAAGCACACAAAAAATACTATTAGAATATAGATATGCTATTGCCCACATTCCCAAGAAATGCATGGTATTATTGAAACCATTATAGACATACTTTTTAGATTGATACGTGAATTCTGGTGAAAGAACTGACCCATCTAATTATCGCCCCATTAGCCTCCTTCCACTTTTCGCCAAAATATTTGAGACCTTAATTAACCATGCTCTAGTCCATCACCTTACAGATGCTAAACTTCTGACTGACAAACAATATGGATTTAGACAAGTCCATTCCACAGCAGACATCCTCACTGTAATCTCTGAACGCATATACCATTCAGTGGACAAAGCGGGGGAGGGTAGAGCGGTAGCTCTAGATATATCTAAGACTTTTGATAGGGTATGGCATGAGGGTCTCCTTGGACCTCTATTGTTCCTAATATTCATTAATGACCTCCCTGACAAAATTGCCTCTGAGATGGGTATATATGCTGATGACACTACACTCTATAACAGGAATGACAGGAAAACAAATGAACATATATCTAAAGAAATGGCAAAAACACTCGAGGATGACCTCTAATCTGTAGAGGAATGGGGACAAAAATGGATGGTCACATTCAATGCTGCCAAGACTAAACTGGTTTCCTTCATTAATTACAAGAAACCTTCTCTGCTACCAATAGCAATGGCCAGTGACTCTTTATCTGAGAGTACATCTTTCAAACTGCTTGGCGTAAAGTTCACAGGAAACATGAGTTGGAACAATTACATTGAAAGCGATGCCAGAGCCACTGGCAAGGAGGTAGGCTCTCTCTACCATGCTAGAAAACTACTAACACCCGAAAGTATCCTGTACCTCTATAAGGCCACCATTCGCCCATGTATGGAGTATTACTGTCACATTTGGGCTGGTGCATCTACTACTAGTCTCTCGCTCCTAGACAAGGTTCAAAAGAGAGTTGAAAATCTGATAGGCCCTGAACTGGCATCTAAGCTTCAGCCTCTGTCCCATCGATGTAATGTTGCATCCCTCTGCCTGTTCTACAAGTATTTTAATGGTGAATGCTCTGACGAACTGCAGACACTTGTGCCCCCACGATGTAGACACCCTCGACAAACCCGACAGGCAGCTAAATCCCACCCCCACACAGTACAGATCCCTAGATGTAAAAGATCTTTCTACTCCAGTAGTTTCTTCCCAAGAACCGCTAAACTCTGGAATTCCATTCCGGGCCACTGCAGAAGTTCAAGTGTAATGTGAACCGACATCTTGCTGCCCAAATCCCAACATAGTACCCCAGTAGCTGTTGCCCCTGATAGTAGCCCCCTACACCAAAGTGGCAATGTGCCTTGTTTGGGGTGAAAATGTAATAAAATAAAATAAAAAAATAAAGAAAAAAAAAAGGTATGTCGTACACATACTTATAGGAAAATTACTCAATAATGCACCAGTTATTTTCCCTTGTTGATTTGCCCGACAGGTGGCGTCTCTACTTCCTGTTTCACAATCTCCTTTATCTGAACAGCCGATGTAGTCAGATGTACCTTCCATTCGCCTTGACAGGCGATACGTTCGTTTTAAGATAAAACAAAGGTACATTCTTTGTTCAAGATAAGAAGACACGTCTACAACTACATTAACGAACTTGTACGAACTCTAGATACACACGTATCCACAATGAACTTATCAAAACTTTTCTTGTTCATACATATACACACACTAAACATACAACAAACAGTTCTAGTTAAAGCATGCTTATACGTATACACTCACACATACTTTCTTGTTGTTTTTTATCTTGCTCGTTAAACAAAATATATTCTTTGTATATATTGTAACTCAGTATTTGTCTCGTTTTGAACACACATTTTATTATCTTCAAGATAGTCAACCATATCAACTCTACAAACTGATCTCTACACCATGGACCCTAAGCTAATACTTCTAAAAATAAAATGAGATTCTACATTTTATTCAAACGATTACATAAACAACCTGAAAAAATAGAGTTGACATGTCAGATATTAGAAGTTCTGTGTAAAGATACATTCACAATGGAGCATGGCATAGGTTGTGAGTGAGCCACTAAGAGATAATGACTGAGAGGAGAAAACCAAACCCCCTGTGGAGCAGATTCTGATAAGTAACCAATTAAATTGCTTACTAAGGAAAGTAGGTAAAATTTGTGCAGACAATGCCAAGTTACCTTACCATATAATACAAGGTGACAAGAGTGAATTTATTCAGTTTGAAAGTTCAGATTTGGAGTTTACATTTAAAGTAAACTGATGTTGTTGCTTCAAGGAAATTGCTTTTTTCCAATCAGAGAAGTGCTTTTCAATTCGTCCATCAAAAAACCTTAACAAATGACTGTGCAGTAAACTTTGTGAGTAAAAGTTGGAACTCATACTCAGGTATTAATCTCTTAACCAGCGAAAGACTTTTTATTATTATAACTTCAAGTCTCACGGAAATATATATTCTTAATTTTTTTTTAATTAAGAATATTTGTTTAAGTTATTGATACCTTGCTTGCCTAACTTCTGATTAATTAACACAATATGAGTGAGGTAGTCTGGTCAACAGAGATGATTCGACACAATCAATTTTCTTCAATAGAGTGGAAACTTCATTAACATTGGCATCTTAAGAATATGACGAAAAATTGGTGACACCATATCAGCCAACACCAGTGATATTAACCTGAGATAAGAGTGAAAGTGAATAAGTATAAGGGAGGCATTATTGGTTGCTGTGAGGGACTGAGACATTATAATCAATACACGAGTTGTCTTCCCTTACAATTACTTTATGAGACAAAACACAAGTTATTTCCCCTGTGATCACTGCTACTTTATTTTATTTTATTTTTTTTTTACAAAGGAGTCACCACTTATCAAGTCCCGAAGGCTACTCAGGGATAAGTGTTAATGAGTGTACAGTAGTCAATGGGAAAATGTCATAGCAATTATTAGTAGTAGAAATTATTAATAGTAGAAATTTGGTAAATTGGATTACTTAAGAACTTGTTCATGTTGGACTAGACAACCATATTGTAGTCAGTTGGAAAGCAGGAAAATGGAAGACAATTTCACAGGCGTGTAGTTCTAAGAAAGAAGCTTTGTTCATGGAATCTATGTTTAGGTTCAGATAAAGAGTGGGCGAGATTATTGATGGTATCAGCTAGATGAGTGTCTTTCTGGAAAGTCAGGCCAGAGGAGACTATAGATTGGAACTCTGATGAGCATGTGCCATGAAAATAACGATAAAGCAAAGACAAGCTCGCAACGTCTCTTCTGTGGGAAAGAGGTGTGAGGGAAGAGAAAAGAGCATCCCCCACTAGGCTAGGAAGTCTATTTTGAAATCTGTCAAGGCAGAATAAGCTGCTTTTATCAGCTCCTGTCCAGATGTGGCAACAGTACTCAATCCTTGGAATCTTATCCAGATAGAGAATTGCATCAGCAGTAAAATATCTACTAAAGCGGTAGAATGATCCCACCATTTTTTCAGCAGCTTTGGCAACAGATTTGATGTATGTGTTCCATCTCAGATCAAACCTAAAAGCTTGTCAAAACATGGAGCCTCCCCAAGACGAGAGCCATTCATTTCAATTAATGCCAGATGAGGATCAGAATGTTGATGATGTAAAGATACAAGTTTGGTTTTTGATGCATTAAAATTAACCAGCCACCTCTTTCCCCATTTCACGATGTGATCAAGATCAGAGGAGAGAAAATCAGAGAGAACTTGCTTGTTTATGGCCTTTGAAGTTTTTCCATAGATGGTAGTGTCATCAGCATAAATGTCTATAAATGATCTTAGGATGCGATTTAGAAGATCATTAATGAAGATCAGGAAGAGAATTGGGCCCAGGATGGACCCTTGAGGGATGCAGCAATTATACTGTGAGCTTCCGATTTCTGCTCATCAACCACTATTCTTATGAACTTATCAGAGAGAAATGATTTAATAATTGAAAAGACATTTCCAGCTTTACCGTAAGTGGAGATTTTGTGAAGAAGACCTTTATGTCATATCCTATCAAAGACCTTTGATATGTCAAGAGTAATTGCCCTAGAAAGGAAACTTCTGTCGAAAGATTCTCTAATCCTATGCAATATAATTGTTTGCACATCTGCTGTAGATCTAGCAGAATGGAAACCATATTGCATGTCACTGAGGAGGTTATTTTTGTTGAGGTGGTTGACTACTTCTCTATTTAACAAATTCCAGCAACTTACTCATGACACACAGGAGATTAATTGATCTGTACTGAGAGGAAGATGATCGATCACCAGAATTCTAAAATACAGGGCATACTGATGAGGTTTTCCAGGGTGTTGGAAAGCAATTCTCCTTAAGACAATGTTTAAACAGCTTTGTAATATGGGAGTTAGTTCTGGTTGAAGCTTTTTCAGCACTGTAATAGGAATGCCATCAGGGCCAGTTGCTTTATTGGAATCAAGGTTTTTTAATAGCATAGGAACATCACACACAGATATTTGTGTGTTGCATAGCCTATTTTCAGACGCAGACGGCCCTGATTGCATAGAGTAGAATTAGCTGCAAAAAGTTTGGCCTTGTCTGATGCTGACAAGATTACCTCAGATCCATTGCTGATGTTAGAGATAGAACACACACTTCTATTCAAGACCATGTTTGTTATTTGCCAAAATTAGTGGGAACAAGCCACTGCTCAGCTACTTTGAACTTGACAGACTGAGCATACAACTCTCTCACATTCTTTATTACTTTTTTACAGTGGTTGCTGGCAATCCTGAAGACAGCTTTAATCATAGTATTGGAAGCAATGGAAATTGTGATTTGTGTGCAATGGCAGTAGCACATTCTGGAGAGAACCACGGCTGGCTGTTAGGTTTTTGATAGAATTTTTTTAGAGGGTATGAAGCGGTCTATATCTACTTGAATAATGCAAACAAATATTAATCATGACTTGTTAGATTTAAAGAAAAAAAATAATTTGTATATTTTTAGATGTTTGTGAAAAAGTTAAATTTTTGTCAGTTTAGAAGGGAATTTTTCAGTCCTCCTAGGAGGCAACCCAATTTTGTGGTGTAACGAAGCGACATATTCTTGTTGTATCAGAGCGTCAATGAATGAAATCAGCACCCCTATGATAGCTAACTAATGAAAATATTAGCAGCAGTCTTTTCGCTAAAACATGAGTCCATAATCAAGCTCTAGTCCACCACCTTACAGTTGCTAAATTTGTCTGATCATCAATATGGATTTAGGCAAGCCTGTTCTACTGCAGATATTCTGTAATTTCTGTATGTATATACCATGCACTGGATAAGGCAGGGAAGGGGAGGGCAGTAACCTAGATATATCAAAGGCTTTTAACAGGGTATGGCATGATGGTCTTCTCAAGAAAATCAGATCCTATGGTGTTACTAGATGAATACTTAACATAATTAAATCCTTCTTAAATAAGAGAAGAATCCAGGTTGTTCTCGTTGGTCATACATCTAAAAAATATGATATAAATGTGGGTGTACCTCAGGGGTCGATTCTTGGACCTTTATTATTCCTAATATTCATAAATGACCTCCCTGATAAAATACTCTGAGATGGTATATTTGCTGACGACACCATGCTCTATAACAGGCATGAGAGGAAAACAAATGAACACATATCTAAGGCTATGGCAGAAACCAAAGAGGAAAACCTCTCATGTATAATGGAATGGGGTCAAAAATGATAATGTTCAATGCTGCCAAGACTAAGCTCATTTCCTTTAATAATTACAAGAAACCTTCTCAACCATTAATAACTATGGCTAAACATTACTTGAAAGTACTTCGTTCAAACTCCTCGGCTTAATGTTCACAGAGAATATGAGTTGGGACAGATACATCGAGAACATTGCCAAAGCTGCTGCGAAGAAGGTGGGCTCTTTTTACTGTGCTAGAAAGTTACTGTACCCTGTACCTCTACAAGGCAACCATTCGTCCATGTATGAAGTATTCTTGTCACATTTTGGCTGATGCATTTTCTACGTCTCTTGCTCCTGGACAGGGTTCAAAAGAAAGTCCTAACCTGATAGGTCCTGAACTGTCATCTAAGCTTCAACCTCTGTCCCATCGACGAAATGCTTTACAAGTATTTTAATGGTGGATGTTCCGACAAACTACAAGCCCTTGTACCCCTTCGATGTAAATACCCTCGATAAACAACAAAATCCCACCCCTACACAGTAGAGATCTCTAGATGTAAGAAAGCCTTCTACTCTAATAGTTTCTTCCCCAGGACTGCTAAACTTTGGTGTTCCCTTCCAGGTCCCTGCTTCCCCAACTGTACTGACATGTGGAAGTTCAAGTGTAATGTTAACAGACATCTTGCTTCCCAACTCCCTACATAGTATCCCTGTAGCTTATGACCCCGATAGTAGCCCCCTACATCAAAGTGGTACTGTGCCTTGTTTGGGGTAAAAATATATTAAAAAAAAAAAAAAAATTAAGCAAGTGTGCATGCGCTGACATCACAGGAAGAAGTAGAGAAAAAAGAAAATTAAAAAAAAAGCACGTAGTTGAGCAAAGGACGCGATCGGACGTGTTTTGACTCATGGGCAGTAAAAGAGAAAATGCACCGCATGGTCGAAAAAGTGGAAAGGCAAATGACAACAAATGACATGTGCGAGAAAGGGCATCTCAACAGACATGTTCGATGCATGAGTGGTATTTTGAAACACGGTAAAGTTCACTGTCGGAAATTACTGAAATAAATGTTTTTTTTTTGGTACACATTTGGAGCATATTATTGTATATTGATAAATGAAAGACTCTTGGACATTCATGATTGAAGTTTACTTGTTCCAAATATTAGTTGGACTGCAAAAGAGATTGTAAATTCCATTAACAATTCCATCACTGTCAGATAGTATTGATAAATTAGTAATATACATGAAAGGATTTTGGATAAATACAAGACAGACTTTACCCACATTAACAAAATCACCCCTTCTCATGTCTGCAATATCATAAAAACTTAAGACACTTCCAAAGTGTGTGGGCCTGATCTCATCCCTGCTATACTAATTAAGAAATGCTCAGCTAAGCTAGCCCCAAGCTCTACAATAAATGCCTTGCTGAATCGTGCTTCCTAATAGCTGGAAGATGACCTCTGTGGTATCAGTGTACAAGGATTCTGGTGAAAGGACTAAGCCAATTATTGCCCTATCAGTCTCCTCCCCCTCTTCGCTAAAATCTTTGAGAACTTAATTAATCAATCACTAGTCTACCACCTTGCAAAAGCAAATCTTCTCTCTGACAAACAGTATGGATTTAAGCAATGTCGTTCTACAGCAGATATTTTAACAGTCATCTCTGAACGCATATACTACGTACTGGATAAGGAGGGTGAAGTTAGGTCTGTAGCCCTTGACATATCCAAGGGCTTTAATAAAGTCTGGCACGAAGGGCTGCTAATGAAAATTAAATCATATGATAGAACTGGACATATACTAAATACAATTAGATCCTTCTTAGACAATTTCAACAAAAACCTAACAGCCAGCCATGGTTCTCCCCAGAATGTGCTGCTGCTATCGCGCACAGAAATCACTTTTTCCATAGCTACCAACGTAATAGATGTACTGAGACTAAAGCTGCTTTCAGGACTGCCAGCAACCACTGTAAAAGAGTAATAAAAAATGCAAGAGAGCTATATGCCCAGTCTGTTAAATCCAAGGTAGCTGATCAGCGGCTTGGTTCCCACCAGTTTTGGCAAATAACAAATAGGATCCTGAACAGAAGTGTGCGTTCTATCCCAACCATTATCAATGGACCAGAGGTCATCTCGTCCGGCAAGGCCAAACTATTTGCAAAGAACTTTGCAGCTAATTCTACCCTATGCGACGAAGGCCATCAACTCCCCATATTTCCTCCTATAACACAGAACAAGCTAGGTAACATACAAATATCCGTGCATGAGGTCGCCAAGCTAATCAAGAACCTAGATTCCAGTAAAGCAACTGGTCCTGATGGCATCCCAATTATAATGTTAAAAAAGCTTCAACCAGAACTTGCTCCCATACTTACGAAACTATTTAAGCGCTGCCTTAAGAAGAAGTGCTTTCCGACTCCCTGGAAGACCTCATCAGTTTGCCCTGTATTTAAGAATTCAGGTGATAAGTCATCTCCCTCTCAGTACAGACCAATAAGTCTTCTCTGTGTTATGAGCAAGTTGCTGGAATCAATATTAAATAGAGAAATAGTCAACCACCTCAGCAGGAATAACCTTCTTAGTGACGCACAATATGGTTTCTGCTCTGCAAGATCTACTGCAGATGTGCTGACAGTTATATCCCACAGGATTAGTGAATCTCTTGACAAAGGCTTCCTTTCTAGGGCAATTGCTCTTGACATATCAAAGGCCTTTGACAAAGTATGGCATAAGGGTCTACTTCACAAGATTTCCAGTTACGGTATAACGGGAAATGTTTTCTCAATCATTAAATCATTTCTCTCCGATAGGCTCATAAGAGTAGTGGTAGATGGACAAAAATCGGAGGTCTGCAATATAAATGCTGGAGTCCCCCAGGGGTCAATCCTGGACCCAACTCTCTTCCTAATCTACATCAATGACCTCCCTAAACACATACTTAAATCATTCGTTGACATCTATGCTGATGACACGACCATCTACGGCAACACATCAAAGGCCGTAAATAACAAAGTTCTCTCTAATTCTCTCTCCTCTGATCTCGAGCACGTGGTTCAGTGGGGGAAGATGTGGCTGGTTACCTTTAATGCATCCAAAACCAAACTCCTATCCTTACATCATCAACGCTCTGATCCCCAGCTGGCATCAATTGTGATGGATGGCTCTCGTCTGGGTGAGGTCCCGTGTTTTGACAAGCTTCTGGGTTTGACCTTTACTCCTGATCTGAAATGGAACACGTACATCAAGTCTGTTGCCAAGGTCGCTGGAAAGATGGTGGGATCCTTCTACCGCTCCAGAAGATATCTCACTACTGATGCAATTCTCTATCTATATAAAAGCCAAGTACGTCCAAGGATGGAATACTGTTGCCATATCTGGGCAGGAGCTGCTAAAAACAGCCTATCCTGCCTTGACAGAGTACAAAATAGACTACGTGGCTTAGTGGGGGATGCCCTTTTCTCTACCCTGCAACCTCTCTCCCACAGAAGAGACATTGTGAGCCTATCCTTGTTTTATCGTTATTTTCATGGCAGGTGGTCGTCTGAAATCCAATCTCTGGTCCCCCCTCGCCAATCTTTCACGAAAAACACCCGTCTAGCTGAATCCACTGTGAAAAATTTCCCCCACTCTATATCTGTGCCTAAATCAAAACGCGGATTCCATGAACAAAGCTTCTTTCTTAGAACTGCATGCCTGTGGAACTCTGTTCCGTCTGCCTGCTTCCCACCGGACTACAACTTGGATGTCTTCAAGTCCAATGTTAACAAATTCCTAATGAACCACCCTCTTAAGTAAACGCTTCATCAAATCTCCACACTAACGTAATGTACTTGCAATAACCCTTATCCCTGAGTGGCTTCCGGGCGTTGATAAGTGGTGATCACTGTGTAAAAAAAAAAAGAAAAAAAAAAAAAAAGGACCATCCAGGTTATTGTTGACGGACATATATCCAAGCAGCTTAACACTAATGTGGGAGTGCCTCGGGGATCAATTCTTGGACAACTATTATTCCTGATATTCATAAAAGACCTCCCTGATAATATTAGGTCTGAGATAGGTATATTTGCTCATGATACATAACTATAACATGCATGAAGGAAAAATGGATGTACATAAATCTAAGACAATGGCAGAATGGTTAGAAAATGACCTCAGACCATAGTGGAATGAGGACGCAAAACGATAGTAACACTTAATGCTAGTAAGACTAAGCTAATCTCCTTTAACAATTACAAACGCCTCTCCAACTATCGATATCCATGACACATAACACTCTACCTGAGAATTTTTCAGCCTAGCATTTGCGGGAAATATGAACTGGAACAAATACATTGAGGACATTGCAAAGGCTACTGTAAAGAAGGTGGGTTCCTTCTTTCGAGCTAGAAGACCTGTACCTCTACAAAGCCACTATTTGCCCATGCATGGAGTATTGTTGCCACATCTGGGCTGGTGCATCTATCACTAGCCTCTCCCTCTTGTATAGGGCCCAGAAAAGAGTTTTCAATCTTATAGGTCCCACTTTGTCAGCTCTAACCACTGTCCCATTACTGCAATGTTGCATCTCTGCGCCTGTTTTACAAGTATTTTAACGGAATGTGCTCTGATGAACTTGTTACGCTTGTGTCCCCTTGACATACACATTCCTGACAAATTTGTTTAGCCACAAAATTACACCTTCACTGTTGAGGTTCCTAAATGCCAGAAAGCTTTCTACTCTAATAGTTTCTTCCTTCAAACAGCTAGAGCTTGGAATTCCCTTCTTGTTACCTGCTTCCCTGACTGTACTGATATGCAGAAGTTTAAATGTAACGTAAACCAACATCTTGTTAATCTTTTCTATGCATGCTCCCAAATAGTAGTCCCTTACATCCAAGTGGTGATATGCTACTACCAGGTCTCCTTCTCCAATATCAGGGGTCTACGTTCCAACCTTCCAGAGGTTGAAACCCAATTACAGGAGACGAAACCAGACATATTATTTCTATGTGAAACTGGAATAGGGCCGACCACTTCCCTAGATGAGTTCATAATTAATGGATACTCCAATTTAACAGCTAAATCTGACTCCCAAGATCGCCATGGGCATGGAATATGTGCCTACATTAAGGATGGCTTCCCATGTGGCAGGGATATCTCTAGAGAAGATCCTAATTTACCCTATATGTGCTTCAGGGTTGCACTTGCTAACACCACTGCATTTATATTTGCCCTCTATAGGCCCCACAACAGCGGAGTTACTATCTTTAAGAGCATATCTGAGAAAATAGACCACATACTGTCTTCACATCCCTCGGCTAACATCCACATCTGTGGTGACTTCAACGTCCATAACGTGGAATGGCTGACCCATTCAAATAAGACAGATGATGAGGGGAGGTTTTGTCATGATTTTGCCATTGATTATGACCTCACTCAGATTGTTCGCGAACCCACCCGTGTGCCCGATAAACCCAATCAATATGCAAGCCTCTTAGACTTTTTTCTCTCAACTTCCCCTGAGCTATGTTCATGTACCGTTCATTCTCCTCTAGGATCCTCCGACCACTCCGTCGTATCAGTTAAGATAAAAATGAAATATAAGAAGCCATCAGACGTACCCCTCCACCGTACTGTATACCGATACTCTATGGCTGACTGGGATAGCTTCCGTACATTCATATCTGATTTACCTCTGCACTCCACGTTTAAAAAGGAAGTGTCCTCTATAGTATCAGATCTGACCGAATGGTTAATTGTAGGCATAGACCAATTCATACCATCTAAAAAATTCCAACAAAAACCTAACAGCCAGCCATGGTTCTCCCCAGAATGTGCTGCTGCTATCGCGCACAGAAATCACTTTTTCCATAGCTACCAACGTAATAGATGCACTGAAACTAAAGCTGCTTTCAGGACTGCCAGCAACCACTGTAAAAGAGTAATAAAAAATGCAAGAGAGCTATATGCCCAGTCTGTTAAATCCAAGGTAGCTGATCAGCGGCTTGGTTCCCACCAGTTTTGGCAAATAACAAATAGGATCCTGAACAGAAGTGTGCGTTCTATCCCAACCATTATCAATGGACCAGAGGTTATCTCGTCAGCGTCAGACAAGGCCAAACTATTTGCAAAGAACTTTGCAGCTAATTCTACCCTATGCGACGAAGGCCATCAACTCCCCATATTTCCTCCTATAACACAGAACAAGCTAGGTAACATACAAATATCCGTGCATGAGGTCGCCAAGCTAATAAAAAACCTAGATTCCAGTAAAGCAACTGGCCCTGATGGCATCCCAATTATAGTGTTAAAAAAGCTTCAACCAGAACTTGCTCCCATACTTACGAAACTATTTAAGCGCTGCCTTAAGGAGAAGTGCTTTCCGACCCCCTTGAAAGACCTCATCAGTTTGCCCTGTATTTAAGAATTCAGGTGATAAGTCATCTCCCTCTCAGTACAGACCAATAAGTCTTCTCTGTGTTATGAGCAAGTTGCTGGAATCAATATTAAATAGAGAAATAGTCAACCACCTCAGCAGGAATAACCTTCTTAGTGACACACAATATGGTTTCCGCTCTGCAAGATCTACCGCAGATGTGCTGACGGTTATATCCCACAGGATTAGTGAATCTCTTGACAAAGGCTTCCTTTCTAGGGCAATTGCTCTTGACATATCAAAGGCCTTTGACAAAGTATGGCATAAGGGTCTACTTCACAAGATTTCCAGTTACGGTATAACGGGAAATGTTTTCTCAATCATTAAATCATTTCTCTCCGATAGGCTCATAAGAGTAGTGGTAGATGGACAAAAATCGGAGGCCTTCAATATAAATGCTGGAGTCCCTCAGGGGTCAATCCTGGGCCCAACTCTCTTCCTGATCTACATCAATGACCTCCCTAAACACATACTTAAATCATTCGTTGATATCTATGCTGATGACACGACCATCTACGGCAACACATCAAAGGCTCTAAATGACGAAGTTCTCTCGGATTCTCTCTCCTCTGATCTCGAGCGCGTGGTTCAGTGGGGGAAGATGTGGCTAGTTACCTTTAATGCATCCAAAACCAAACTCCTATCCTTACATCATCAACGCTCTGATCCCCAGCTGGCATCAATTGTGATGGATGGCTCTCGTCTGGGTGAGGTCCCGTGTTTTGACAAGCTTCTGGGTTTGACCTTTACTCCTGATCTGAAATGGAACACGTACATCAAGTCTGTTGCCAAGGTCGCTGGAAAGATGGTGGGATCCTTCTACCGCTCTAGAAGATATCTCACTACTGATGCAATTCTCTATCTATATAAAAGCCAAGTACGGCCAAGGATGGAATACTGTTGCCATATCTGGGCAGGAGCTGCTAAAAACAGCCTATCATGCCTTGACAGAGTACAAAATAGACTTCGTGGTTTAGTGGGGGATGCCCTTTTCTCTACCCTGCAACCCCTCTCCCACAGATAAGACGTTGCGAGCCTATCCTTGTTTTATCGTTATTTTCATGGCAGGTGCTCGTCTGAACTCCAATCCCTGGTCCCCCCTCGCCAATCTTTCACGAAAAACACCCGTCTAGCTGAATCCACTGTCAAAAATTTCCCCCACTCTATATCTGTGCCTAAATCAAAACGCGAATTTCATGAACAAAGCTTCTTTCTTAGAACTGCACGCCTGTGGAACTCTGTTCCGTCTGCCTGCTTCCCTCCGGACTACAACTTGGATGTCTTCAAGTCTAATGTTAACAAATTCCTAATGAACCGCCCCCCCCTAATTAAACACTTCATCAAATCTCCTCACTAACGTAATGTACTTGCAATAACCCTTATCCCTGAGTGGCTTCCGGGCCTTGATAAGTGGTGATCCCTGTGTAAAAAAAAAAAAAAAAAGAAAAAAAATGCCTTGTTTGGGGTTAACGTGAGCAAAAAGTCTCTTTAAAAAATAAATTAAAAAAAACTTTGAATTTACAGTGATTAGTTATTCAATTAAAATAAAAAAAAATTGATTCTAATGCACAAAAGTTGGCCATACCTACTCAATAATACATGCACACGGAATAATGAAAATAATTGCTGTGTTTAGAATTAATCTTAACAAAAGCCTTCTTCAGCTAAACTTGCTTAAATTTCTGTTGTACTTTTTCTAGAATTCAGTTAAATTATTTGGCATGGGAAAAAATGTTTTTCTGTTTTATTATATGCTAGGATTCAGTGTGCCACTTATAATTGTGCAATGCATCACTGGTCTTAGGTGATATGTAAACTGTATATCATATATGTTGAGCATGGCTTGTTGAAACAATATATGAGAGATAATTTAAGAAATGAAACTGTTCTTTTGAAATAGTCTTCATCACCTTTGTTCCTTTGGAATAGTCCTCATCACCTGGAATTTGCCTACACAGTTTCTTTATTAGTCCATTTAAGGTTTGGTGACGAATCCTGAAAATAAACAATATTGATAGAATTACATAAAGATCTGACATTATTATAGTGTTATTATGAAGGTTGTATTATGTAATATGACAAAGTGATAAGTAGCTCTCTATAATTTTCTTTTTTGGTTTTAAGATATGTCTCAGGACGAATATACATTTTGAAGATGCAGGGATGTAAGAACAAAAGGGAGTAATGTAAAAAAGGGTAATGGACTTGTGAATCTAAAATGATTGTTTAAATTTAGTTTTAATATGTAGTTTGATACATGTACCTGACATGTATTGGCAGTTAAGGAGAGAAATATTACTACTACTATTACCATGACAACTATGCTTTTACAATCAGCAGCAGATGTATGGAGGTGACAGTGGCTCAGTGATTAACCATATGGACTGACAACTTTGGTTGAAATCTAGTTCGTTCCACAGAAACATTTTCACTTAGGAATGTTGGCAACCTTCATGTGATCACTCCTGTAAGTATCCAATATTCTTTTAGAAAGAATTCTATAGAAAGATAGCAGGAAAATGAATGCTAAGAACATCATGAATCATAAATAATGCTCAACAAACAGGCAAAAAAAAAAAAAACCCAGGCAGCACAGGTAACATCAATGCTACACAGTCACAGTTACTAAAACTGCTACTAAAGAAAGAGGCAGGCAATATACGTTGTGACTATACATAAAATTAGAAGTACTTGAAATTTATAGAGAGAAATTATAACTACTTCAAATTTACAAATGGAACCTAGAAATATTTAAAATTTACAAATGGAACCTAGAAATATTTAAAATTTACAAATGGAACCTAGAAATATTTAAAATTTACAAATGGAACCTAGAAATATTTAAAATTTACAAATGGAACCTAGAAATATTTAAAATTTACAAATGGAACCTAGAAATATTTAAAATTTACAAATGGAACCTAGAAATATTTAAAATTTACAAATGGAACCTAGAAATATTTAAAATTTACAAATGGAACCTAGAAATATTTAAAATTTACAAATGGAACCTAGAAATATTTAAAATTTACAAATGGAACCTAGAAATATTTAAAATTTACAAATGGAACCTAGAAATATTTAAAATTTACAAATGGAACCTAGAAATATTTAAAATTTACAAATGGAACCTAGAAATATTTAAAATTTACAAATGGAACCTAGAAATATTTAAAATTTACAAATGGAACCTAGAAATATTTAAAATTTACAAATGGAACCTAGAAATATTTAAAATTTACAAATGGAACCTAGAAATATTTAAAATTTACAAATGGAACCTAGAAATATTTAAAATTTACAAATGGAACCTAGAAATATTTAAAATTTACAAATGGAACCTAGAAATATTTAAAATTTACAAGCAGAAATTACAACTATTTAAAATTTACAAGCAGAAATTACAACTATTTAAAATTTACAAGCAGAAATTACAACTATTTAAAATTTACAAACAGAAATTACAACTATTTAAAATTTACAAACAGAAATTACAACTATTTAAAATTTACAAACAGAAATTACAACTATTTAAAATTTACAAACAGAAATTACAACTATTTAAAATTTACAAACAGAAATTACAACTATTTAAAATTCACAAACAGAAATTACAACTATTTAAAATTTACAAACAGAAATTACAACTATTTAAAATTTACAAACAGAAATTACAACTATTTAAAATTTACAAACAGAAATTACAACTATTTAAAATTTACAAACAGAAATTACAACTATTTAAAATTTACAAACAGAAATTACAACTATTAAAAATTTACAAACAGAAATTACAACTATTAAAAATTTACAAACAGAAATTACAACTATTTAAAATTTACAAACAGAAATTACAACTATTTAAAATTTACAAACAGAAATTACAACTATTTAAAATTTACAAACAGAAATTACAACTATTTAAAATTTACAAACAGAAATTACAACTATTTACAATTTACAAACAGAAATTACAACTATTTAAAATTTACAAACAGAAATTACAACTATTTAAAATTTACAAACAGAAATTACAACTATTTAAAATTTACAAACAGAAATTACAACTATTTAAAATTTACAAACAGAAATTACAACTATTTAAAATTTACAAACAGAAATTACAACTATTTAAAATTTACAAACAGAAATTACAACTATTAAAAATTTACAAACAGAAATTACAACTACTTGAAATTTACAAACAGAAATTACAACTACTTGAAATTTACAAACAGAAATTACAACTACTTGAAATTTACAAACAGAAATTACAACTACTTGAAATTTACAAATACTTGACATTTAAATAAAATATAATTACTTGAAATTTAAATAAATTGTATATACATGAAATTTTAAATTATAAATACTTGTAATTTTAATAAATTACATATGTGAAAAGAGAATAGGAAAAGGGGAGAGACAATCAGAGTGAAAAACCAATTCAAGCACACTTATTAAATTTATAAAAAAGATTGCAGTCATACATTATTAAATTGATTTTCAAATTGACCATTTTTCTTAGTCGCATCTCCCCATCATGCTAAACATTGGAATCGATTTATCAAACCTTTCATTTTCTCTGTGTTTCTGCATGAGTTTTTTGTTGGACTGTAAAAGCGGCTTCTTCTGCTTTTTTTCCTTGGAAGACATCATTTCTCTTGGCTATGAAGGTAAGAATGTAGAATTTGGAGCAAGGACCAGTTTTTGCAACTGAAACACAAAAAGGATTTATTCTATCATTAAAAAGAACACAGATTTAAACTAGTTGAATAGTAATCGTTCTATGGCTTTAACAAAATTTTACTCAATAAAAGTGTTCAAATAGATATATGAAACCACATTTCAGAATGTAATTAACAATCAACCATCTATGCCAAACCAACCAGCTCCTTTACTTAAACCAATTGCCTACTTTTCCTGCAAATCGTTCCGTCACAAATAGTATAACCTAAACTGTTGATGAAGAAGTGCTCTTAGGGGCCATTTTGGATATAATGAAAATTCAAAATATAGACTTTAAGGGGAGAATGTTCTTGTGGACAAATTTAGTTTCAGGAGCAAAGCAAGTCCACAAAACCATAAAATGTATATGAGAAATAAAAAATGTCTTGATATAGATGGAATAAAGTCATTGAAAATTAAAACAACTCAAAAAGTCACTTAGATTTAGGAAAATAGGAGCAGCAATTGGTTTGGAAATTGATGAGATGATGAAAAGGTTTGTTTTTTTATTAAGACAATTGTTGGCAGCAGAATTTTTAAAAATCCAAGATGAAAAATTATGTTCTGAAAAATTAGCATATGACAGCAGAACTGTTCTTGTAAGGCAAAAAATTAATTAAAAATTCCTTTTCCATGGTTTAAATATATTAGCAAAATCTAAGAAGCCCTACCGATATCTTGTCATGTTCATAATCATATGACACTTAACATACCATATAGGGATTTCCTAGAAAGGGATTGGGCAAAAACTTTTTTTTACTCTTTTTTTTTTTTTTTTTTTTTTTTTAAATTTTATCCATGGATAAAATATTTTTTTTTGAAATGAAGACTGAGTATTATGATTAAGTCAACTTTTGGAAGCTGTGAAACATTCCAGTTAGGATTTTTGATTTCTGTGCATTTAGTGCTTTATGTTGGTCCCAAGCGAAGGGGTGGAGGAGGGATTTGTATTTTTTAGATGTCTGTTAATGGTTAGGCAAAACAATTTTAATCCTTTTCTTTTTATAAGCATGAAAGTGGGAGGCTTTGACTTTTTGGATAAAGAAAGGGAACAAATATTTATTTCATGAATGGTAAGTCTAATTACATTTAATTAAAACTAACCAAAGAAATCCTATTTTTATAAAGTTACCTGTCTGTTATACCATAAAGATTTCCAAGTTCAATCCAAAACATTGTAAATAAAACTAAGATGAGAATAATCCTCTGGTTTTAAAGTACAACTGAATCATAATACCTGACTTTTGCTTTTAAACCTTAACCAAAGTCATAAATAGGGCTATGACAACAGCATATTCTTTTCCTTGTTTTGATTCTCAGATATAGATCCATTGATATCTTATATGCTTTTATGTAGAGTGATGTGGTTCTCAGTTGATTAATTGTGTTTAACTGTGTTGAATATATACTCAAGCGTCAAAACAATGAAAAGAATATGTAGTACATACCATCAGTTATTTTATCCTTGATGAATTAAAATTGCTAACATATGTTTACTTTGTGACCTTCTGAAAAAGTTGAAAGGCAAGTTGTGTGGCGACCTTATGCTCACCTTTAACATCATGCAAAACAACTACAATGTCTCTCATGACCTCTTCTTAACACCAACTCTGCAGACAGGACTTTGCAGAACCTTTTATTTTTCAGCTTGAATCAGTTCAAGACAGTTCTGAATGTGTCATGGCCACTGATTTTTAGATGATTGACTACCCCAGGTTTGAACAGTGGACAATGTGAGGAGATATGATTTTGGTGTACATCATCAATGGGAATTTAAATCTACCTTTTGAGGAGTTTTTCATCCTTGTTCAAAGTTATGTACTTTATAGATCCTAAGACCCTTCGCTCCCATTTTGTTTATAAACAATCACAACATGACTGTCAGCAGAGACATACACGCGACCAACACTCTCTGAACACTCCTGACTATGCATGCTAAAAATAGTGATGATTTTTTCAACAACAAAGAAAAAACATAAAGTTTCTATTTTCGCAAACTAAATAAATAATATAAGATTTTAATTTTGAACCGAGATTAATATATAAACAAGCAATAAACACACTAGAAATTTTGGCTGTAAGAAATCCGGCCTGGAATTAATTTTAGTCATTTCTATGTTTAACCAACCAATTCCTCTAACCTAAATGCCTTTTGATAAAATGAGTGACTTTTCAGCAAAAATGTTCAGCACATCTTGGGAGCAATGAAACTCCCAAATCCTGACTTTGATGCGCTCTTGTCAAGTTGTTGAGCTCAGCGTAGTCAAACATCCCATTTCACTCTCTGCTATTGTCTGCTTTCTGAAACTCTCCTCACAGCCTGCTACTCCAGCACTTCCAGCTCCAGTGATTGTCAACACCTAACTACTTATTCCAGTGCCTACTGATGTCAAGCTAACTTTTCAGTGTCTGTCAACATCTGGCTACCAGTTTCCAGTATCAAATCTTGTTTACATGATCTGGATCAATCTGAAGTACTGCAGGGACGCACAAATTTCAAAGCTGCAAGACATGTATTCTTGCTCTGAATGATCCATATACATGATTTTAATTGCTTCATGATTTACGGTTTTTCTGTATGGAGTAGAACACAATATCTACTGTCTTTAACTGATAATCAGTGTGTCATTTCTTGCTGTTACCTTCTTTTACCTTGTGCTAATGGTCCATTGGTACCTTCACCTATTGACAACTGCAACACCTTCTTCTCAGTAGAGCACATTCTATTAAAATAATTGTAAAACATGCACAGGGATGCAAAATTGTGCTGATGAGACAGGTTGGAGCTTAGTCGAGAGTACAGGATTTATTAAATTGGAGTCTCTATTTGAACCCTGTTTAAGAGTGAGTAACTAGTGGTAGATGCACCAGATAAGATGTGGCAACAATACTCCATGCATATATGACTGGTGGCTTTGTAAAGGTATAGGATACTCTCAGGTGTGAGTAACTTTCTAGTATGGTAGAGGGAAGCCACCTTTTTTGCAGCAGCCTTTGCAATGTCCTTAATGTATTTGCTCCAGTTCATGTTGCCTGTTAATGTTAAGCCAAGGAGTTTGAAGGAAGAGCTCTCAGTTAGCTTGTTATTAGTCATGGCTATTGGTAGTTGAGAAGGGTTCTTATAATTATTAAAGGAAAGAAGTTTAGCCTTAATAGCATTAAATGTTATCATTCATTAATGACTATTCTCCCTCTTAGACATGATCCAACAAAGCGTTCCAAATTTGATAAGTCCTATCAACTAAACTTCAACTCCTGTTGCGTCCCTGTACTGGTTTTACAAGTATTTTAATCAAATGTGCTTTGATGAACTCATTGCATTTGTATCCCCTAGACATACATACCTCTGACAAGCTCATTTAGCAACAAAATTCCACCCCTTCACTTCAAAGGTTCCTAGACACTTGAAAGCCTTCTACTCTAATAGTTTCTTCCCTCACACTGCTAGACTTAGGAATTTCCTCCCTATTACCTGCTTCCCTGATTGTACTGACATGCAGAAGTTTAAATGTAAACCAACATCTCACTCATCTCCTCTGAGCATAGTCCCAAATAGTAACCCTTTATGTCCAAGTAACGATATGCTTTGTTTGGGGTGAACATAACTAAATAAATTCCTCACTAAAATTCCTTTTTTTTTTTTTTGTTTTATTTCTTTTGATCGCTAACTTCTTCAATGGCTTTAAAAAGTAAAATTTTTAAAATACATTAAAACGTGTTATAAATAAAGTAATTATATATACTTTGTGTTTCCTTACAAACCAGATTAGTGGTTATGCTTTTACCCCCCCCCAACCCTACACACCTCATCTAGTCCAAAATCTGAAAATCGTTATTTTCGTTTTGAGCACCACTCGAAAACCTCTAAAAGTAATAATTAAAAAAAAATTTTTTTGAGAATAGAAAGATGCTGCACTTTTACCGAAACTCCTTTCTAACATGGAAGGGAGAAGGTGTAACTCTTCTGTACTTTCCCCTAACAATTTAATAAAAAAATATATTGTAACAATTGAATTTTTATAGCTCTTAAAAAATAGCATGGTAACAAACGCATAAGCACTACCCCCCCCCCCCAATAGATTATTGTGAGGGAGGGGGTGAATTAGTGTAGGGTATTTCCCTTGATATCCTTTCACTTTTGGCGGTTTAACTAGTGCAGGCAGAGTGATCTGCGCTATTTTTTAAATCGTATTTTCAAGTTTGATTAAAGTTTTATGATATGTTTTTTTTTTATTTAATTGTAAAGTTGAAGTATAGAATAGGTACAAAATACCCTCCCCTCCCTATGTTAAGAATGGCTTTTTAAATAATAACGTTATTATTTACGTCCGAATCACTCTCTGCACTAGTACCGAAATCTATCAAAAAATATTCCCTCAAGACAAATGTCCCTATTAACTTTCTTCTTCGTGAACAGATACATTTTTAAGTATTTATTCACAAATAAAATAAAATTTCATATACAAATTAGGCACAAAACCATCAAAAGTGTGTGGGTTGATGGTTATAGAAGTATTTTGACCTATTCGTTCAAGCAGTGTTTCGTTTCATCTTCAAGTCACAGTTACTCTACGAGTTACCCTACTTAAAATATCCCTAGTGGTTTAAATTTAATTAAATTTACAAAGAATGTATATGTATGTACACAATTTCATTGAAAAATCGACAATAAAAATTCTCAAAAGGAAGAAAAGAAAAACAAATAAAAAAACAGTAAGAATTCCCCTCCTCGAATTTCTGCAATATTCATTTTTGTATAATTTATTATTAATAATAAATATCAATATTTTCAAATTAGAATTATCTCATAATATATATATATATATATATATATATATATATATATATATATATATATATATATATATTTAACGAGCAATAAAAACTTCTCTGAAATTTTAAAAAATTTAAAAATAAAAATTCTCACGACCCCCCCCCAAAAAAAAACTCCAACTATTTTAAGGTCTGTTTTCATTTGACTTGAAAATAAAATCTGAATTAAATGAAATAAAATAATAATTATAAAACAAATATACCTAACACGGTTACAATGCCGCTTCATAAAAAACATAAATAAATAAATAAATAATTTTTTAAAGTTTAAAACTCAAATTCATACCTGGAAAGAAGAAAGTCTAGTTTCAAAGTCTGAAATGAGAAATTGTCGTCTGTTCCTTTGAAATAACTTAGGTGTTTCTTTTTCTCGCGATGGCGAGAATTCATTTAAAATTTTTTTTTTTTATTTTACAATTACTCGTATATTTATTGGAATAAAATATGCGATAAAGTAAACGAAAAAAAAAAAAAAAAGATTTGAAAATCGTCTTAAAACAAATCACAAAATTGAATCAATCCGACTGCACTTAACAAGTCAGTCATCTAAATCCTCATTATACTTGAAAAAGGATATGAAATGAATTCCTTCGTGGCCTTTTCGAAATATGAAAGGAATTTGCAAGTATTTAGATTGTTATATGGAAAGAAAAAGTCATGATTCTTGTCCAGGATTTCCACTATATTAAAATAGATAAATAAAGACAAATCTCTATAATGTACGTACCCGTGACAAAACGAAAATATCAGATTCCAAAAATACGTAAATTGATCCAAATTTTTATTTTTAAATAAAAAAATCAAATGTTGGGAGTAACCGAAGAATGACTCTTGCCTGCCATTTTTGAAACAATCTAAAAACAAAGGGAGATAGCTCAAGAATAATTCAAAATTGCCAAATTGCCTACGAATTCCTATTAATCGTTTAAAAATTATTTTCTTAAAACTACTTCATCAATTTATGCAATTTTTTTAAATATGATATTTTCATTGCGTCACGGATATGTACATCATACATATTTTTAGTGCCCAGAAGACTCTTCCGCATGAAAAATCGTCCATGGGAAACTCGTCCACGGAAAATTCGTCCATAAAAAAACTCGTTCATGGAAAACTTGTTCATTTTGTTTGGAAGGAAAACTAGACCATATTGAATAAATATCGATTGAAAACTATGAAATTGATGACTGTTCTGGAATGAAAGATTGTTTTTAAAAGAGACTACACCACAATATTTAAAAAAATATATTTTTACTTCTTTGCTGCTGTTTTAAAAAAGATAAAATCGATTTTTCTAAGTGTTCGTTTTCTACCTAGCTGGCTACATTTTTAGTAGTTTAACCTATTTTAAAGCATTTATTCAATTAAAAAAAATAAACAAGTAGTGTCGAGTGTTACATTAGAACAAAAAAATGTCCGACATGAAAGTGTAGGACTGGAACCTTCTTCACTCGTTCCAATACACTGCGTAACCGTCTGTACGTCGAAAAAAACTTGCCACTCCTTCAAGCGACCTGCTTTATATTACACATCACACATGACAGGCAGACACATGGGCGCTTTACAGGTAGGCCATTTATATGTCCATTTCTATTTTCCCCGCACCCTACCCCATGATCTCATGATCATAGAGATGGCAAGGGGATGGCGCTCTCTTCCAGCGGGTGCTTCTTCAAAGGGGGACTGTGTAGGCCTCTTGTTCATTTGTACTCTCATCTGCAGTCTGAGGATCGAACAACACTGTGTCCCCTGAGAGGTTACTAATATCAGATTCGCTCCTTGATGAGGATGAGGATGGTGCAAACCAGAGCGATGTCCCACTGGCCTTAGACCCAGAGTCACTCCTATCGTCCAGTGGTGGTTGCAACTGTGTCGCCGGCCTTAGGCCCCTAACATGACGGGGCACACCTTCAAACATGACTGACTGTTGACTCACCACATCGGTCATTCGGCCCCGTGTATATCTATCAGTGCACCGGCTTCCTGGCGGCTTCACCCAGACAGGATCCTATGGTGCATATGTCCTTCCTCGTTGGCGACTTCTCTGTTGGGGGAGATTCCCTTTTCTCAGACTCGGCATTGGTAAATTGCATTTGCAGGTGCTGTTCCTGGAGAGGCGCCATCCTTTGGCGTGATGTTGTACTAATATACGGCTTCTGAGACGATGCACTGCTTCCTGGCCACAATTCTTTTGATGCTGAGATGGCTTCTCTCAGCAGTACCATTGCCAGATGGCACATAAGCACACCGCAGTCACAGCCACACTCCCCACTCTTTCAGGAACTACCTGACCTGCTGGCTGCAGAAGGCTGGGTCATTGTCCGTTAGCATCTCTTCGGGCGCACCTCTTTCAAAGAACATAGATGAGAGCTGGCGAATAATGTAGGAGGAGTCCTGGCGCCCGAGTGGTTGCCAGATGGCAAAGTGCGTTGGTCTACAATTGATGAGGGTGAGAAAGTGATTGCCACTGCAATGTGTAATACCCATGCCCACTCTCTGTCACATGCCGCTCACTCCCAATTGCCCTTTTTTCCACTGTATCAGAGCCAGGTCAATTGATTGACATGCCTGGCAACTTTCCACTACTGTCTTAACATCTGCCCTTCTTACTTCTGGGTCAACCATTTTGGCAAAATACAATGTTTGCTTAACCTCTGGGTGTCCACGTTGCTGATGAATGTCACTTATATGATCCGCATCCATATTACACGCAACGGCTGCACACAGCTGTTGCAGCATCTCCAAACCTCCCCGGGTATCAGCCAGCAGCCTACCTTATGGTACTCGTGTCAGCGCATCTGCTCTGTTGCTTGCAGACCTGATCAATGTTATATGTATGGTCCGGTTGTACTCTCTGATTGTATCAGCTAGGGTGGGAGTATCTTCGTATCAACATCTCACTCATTGCCATGTGGTTAGCTGTGCCCATCCAGTAAATGTATAAGTTATTCATCGATGAGTACAGGCAGAGTTTGTGATAATATGGAGTACCCTGGCTTGCTGCTGAAGTGCTAGGGTAACTCCTTTCAATGTAGCATTAAGTTCGGCCAGGTTTATGTGCCTAGAATCATTCTCTAGATGAAGCCATCAGGTGTCATCGATAATACTATCATCAACCACAAGGGCAACTCCAAGGGCTAGTGAACTAGCGTCCACCCAGACCATGAACTCGTTCCTGTTAATGCACCAGTTCCCTCACACAGGGTCGTCACGAGTCACCCTGGCCACGATTTCTGTTAGCATGCTCATGAGCGTGCCATCATGCACTTTATCGTCCCAACCTAATGATACGGATGCGGCACAATGTTTTATGGCTGCCATTGCCACCCTGAGCCAACCACACACAGGGAAGTGGCCCACCAGCTTTCCACAAACAGAAAAAACGCTCTGACGAGTGATGTTGGATGGGACTTCCGGAACGTCACCACCTCTTCTCCAGTAGAGCACCCCTTGCTACCACTCATGCACAAGCCAAGTACTTTTGCCCCGTCTTGCAGATGCTTGGGTTCCTTGCATGTCAGTCCGAAGTTCTCAAAGTGCTCTTTGAACGACTGGGCAAACATGAGGCTCTCATTTACAAAGATATCGCCGATGTAAAATGGTCGCCTGACACACAGCCTCATCCTGTTGCTGGATCATGGGCATAATTTCTGTCATAATGCCTGGTACCACGTTGAGACTGAACCTTAGCCTGATCAGACAATAGTGAGTTCCTTTAATTTCCACAGTCTGAAATGGCGACAGCACTTTTTCAATGCATATTTGCAGGTAGGCTTTACGCAGGTCCAGAATTGCCATGTCCGACCCTTGCTGCCACCACTCCCTTAATTTGAGCACACAAACATCATCACCTGTCATGTATGGGTTGACATGTTTATTAAGATCACGGTAGTCCATGACGGGTTGGACCTTATCTTGTAAGACAGCCATCAGGGTAATTAGTCCTCGGGAGGGGGGGAACCAAGCTCATCCTCGGGGTACGCAAGCAGCCAACCATTGTTGATCCAAGTCTACAGTTCTTCTTCATACTTCCCCCTTAGCCTCATTGGAGGGGGGTACTCTGATAGACGGTTCCGTAAGGACATTGGTGGTTGATTGTCAGCCCACTTCCAAGATGTCATCCATGTGTTGGTTTCCCTATCGTACTCCGCATGAAAGTCAGGCTCATCCAGGGTAATAGTGGTGCAAACACGTTTCTCATGTTGGGAGAACTCTATCTTGCCAGTGCAGTCCACAGTGATTCCATCCAGCTTTGTAATCAAATCTATTGCTAGAAGTAGGCTGTACCCAAGCAGCTCCCCGTCCACCACCAGGGCTTGCATGGCTACTGCAGGCCCGTCGCCGATGCTTGTGCTGATGATGCTCACCCCGCAAGCGGCCAGCAACCCTCCACCCACAGTTAGCACCAGAATTCTCCCCCTGTACCAAGTGTCACAACATGCCTTGCACACCAGGGTCTGGGTGCACCCAGTGTCTACAAGGGCGAGGCATTCACATCCGTTAACGCACATGCTCACTGCGGGCTGTGGCCCAACCTCTCTTGGAACGTCACGCAAGGACCTCTGATTTTCTTCTTCGGAAAAAAACTCGGCTCGTAATGTCTGGTTCTCTGAGAGGCCGGCACATCAGATTCCTGGTATGCTGAAAATGAATAGCAAAGCTCACGCAGGCAAGAAAGAAAACAGACACTTGATTTTCTATTCTACTAGAGTTATTTTCACAAAAATTACAGACTTTTTACATATATGTACACTTAAGTTCTTAGCACGTTTTTCAAAATCTCAAATCTCTCTTCTCTTTGGAGACGGCACTCAGGCAGATGGAGGAGGGGTGTTGGTCACGTCTTCAGGGAGCGATATTTTTATCTCGAGATTCTGCGTCAATCTGACTAATTTTGAGTGGCATTAGCATTATATAGTGAGGTGTGTGGTCAGAGTGGAAAAATACCCAAACCAATCAAATTACGACATGCATTTGGGGGAACCCCAAATTGCGGGTGTGCAATTCACCAATATTTCCAGCTTTGTAATCTGGGACCAAAAAATGATATCTATTCCCATGACCTTAAAGGTTAAACTCTGTCATTCAGAACCTCTGGTACTGGATCCCTCAGGTCAGACAATGTCAACGCCATCATTCTAACATTTCCTGTTGTTGATTTTTCAATAACAATTATATCTCTGAGTTTGACAATAACACAAAATATATATCTGATTTTTCAAACAATAAAGCAAAATATATCTATATAATTCAATTTCAAGCCTTTGTGATATCTGCTGTCGTCCGGAACTAATTAAACAATCTTTTCAAGTCTTTGTGATATCCGCTGTCGTCCGAAATTAATTAAACAATATTAGCATAGTTACCCGCCCTTCTTCAGGTCCCTGGGAAGTCTGAAGCTCCCCAATGAGGGGTAAATCGCTCCCTCAGGCCGATCACGTTACAGGCAGCACCTTGTTCAGTGACGATCTGGAGAGAAGACTGGTGTTGTAGCTTCCTCCCCTTGCCCATTTCCCGGACAGGCATGGGCCAAGTGTCCCCGGTTTTTACACTTGTAGCATTGAAACCTGCTAAGCCTTTGAGTTAGTGAGCGCGATGAGAGACAGTCACGGGCCAAATAGTTGGGCCCACCACACTTGTAGCAGCTTGTAACCGTGCCCAGGTCCTGAGATCCACCCTGTGATAATTTCACGGCTGTCGCATGGTCTACAGTCTCTGGGCTCTTTTTTAGTATCACCCGCACCCGCGCTAATACTTCCGAGATGTCTATCTCATCTACTTTGGATGAGGCTCAGAGCAGATCCTCCACACCAGCGGGCAATCCTACAGTAAATGCACACACCAGGACTTTATCTGACATTCTGCTGAACAGGACTGCAAGCTTCTTCGGTTCTGCCAGATAAACATCAACCGTCTCCCTGGAATGTAACTTGAGTGCCATAAACTCCTTCCATACAGCAACCGGATCTAGTGCAAACACTGTGGAGAGGGCGTTTTTGATGCAGGTGAAATCTGCCTTCTTTTCGTCCGTTAGCTGCTGGTATACAGCATATGTGCCCCCAGCGAGCGCATTGGAACCACACATTCCAGACAGTTCACACCACTGAGCTGGCATATCAATTCTGCCTTTTCCACCCATTCCTGTACTGACTGCTCAGGGCTGCTGCCATCAAACAGTGGAATCAGCTTAGGATCAAATCCTGGCGTCATGCCAAAAATAGTTTGGAAAACTGGAACCTCCTTTACTCGTTCCAATGCACTAAGTAACCGTCTGTACGGCGAAAAAAACTTGCCACTCCTCCAAGCGACCTGCTTTATATTACATTCACCCACATGAATCTTGTGAGATCACATGAGACCATTTCTGTTAAATATCACAGACGCCACCTTGGTTTCTATTTTTCCTTTTCCAACACGCATGACAGGCAAACACATGGGCGCTTTACAGGTAGACCGTTTGTATGTCTGTTTCCATTTTCCTCACAGAAAGGATCACATCTTGGGAGTCTCGATAATCACTCAGAAAAAGAAAATTAAAGAAAATACTGAAGGAGATATAGTTTTTAAAAAATGACCCCCCTCCCTTCTTCCAAAAGAAAATAAATTTTGATATTTTTTTAAAATAATTTAGGAAGGGAGAGAGTTTTTTAAAAACTATATCTCCCTCAAAAAGAAACAATAAACAACAACAAAGAAAATGAAATTTAAAAGATTCGTGAATAACGGGAGTACAGTTTTTTATAAAATTGATAAATACATTTCTTTATTAATTACTGTTTTTTCTTAATGATGTAACAATTTTGAATTAAAAATTAAAAAAAATAAAAATGACTCTTTGAGAGATTTTTAACACACATCCTCTCTCCACCAAAAAATGTTTTGCTTTTTATTTATATTTCTGTGTAATTTCTAGTGTTTAGGCATTACATTTTCTCATTCTAACGATATTTTTGGAGTATTAAAAAACAAAAAATCTGGAATCAGAAGGTTGCGTATTCATATCACATCGGGATCACCAATATATAGAAATGAAAGACATGAAATCTCATTCTAACATTTAAAAACAGCTTTATTGGTCATCTTCATTAGTAAGAATAAGGAAACGAGTTAGTCATATAAAGTGTTTCTGTGTAGAGACATTGATGATTAGCTGTTGAATGAGACAAAGTTCGTGTATGTTTGTGTTTGAAGTAGTAGTGGAGACATGCATCATGAGAGATTAGAGACAATACTGCAGGATGAGAAAGAAAGTTTGTGTGTGTACCGCCTTGAGGTCTGTGTGTGTAGATAGCCATGTTGGCGTTTGTATTCCCGTCTTAGTCAAATCCTGAGCCCAAAGGCCGGATGAATTCTGTTGAGTCCCCAGAGAGAAGTTGGGGGAGACAGGTTCGTTCCAAGTGGAGTTGTTATCCGTCCAAGATCTGTGAAGAAAGAGAGAGAGTGTGTTTCTGGTTTAACCTTTTATAAACTCGATCACGTGACTGAGAGCTGGCTTCTGATTGGGCAAGCCAGGAAGGAAGTGCATTCAAAATCTTCAGACGCAAAAATTCGGCCCTGCTTATGTTTATTGCAATTTCATCTGCTATAGAGGAAATAAATGTTGTTATTACAAAAAAAAAAAAAAAAAAAGAGTCGAAATCACTCATCTTATTTTCCTTTGCAACATATTCTCCTACAATGTGTTAAATCTATGTGTGTTAATGTGTGTGTAAAATTACAATGAGATATCACCATTTTGTTGAGTCAGCCATGTCTGATCTATCCTACTGAGTTGGTTCAAGATGCAGGAAAGTATGGTCACCAGTAAAATAGCAATATCTTCACTATAATAAAACCAACTTTATTCAATGTTTCATTAAATAGGAACAAAAACATGTAAGGCGAATTAACTCAGGCTAAAGACACAATACTAAATAACAGGCATAAGGGGAAAATAAATGAACACATATCTAAGGCAATGGCAGAAACACTAGAGGAAAACCTCCGATATGTAGTGGAATGGGGACAAAAACGGATGGTCACATTCAATGCTGTCAAGACAAGCTTGTTTCTTTCAATAATTATAAGAAACATTCCCAACCACCAATAGCTATGGCTAAAGATGCATTACCTGAAAGTACTTCTTTCGAACTCTTCGGCTTAACGTTCACAGGGAACATGAGTTGGAACAGATACATTGAGAGCATTGCCAAGGCTGCTGCGATGAAAGTGGGCTCTCTCTACTGTGCTAGAAAGTTATTTATGCCTGAAAGTATCCTGTATCTCTACAAGGCCATCATTTGCCTATGTATGGAGTATTGTTGGCACATTTGGGCTGGTGCATCTGCTACTAGTCTCTCACTCTTGAACAGGGTTCAAAAGAGAGTCGCCAACCTGATAGGTCCTGAACTGTCATCTAAGCTTCAACCTCTGTCCCATCGATGAAATGTTGCATTCCTCTGCCTGTTTTACAAGTATTTTAATGGTGTATGCTCTGACGAACAACAAGCCTTTGTACCCCTTCAACGTAAATACCCCGACAAAACCGACAAGCAACAAAGTCCCATCCCTACACAGTAGAGATCCCTACATGTAAGAAAACCTTCTACTTTAATAGTTTCTTCCCCAGAACTGCTAGACTTTGGAACTCCCTTCCAGGTTCTTGCTTCCCCAACTGTACTGACATGCAGAAGTTCAAGTGTAATGTGAACAGACAACTTGCTGCTGGACATAAAAGATAGTATCCCTGCAACTTATGTCCCTGATGGTAGCCCCTTACATCAAAGTGGCAATGTGCCTTGTTTGGGGTGAAAATGTAATAAAATAAAAAATACTGAATTTTGGAGTACCATCTCATCTTTCCACTTTCTGACAATGAGAATATAAAATCAGAGTCTCATCTCTGCCCTATCTTATACACAAACCAAATTTTCTCTTCCTGCCAACAAGGTAAGCAAAAATGCAACTTGGCTGACAATTATGCACATGCACAGAAGTGTTTGAATTGTCCAGTGTATTTCTACACAAGCTTTACTTTGCTTGTTTAATCCAACTGGACTACGACTAAACATGATGCAAGAGATTGCATGTAGTAATATATACACACAATAAATGTAATTGCATGTAGTAATTTATACACACAATAAATGTAATTGCATGTAGTAATTTATACACACAATAAATGTAATTGCATGTAGTAATTTATACACACAATAAATGTAATTGCATGTAGTAATTTATACACACAATAAATGTAATTGCATGTAGTAATTTATACACACAATAAATGTAACCATCTGGCATAGCAATGATGTAAACTGTCTTTACATTTTGAACATGGGCTAGAACAACATGTGCTTTTCTTCTTATGTATATATGTTAAATAAATCATTTAATCAGATAATGCCTCTGTTACAATTTACCAGCACTCGACCCTGGACAATATGTATGCATATTGGATAACCAAATTGGGGAATGGAAACCAGTAATGATTTTGATTAAAAGTTCAGAACCGAGATTGTACATCGTTCAACTACCTGATGGATCTTCAAAAAGACGAAACAAGAGTCTAAATAAGAGTGGATGGAACATCCACCCATAAACGGGTTCATTTCAATAATCACATCACCTGATCACAAACTGGACACACGAACACAAACAATATCTCACTCTAATTAACCCCAAAATAATCAACATATAACATAATAAGAAGTGGCTGTAAAGTACATAGGCCAAAACGATATCAGCAACAAATGCACTATTATAGATAAAACTTATCTAGACAATCTTGTCTTTTCTATCTGGTAAGTAAGGATGGAACTACTTTCATATGTGCAATCAATGTAATCACTTGGCGTAGGAATGATGTAAACCATCTTTACACTTTGAACATGGGCTAGAACAACATGTATGTCTCTTATTATGTATGTATGTTAAATAAATCATTTAATCAGATAACAATGCCTCTGTTACAACTTACCATGTCTCAACAAAACAACATTATTACACATACTATTATGTCTCAGATAGAATGGAAACACAAACTAAACATTGTTGGCATTTTTATGCAAAGATGAAGGAAGTTCTGACTATGTCTTGCCTTTATTTATAATCACAACAAAAACAAAACCACCCCTTAAGCAAGTTAAAAACTTCCATACAAGGCTGGTAATTGTTTTAAGGACAATAACTCATGTCCTTGATTAAGGACATGAGCTATTGCTCCCAGAATCATAAAGTACTACGCATTTGAGGCCCCCAGAATCATAAAGTACTATGCATTTAAGGCTCCCAGAATCATAAAGTACTATGCATAACTTTTACAAAACGTTAGAAAAGGGATTACAATCTTTGCGACTTTGTAACCAGTGTATCCCAGGAACTAAAAGAAATATTCATTTAAGGTTTATTTTAAAATGAAGTGTCACATCATGTCATGTTCATTTCAATAACGATGAGTTGTGATGTAATGATGAGAATGTTGATCATGAAATGTGTTACTATTGCTTATAAACATAGTAATAAAGTTGACAATGTTTTACTGCACTTACATTGCTTCTTAGTTATTCTACACTGATGTTGGTGGCAACATAATCTATGAATGTGTTGCAATGGTTGTCTTCAAGTCTAACGTAAATAAATTCTTGATGAGCCGTTCCATATAAGTTATCAAATTTACCAAATTTTCATTACTAATGATTACTATATTGTCCAATTTCTACTGTACACTCTTTAACCCTTATCCTTGAGTGGCCTCTGGGCCTTGATAATGTGGTGATGCCTATGTAAAAAAAAAAAAAAAAAAAAAAAAAGATCATTAATGTCATCAGATTCTTCACCGACAGCTGCAGTTGCATGTGAGGTTTCTTCCATGTTTTGATGAAGAGCCCTTTGTTTATCTAGAACATTATGGAGATAAGAGGCATGTGCAAGAAGTACAAAGGTGATAAGAACCTCCACATTAGCCAGTTTGTCTTTGCAAGGGAACATATAGACAAAAGTCGCCTTCATAAACATCAGATTTTGATTGTGTTGTCAAATGCATTCTGTACCTCTAATTTGCACTCCATGTAGAGGAAAGTTTAGAGGAACACAATGGTATACATAACTTATTTTCCCTGTATATGGCACTTGGTACTGTATAATTCTTGGGGTTTCATATGCATTATACCCCTCCATTTTTAGATGGATCAATGAACGCAATATCTTAATTTAGATAGAGCCTTCTTCACATATTCAGATCTCTGAGGTGATGCTTTTTGTCCTCTATCCACAGGTTCCAATTTAGCTTCATTCTGACACTAACTCTGGTGCTCTTGCACTCTTGGAAGACTCCCTTGTACTGGTTGTTACCATATCATTTGTGTTCTCATTCACCTCTGTCACACACTCCTCTGTTGAGAACATGTGCCCAAATACTGGACCAGTATAATCAATGTGAATTCTTTCCCAGGACTGACTTGGATACTCCCAACAATGAATAGAATTGTTTCTGATTTACTACACAGCTTTCACACTTCTACTCTATGTCTCCATTCATTTTGGCCACCACACATATCTTCTCACTAATGCTTTTATTCTCAGTATATCCTATGTGAGTCTGGTTTAATTGTTGTAATATGTTTCCTCTCAGACTAGGGAAAATAACAATTCTACTACTCCACAGTAACACACCGTCTTTATTAGTCAGTTTCTCCAGTTTATAAAAACAGAGATTTACCTACTCAATTCAATTGACACTGTTTCAGCCATTCATTGTGCATTTACATACCTGACTCAACATTGGATTCATCTTCGTCTATGACTCACAGCTTTCACTTTCACTACAGTTTCCACAAAGTTCATCATATATATTTCATCAGTAGTGTGGTGTCAAATTCTGACTGGGCTCTAATGCCGGAAAGTTTTGTTTTCTTTTATAATTACCTGACAGACAGCCAGAACTCCTCCTTTCTTCTGAACGCCTACAACATAAAACCTTAATTGAAATAATCCAGATATATAACCCTACCTACAACCCTGGCACAATCTCTTTCTTTCTCTCTCTCTCTCTCTATTTGTACCATTCCTACTCCTTAAAAGTAAAAGGAAAGGAAGTGAAGTAATTACAATAGAAACAGTGTAGGCACCAAAAATGCCACATGCACAGAAGATGTCTAGAAAAGGCAATTGAGATTTAACCAGTCTTTGGAGGAGAGGCGAAAAGCCTTGCTTCTTATTTATCATGCTACAATGTGAATCCATGGTGTAGCATCTCCCAGATGCTGTGTGCCCAAACCCTAACCCTAACCCTAACATCCACAGGAATAATGACAAGAAGTAAGAAAAGGGAGGAGGAAAAAGTAGATAATAGGTTGCCGAATAAAGAGCACTGGAGGCAGGAGGAAATAGCACCCCAGTCCAGTTTATTTGAATGTTAATCATGGAACAACATAGCGATGTTGACCTGAAGCCCCTGTTTAATCGTTGGAGAAAAGGACTCAGGGCTGAAGAAGCCAATATTTCCTTGATAGTGGAGTGCTAATGAGGAGATGGAATGCTCTCAAGTGAATGAAGGGAACAAGAGAAAGCATGCGACAACAGATAATGATGTCTAATGTATATTAGGAAGACATTTCGAAGATCACACATGAAATACTAATGGCAGATCACCTAGGAATTAATTTTTAATTCAATTGTCACCCCAAACAAGGCACAGTGCCACTTTGAAGTAGGGGGCTACTATTGGGGACATAAGTTGCAGGAGTATTATGACGGAAGATGAGTAGCAAGATGTCTGTTCACATTACGCTTGAACTTCTGCATGTCAGTACAGTTAGGAAAGCAGAATTCCGGAAGCGAGTTCCAAAATCTAGCAGTCCTGGGGAAGAAACTATTGTAGTAGAATGCTTTCTTACACCTAGGGATCTCTACTGTGAAGGGGTGGGATTTAGCTGCTTGTCGGGTTTGTCAGGAGTATTCACGTCAAGGGGGTACAAGTGCTTGTAGTTCGTCAGAGCATTCACCATTAAAGTACTTATAGAACAGGCAGGATGCAACATTTCGTTGATGGGACAGAGGCTGAAGCCTAGATGACAGTTTAAGACCTATCAGATTGTTGACTCTTTTTAAACCCTGTCAATGAGTGAGAGACAAGTAGCAGATGCACCAACCCAAATGTGACAACAGTACTCCATACATGGGCGAATGGTGGCCTTATAGAGGTACAGAATACTTTTAGGCATGAGTAGCTTTCTAGCACGGTAGAGAGAGCCCACCTTCTTTGCTGCAGCCTTGACAATGCTCTTAATGTATGTATTCCAGTTCAATTTCTTTACCAAAATAGGGCGATTGAAAGTCATACAGACAGATCAAGGGTCTAATTTTGTGTTGAAGCTATTTATTCAAACAAGTAACGGAACAATTGGGAATCACCCATATCAAATCCGGTGCAAATCATTCTCAGTCACAGGGAGCATTAAAGTGATTTCATGCGATCTTAAAAACTATTTTTATATAGCCATGAATATATAACTGTGTATATATAATGAGTATGCAGCATAGCAGATCATGTCGTGTGGTGATGTATGTATAATCTAAAATGTATATGTTATATATGTATGTATATATAAAGTCTTCACTTAAATAATGTGTAATGTTCATACATATACACAAGTGCAGGAATTATTGGAATGTTCATATTTAGCCAGGTAGCATGCACAAATGCTGGTGTAACCTGGTTAGTATCTTTAACAGTAAGATATTTTGCAGTTATTATAAAATTATAATATGATATAAATTTATTTATGTAAAAACGAAAGTTTGCATAAATTTGCTAGGTAACCTTAAAAAAAATGTAGTTGCATTTATTAGGTTTTGAAAAATGTTTAAAAATTAGATAAAACATTTTTGTTAAAAAATACAGATAAACATCAATGATAATTTAAAAAAATAGTTAAATATAAAAATACTTTTAATTAAGTTAAAAAAAACTCTGAACATTTTGAAAGGTTTGGTGTAGAAGTCAATTAGTCAATTTAAAGATTTTCACATCTCGTCTGTGTGAGAAGTTCAAACTTTGGTGTGATTTCTTTGATTTTGAGTTTACATGTCTGTGAACTGGTTGGAAAAATAATATTCAAAGGATATAAGATATATTTGAACTCTTTTATCATACTATTACATGCAAATAATTTTTTCATATGGGAATAAATTTTGAATATTTTTTTACACAAAAGGAAACAAGTTTTAATAGAATTTGTAGTCTCTATTTACCTGCCTCTAAATGAGGACAGAGTTAGATAATAAAAATCTAGATCTCCATAAAGGGCAACTCTGACTTGGGACAAAAATTAAAATTGCCTCAATCTAGAAAGATTTCTCTTTCATTAACGAAGGACAGAAAACCAACTTCGAGATTAGCCTTCTTTTTACAAACGATATGGTTCAGGCGTCTATGGTATATTCTATATTAACAAAATGGAAATGGAAATGGAACGTTTCAGCGTGGCTGATTCGGTGTCACCTTTTCAGCTTGGACAATTGATTTCAGCTGATTCAATGGCATGACCGATTCGTCAGAGGTACAATTCAGCATCGACCACACCAATCACCATTTTTATAAAGATTTTATAACTTAAAAAAAAAAAAAAACCATATGAAAATATATCACTTCAACTGTCTTTAAGAAAGATCATATTTTTGCAAAACTGTGATTAATTATTTTCTAATTAATTTTTTAAGGATTAAAAAATAAAAAAATGTGAAAACTTTTTTTTACTTTTAATTAAGAAAAACAATATGAAGATATAATTGAGTGTTGTTGTCTGTTTTTATGTTGTGTTTTAAATAAATACGGTTTGAAGTTTTTAATGTTTATATCACTTTAACTGCTTTTAAGAAAAATCATGTTTTGCAAAACTGTTTTTGGTTTATTATTTTCTAATTAACTTTTTAAGGATTAAAAACTTAAAAAATATTTTTAAATTAAAAATAAAATAATTTTAATTTTAGCTGAAACTGAACCAAAACTAAAATAATCAACTGTGTGCAGATAGTAAAATAACAGAACTTTGACTATAATGACAAAGCGCTAATTTGATGCTGGATCGGCCTCACGCTGAATCGGCTGTGCTACCAGCCAAGTTGAAACGATAGCATTGAATCGGCCACTCCGAAACGTACCAAACCCTAACAAAATAGGGTTTTTGGAGAAAGAATGATGCTCAAACATCTTTCTGGACTTTAACCACTTAACCCAGTATTTTGAAAGAAAGTATTATTACAACTTTCTAATGAATGACTGTGTATTCTTGTATTTTTTTTTTTTTTTTTTTTTTTAATATGTATACTAGCAAGGGTACCAGGCGTTGCCCGGGTGTTTGGAGGTGTGTGTGTGTGTGTGGGGGGGGATAAATCAAAACAAAATGTAAAATAAAGAATAAGCGAACGTAATAACCCTGTTTAAATATTATGAAAAAAAAAAAAAAAACAGCGAACGTGATGCAAAATAAAGAATAAGCAAACAATGTTAAAAGTTCTTAAAAAAAATGGGGAAAACAAAAACAAAAAAAACAGCAAACGTGATGGAAAAATAAAAAAAATATAAAAAAACGAATGAAAAAATCACATAAATAACCCTGTTTCAATATTAAAACTTAAAAAATCGAAAAAGAAAAAATGACCTGGTATCTAGGCTCGAAGTGCAATCTTAAGGTAATGACGCTGCTACTATACCAACTGGTCTATGACCACATGACCTAAATTAGATCGTTTTTTTAAATATTTAAACTAATTCAAGAGCATTTTTTGTGCATACATGTTTGGCTAAATTGTCATGAAAGAATGATTTTTTTGCTACCTCTCCCTGTAGGAAAGTGCCCAGTTAAGGGTGAAGGAATTACTGCTTTTGGCTAATTTTTCGATATTTGTTGTCCGAAGGGTCAGACTTCAAAATTATCCATCTCATGTCATGAAAATCCGTCGCCTCTGTTGAAAGTTTTTGTGAAACATGCAAACATACATACATACATACATATAAACAGATTTTTGCCCTTTATTATATGTATATTATTTCTTTATTATGCATTATTATACATTATTTCTTATTATACATTAATAATATAAAATTAGAATAAAATTAGAATTGTATTTATAGTTTAACTGTAAATCATTTGCATAATTCAATTGCAAATTTTTAAAACTCTTATTCATCCCAAACAAGGCATATTACCACTTGGGCATAAGGAGTTTCTATTTGAGACTATATCTATTGGGAGACTATGTAGGAAGTTAAGCATCAAGGTTTCTGTTCACATTACATTTAAATTTCTGCATGTCAGTGTAATCAGGGAAGCAGAAGACCAGGAGGGAATTCAAAAGTCTAGCAGTTCAAGCGAAGAAACTTTTAGAGTAGAAGGCTTTCTAGCATCTAGAGACCTCTACAGTGAAGAAATGAGATTTTTCTGCTTATTGGGTTAATCAGGTAGGTGGGTGGGTATTTATGTTGAGTGGGCACAAGTGCTATGAGTTTGTCCGAGCACCTGTCATCAAAATACTTGTAAAACAAGTACAAGGATGCAACATTGCAGCGATGGGACAGAGGTTAGAGTTTGATTGATAGTGCAGCATCTATTGAGTTGAAGACCCTTTTTGCACCCTGTCTAAGAAATAGAGAGTAGTGGTAGATGCACCAGCCCAAATGTGGCAACAATACTCCATGCATGGGCGAATGGTGGTTTTGTTGAGATATAGAATACTATCAAGTGTGCTTAATTTTCTAGCATGATTGAGGGAGTCCACCTTCTTTGCAGCAGCCTTGGCAATATCTTCAATGTATTTGCTTCAATTCTTGTTACCTGTGAATGTTAAACCAAAGAGTTTGAACAAAGAGCTCTCAGGTAGTGTATTATGTATCATGGCAATCGATGGCTGAGAAAGTTTTTTTGTAATGGTTACTGAGCAATAAGATATAATTTGTTTGATTTGTTGGTGATGGGCTCTGTTGAATGATTGATAAATTCTCGAAACCTGAGGCATAAAAACGAAAGAATATAATCAGATATGCAAATAATTACACAATACTAATTATGGGATCAAAATCAGTAGGGCTTGATAAAATTCCATAAATATCAAGTTTTTTTTCAGTAGGAGAAAATTTCAACAATAAAAGAAAAACAAAAAAAACAACTCATTTTATCATTAGCAATGTAAAAATCAAGAAACCTTTTAAATCAAGCGTCTCCAATCACAAAGCCACGGATCATTTGTCTAGAAGAAGTGAAATCTAATTTTGATAACTATTCGTTAACTTAAAATAATATGCAAGGACGAGTTATCTCCCTTGCACCCCATAAAAAAGCATTGCACGCTGAGAGACAGTTCGATTGCAAATAACTTTGTCACGAGGAACACAGAACTCTCATCCATCATATAAAATATTTTTATTAATCTAATTAAGTTTCACACTTCATCTATGATCAGATAGCAGCGGTTATTATTGAACACAAGATTCTTGTAGCCGTTACGATTCCATTTTAAAAGTTTTTTTCTACCATTTTAGTACTGATTTATTTGTAAAATCTAAAAATTAAAATACACATAAATAAAATGCTGTTTTAATTTTTTATTTTATTTCCGTGATAATTTAATATTTAACAGAATCTGTTTCGAATTAACAGTTCAAAACCTTCAAAATCAATTTCGAATGTTTTATTGAGAAATTGTTATAATTTTGGTTTTATTTGTAAGTGGGGACGCACAGAAAACAATGTTTGTTTCATATCTTTGACATTAACAATCAAAAGTGATTTTGAAGTTTTTAAATTGACAGAGTAGAAAGTCATTTTGCATGGAAACTTTTCAGCTGTTGCCAGATTTTATGAGCCAATTTTTATGAGCTATTTTTCTGATCGTGCACTTTATCTTTTCTGTCTTGGGCCAGTAAAGTAAGTAAAAATGCATATTAAACATTCAAGCCATTGTTTTGTGACAGTCAGCCAATTTGGTGTCCCCAACGAAAATAGTCTATGATTTCTTGTTTTGTATCATTTCATTTTCGCATAATTTTTGTGATACAAAATATTGCTTGCAAATATAGAAATATTCATAGAATGTTTTTTTTTTTCATATAAATATGCTTATTTTCACACAATTTAAAAAAAAATATTGCTTTTAAATATAAAAATAAGAATATTAGTAAGCTTTTTTTGGCAATATCATCTACTGGATTTGTATGTATTATGTAGCTTAAATGTAATTTAATTTATCATTGTTATGTTGTTAGTCTACCGGAAAACACCAGAAACAAATTATAATACTCGATTATTATGATAGTTATAACATTTGTAAAAATAGTATGTTATTCTAGCAAAATAAATATTTACAGAGAAAATTATTTATGTAAAGGTGTAAAGAATGTAGATTGTAAACAATAATTTAAAATAGATTGATTACTAGAGTCTGTTGACTCTTATGTAGAGGTCATTATAAAGTGGTGTGGACTTTAGTTAGTTTTATGAAAAGGTATAATGATTTGGCAGTTGGATATCAGAAGCGAGAGGGAGCAGATGGAGTCAAAGATCGGGAGTGAGAGAAAGTGGCTCGAGTCGGATGGTGATGGCTTCCTGTAGAGGGGATCAGAATGCATTAGTTTAAGACCAGCAGCAGATTTCCCAATTGGGGAACATCAGAAATAAAAGTTGCTGAAAATAAAATCCGAGGTCTGTCATTTTCTTGGGAAGAGTTTCCATTGCTTTCCATCAAACAAGATGAAGGATGGACCAAATGTGTTCCCGATTTGGCTGATGTTACAACCCTGGATAAGTGTTATTTGTCCTTTGTAAGGCAAAGATATTCATATATATATTTTTGTACCATTATAAACTGTAATTAAATGTACATACACACACAACGAACTTTAAATTAGATGATCACAATGCTAGATAGTCATAAACGAAGACAGGTATATACATATATGACACATGTAATATAGATGACTGTGACATGTATATGCAAACGTATATACACTCACTATATCTATATGGACCCCCACAACGCAAGAATATATGTGAAATATTCATATTTTTGGAACTGTTAAACATTCATATTTTTAAACTGTTAACATTCATTCATTCATTTCTGTGAAAATATGTCTGTAAAAAATATATTTAAAGATATCTAAATAAACATATTTATAAAAAAAAAGGTCAAAATGCTACTGAGTATCAACTAAAGACATACCTTTCAAAAGTTGATCTTTAGGGGTATTCAGGTCTGTTTTCAATGAATATCACTTTTGATACGAAACAAACAAAATTGCTGAGTAAGGCAAAATGACGACCAGTGAAAACCATTAGGAAAAACATTGGATACTAAAAGTCTGAATATCATGATAACTACTTGTCAGCGACAATTTTAAATGTAATATTCGTTAAAAACAGACCTGAATACCCTTGAAAATCAACTTTTGAAAGGTAAGTCTTTTGTTGGTATGCAACAGCATTTTGACCAAAAATAAATTATCTGTGATACATTCATAAAAATAAATAAACATATTTAGTAAAAACAAAATAGTTTACGATTATCCTTATTTATTATATTTAAAGGCAATATTGAAATAAAACAAACAAAAAATCATAGAATGTTTTTTGCCTTGTACGTTAAATCGGCTGTCAATGTCCAAACAATGGCTGAAATAGATTAATACGTTTTTGCCGTAACAGACAATCTTCCTGAACTGAGGCAATTTAAATTTTTGTTCCAATTGAGAGTGCCTATTTTTGAGGAGTTTGATTTTCCTCATATTACTCTCATGGGGAGGCAGGTAAATATGGATAGTACCACCTGCTAAACATTGTTTTTGGTAATCTTTTCCGATTAATATAGATTAAGCCCCACATTTCAGATTATAACTTTTTTCTCCCGTAATTAATCCTCTTAATGTGATTTTGCTGAAAATTAATCCTCTCAATGAAATTTTAATAACATTTCAGCGCGAGTTTGCATCGTTTTTAAGCTCATAAACAAGATAATTACTTTAAAAATTAACTTCAATATGAACATTCCGTTTTTATTATTATTCTTCGCCAGATAAACAGGATTATACAACGGATTTTATTCAAATGTATTTATCAACAGAAACACAAGCAAGTGTCAAAAAAAAAAAAAAAAAAAAAAAAAATACAGCACTCAAAACAAGGGAGTTAATTTGACTTGACGTAAATTTAAAGGGGCATAATTCGAGTAAACCATTGGCAATGACAGTGACTAATAGCTAACGGCATGAACTTATGACCCGGGCGTTCCAATTTCAGATTCAGTTCATTCTGTAGAAACAGTTTCACCAAACCAACATTTGAAAGTGGGTATAACCTTCTAAAAAGGAGGTAAATAAAATAGTTTGAGCCAGTCATAATCTGGCACAGTTTTATGTTTTAAAGTGCAACATATAAATTTTTAACAAAAACAAAAAGGGGGGGGGGGACTTTAAACATAGTCTTAATACAACATGTTTAACTGTATTTAAAACAAAATTAAGATGCTAAAAACATTCATCACAAACATGCAACAATTTAAATAAAAATAATAATGAAATAAATTTGTAATAACTAATAATTAGAATGAAGGAGAAAGATTTGTAGGGGAAAAGAAATTTAAGAGAAATTAAATTCCTCTGGCCCAAACAAAATAATAATAAAAAAAAGAAATAAAACACCATGACACCTCCTTCTCGTTTAAAATGTGCCGCATTTATTTTTCAACAAAATAACAAGATGAACAAGCAAAGTCCAATCGGTAAGAGTTCTTGTGAAATCATTGAGGTTAGAATATTCAAATTAGGTGCAAATACTTTGTGAAATTACTAAGATTAAAATGTCATGTTAGATTAAAATCCTTCGTTAAAATAATAAGATTGGAAGGTGAAAGTCTTTTGTGAAAATAATGTCCTTATTTCAAGGTTTTTGTTTTAACTGGCGAAGTTTGCCTTATTCGAAAGGCACTTTTTAAACAAAAATAAATTTATATATAGGTGACAAAGTAGATAATAAACAAGACAAAACAAGCCAGAAAAATATGCTGTGGCATAGGGGTCCAAGGCCTAAGATGCCTAAATGCTAGTGGCCTTAGCAAGCAACAAAAAAGTTACCTGTAGAACTTTTTCGAAAGCCTACTGAGGGTTAATGTTAATTTTAGAATACACAGATTGCACCTTATACAGTATCGCCAGAAGTTAAATGAGTCCCTAGGTGACTTCATGACATGAGCTACAACTTTGGTATAGAAATGTGATTTCAAAGATAAAGAGCTGAGTGAAAGGCTTATAGAGCTCATCATATTTTCATATGATGCTTTCTAGAATGAGCTCTACAGCAAATCGAAAGGATACAGTATAACAATGTACTGACTTGAAGGTCAAAAATATGAAGCCCTTTCTGCTGGAAATGATCAGCTGAATCAACTCAGGATGCCAAAAACAGAGCGAATTTATAACATTAACCGAGGCAAGAAATGTGGGAACTGCTATCGGAGCCACAAAACGGTGTCCAGCTTACAGTGATGGGTGCTCTGCATATGGAAGTAAGGGACATTGAGTGAGATGCTGTAAAAAAAACTAAATTAAAGGATCACAGAAAGAAAAGCAGACACAGAAGTAAGTCTTGCAACCAGCACCTATCGACAGGAAGAACTGGATACAGAAGAAAGGTGGAAAATATTGACCACATCGATGCTAGCAGTGACGATGATGAATACCTACATCATTTCCACTCTATAATTATTAGCACTAAAAGCATGGATACTATAATCAGGGAACCCAGGGACGATTATCAAACTACCTCACCTGAAATGCAAAACACACCACACTCTTCACATGAAAATCGATTCTGGTGCATTCGGCAACACACTCCCACTGAGAACCTTCCAACAGATGTATGGAACATCATGAAAGGCCTTCTCCATTCTGCGGCCCCGCCCACAGGTGACCGAATTTGATGCCTTGGAACCATCACCTTTCCATGCAGGTATAGAAACTCAGAATGGACAATTACAACATTTTATGTTGTAGAAGTGTTAGGACCTGCAGACGTGGGGTTGCCAATGTACAGAAAGCTGAAGATAATAACCATACATGTGGACACCCTTAAAAAATGTTCAAACATGCCTATGTCTTCCATTAGCCAGCTCATATTACAATACCCCAAGCAGTTTGACAGGATTGGAAGCTTAACTTCTACTAAAGGAAGATGTAGAAGCTTTTATTGACCTTTCACGCAAATGCAGTATCCATTTAAAAGATAAATTGAAGGAGGAAATTAACAGGCTCATTGAGGAAGATGTGCTCCAGAAAGTTGAGGAACATACAAACTGGTACTCTAGTTTGGCATACTGTACAAAGAAAAATGGGTCCCTCAGAATATGTATGGACCTACAAAAACTCAACACTAGCCTCGAAAGATACCTGCACAAAATACTGACAGTGGAAGAGCTAAACCCAACATTTACAAAAGCCAAGATGTTCAGCAAACGAGTGTGCTGGTAGTGTCTACCATTTGGTTTCAGTGTCTTCCAAAATATCTTCCAAGCAAAAATGGACCAAATCCTAGACGGCTTGGATGGCATAGCCAGCATTGCTGATGATGTAGCCATATTTGGCCAAATCAATGAGGAACACGACAAAAATTTGCACAATCTGATGGCTCGAGCAGCCAAAACACAACTTGTGTTCCAACAGCAAAAAGTGTTTCATAAAGCAGCCCAGTATATCATTTTTTGGGAACATATACATCTCTACTGGAATTAAACCAAACCCGGACAAAGTGCATGACATCAAGAAAATGACAAATCCACAAAACAAAGGGGAACTACAACGTTTTCTATATATGCTAAATTACCTTTCCCCATATATTCCTAGCTTTGCTGAAAAGGCTCACCCATTACATGGTCTTCTTAAATCCCAATCATCATGGATTTGGGACCATGATCAACATATCAACATTAAGAATTTAAATGTAATCCGAAAAAAGATATTGTTGCCCAACTCCTCAACCCAATTTCCCATTTATAAACCTGCTCCTTATTACAGTAGCCACTATACTTCAGTGGCAATATATCTTGTTAAGGGCGAATAAAAGTTTTAAAAAAATGATTTCAGCGCGTCCTATTTCCATTCAGTACAGAAAGAGAAAGAAGTTATTAAAGAAGAAGAATTAAGTTGAGCGAAGAGTATCTTTTACATGTTTGCATGTCTTGCATACTTATCTTTTACAACATCTTTTTGAAAACTCTTCTCGCTATCTTTCTTTTTCTGGGGAATGGTTGCTTGGCGTTGCCCCCTGGGGTATGGCTAATAAAATGGAAAATTTAAAAACGTTTGTGTAGTAATTTACTTAACTCAACATATCCTCTGTAAAATTACTCTTTGAACACACCTACCTCTCCAAACCTCTCTCTCTCTCTCTCTCTCTCTCTCTCTCTCGTACTTTCTCTCACTCGCTTTCTCTCTTAATCTGTTTATTTTTCACTCAAGTGCAAACATTGGCACCTGGTTCAATATAATAGAAAGAAAGAAAACATAAGTCTTCAGCAGCTGACCGTTTGTCTTACTTTCATTTTGGGACATTTACTAATTAAAATGAGAGAAAGTAAAAGTAATTTTTTTGACTTCCATGCATTAATACAATGGCGTCAAGTCAACACCTTCTTTTAACAGTATCGTAATGTTGCATTGTTGGAACTGTAGGGTGTAACGTCACAGTTTTTTTAATATGAAGTTGTATTTGTTTCTATTTGACAAGAATGAGTTTTTCTTTCATGTAGCTCCTTTAAAAATGTTACATGATTGAACGTTTGACAAGACACTTTGTTTGGGATGATGTCACATCTCGTTAAAGAGTTAATCAACGAACGTCCAGTAGTTGAGTAATTCAATAATGCGTATGCATCTGTACTCATTCTTTAACTGGTTAGAAACTTCTTCCATTGTGTTTTGATTGGTACTAGTTTGGTCAAGGCTTCGCATTTTGTATTAGATGAATGCCCCTAAGATGCTTAATTGTTGACGATTTTATTTTTGTGTTTGAGAGTCTTTGAAAAATTATGATGATATTCGCTGAGTCATCCTAAATTCCTTTAACACTTTCCAAAGAAACTGGAATTTGAGGAATATACATTAATTCATGTTTAATACTTAATGTTAAAATTTTATAAAAATCGGAGGTATCTGAATTTTTCACGAAGGGCTTTCATACCTTTTTTTGCCCCCTTTAGATAAAACTAAATTCAACCACATATAGCCAACATTTGGACTACTTTATACCTAAAATCTGTGCTCCAAAACTTATAATAACCGGTTAATTTGTTTAAAGAATAAAGTTTTTACATTCAACTATATCGTATAAATATTTAAACATACCTAACTTTACATATATATAAGGGATTTAATAAGGATCAACGAATGTTTCACCCTCTCATATTTTATTGTCATTGAAATCAGTGAAATCGCCTATTTTTCAATCAAATCGATTGATTGCTTTCTCTATTTGGGGACCTATCGCAGTACACTAGAAGGAAGCTTCACATTCTTTCCTGCACTGACTTAGTTCATAATACATTGTACTTTAGAGAACCTACTGTTGATTTTATAAAATTATTTTTATATATAATGGCTAGAATCAAAGTTTAAAATGCAAAAGTCAAGTATCATACTTCAATTGTGCTCTAAACAGAAATGTTTATTTGGAACGTATCCCTGTCATATAAAAGAACCTACTGTTGATTTTATACGCCGGACACATTTGTTTGTGCAGTGATATACCTTCTTAAACACACTTGTATTGTTAGACTGTGTAAAATTCAGACTGTTCCATCTTTAAGTTTTTTTTGGATTTTCGTTTTTCGATAATAATTGGAGGCATTCGAGTACAAAACCTATTTAAGAACACTCACAGACACATAAGATACATTTTTTGCGAATTTTCAAAAAAATATGGGCCCAACCATTTTGGAGTCCCTCGAAAATGAACACACAGACAAAGTTCCTTTTATATAATAGTGTACAAGTTACCTTCAATAAGTTTTCAGACTTTTTTGTATGGGCACTTTTATTGATAGTACACACAGGAAAATCTATACATTTATAAGGATGACTCCTCTTTTTTTCTTTTAGATTCTTTGGTAGGTACTTATCCCTACCTCTTGGCGGTTGTCTAGATTGACTGGGTACTGCTAAGGATCACAAAACTTAAACGTATCTTTTTTCGCCCCTATGTTTGTACATATTTATTTACCAGCATAGCACACACACACACACACACACACACACACACACACACACACACACACACACACACACACACACACACACACACGCACACATATGTAAGTGCACTATGTCAGCGAATAGATGCATATATACATGTTGGTATATGTATATTTATATACCTGTTTGTTATCTGTATGTGGTGAATGTGCATGTGTGTGTGTATATATATGTATATATATGTGTGTATATCTATCTATCTATATAATTATAAAAATTTATATGCTACTTCACTTCTGTTTGTAGGCATTGTTGATTAAGTGGGCATTCCGATTTGTTGGTGCAGTTGCACTTGTTCTTGTTGGTGTTGTTTGTATTTTCATCTTTGTTAAGTATTTTTCTGTTATGTTTCTTGATTATTTGTTCTAGGTTGTCCGTGAAACTGTAGCTGAGTTTAATTGTGTTTTTGTTCAAGATTTTGTGTAGTACGTGGCTGGGCGGGAAGTGGTTGTTTATTAGTTGGAAGAATTTAGTGCCAAGCTTGTTTTGACCATATTATTGAAGGAGGGGGGGTAGAACCAAATTATTTTCCTAGTTCTATTTCTCTTGTTTGAGGTATTGGGTGGATTAGGTTTAATGTAATTAAAGGTGGTGTTTGGGTGACCACTTTCCTTAAGTGCATTTTTGTATAAGGGTTTGTGTTTGTTGAAGAGTTTGGAGGAGTTGGTGCTAAGTCTTTTTTCGATAGATGTGGGGATGTGTTTAATTATATGTTTTGGGTCGTTTGATAGTGGGTGTATATAGAGTGGGTAAGTATTGTCTTTAGTGTAGGGTTCGTATGTGTTGCTTGAGAGGTTGAGAGTTACATCGAGAAAGTTGACGGTTTTTATGTTGGATTTGATGTCTAGTTTTAGGCCTATTCTGTTCATTTCTTTAGTTAGGGTTTTCTTTATATTTTCACATTTGGGGCCATTTGAGTTTTCAACTATTATTATGTTATCGTCTCTATATAGTCCTATGTTTTTGTTATTTATAGTGTTAGTTAGGTTGTATAGAATGAAGAGACCGACAAGATCAGTTGATTCTGCTGAGTCTGCCGCTTCCATTGAAAGGTCGAATGATCCGGATTGGTTCTTCTTAGTCCATTGGGTGCCTTGGCTAATTAGGACTGTTTTTCTGGACTTCTTTATAATATCCATTTCGGATGGTTGTAGGTCGGAGAGTAGAGAGGCAAATTCCAAGGATTTGTCAAACTGTTCTTTTGATATGGAAGGATAGTAGCTTTCAATATCGAACTGGATGAAGGCGGCCTTCTTTTTATTTTGGATGTTGTTGAACCATTTTATCGTATTTATCCACTGGTTTAGTTCGTATTTGGTTTTAATGTGTAAGTTAATTCTTTCCAGTATTTATTTTTCTAATTTTTCCTATTTCGGGCTTAATGGGGTTTATGAGTCTAGTTTGAGGTTTTACCTCGAAGTTGGGTTTGTGGTCCTTAAGCATTATGTAGGCTTCTTTGTTCGTTAGTTTTCCGACCCTGTTGCTAATGTTAAGTGTGTCAGTTATGTTTTTGCTATCTAAATTGATGTCTTTGATTAGATCTATATCCGATTTTTTATAGTTGGTGATGATGTTTTATTTAAGCAGTTTTAGGTATTTTTGTTTTTGGATTTTGTAGAAGTTATGTGTCTTGTCAGCTTTGACATACAGTAATTTGGAGGAGTTAATGTTTTTGACTAGTTTGTCTAGGTGGTGTTGGAATGGGTTTTTTTCTGTGGTGAAAGGATACTTTGTTGGTAAGTTCCATAAGATCTGTTTCGAAGTTGTGGAGTAGGTCAACAATTGGGGCTGTATCCTTATTGATGAATCCGTGGTAGTCCTTGTGGTTGTTGCCTTCATCTTTTCCCTTTAAAAAGAAATATGCTTTCCATCGCATCCTTCTGATTAGTTCTTCCATTCTTAGGGTGAGGTTTAACAGGTAGTTTGTTTTGCTTGTCGTTGGTATGTTCTTGAGATACAAGTCTGTATATCTGGGTGTGTATGTGTGTGTATACATGCACGTGTGCATCTATGTGTGTATCCGTGTGTACATGGAGTATCGATGTATATGTGTACGTACCTATGTATACGTGTGTGGATGTGAGAGTATATGTGCCCGCTGCCTGCTGTCCACATACGTGTGTGGGAGTGTGCAGCTGTGTATATGTCGATGTATGTGTTCACGAGTATTAGTATCTGTATGTGCGCATGTGCTTGCATGTATGCATGGGATGCAAGTATATCTGAATCAATATGCACATGTAGGCCCGTGTATACGCCTCCTTGGATGTATGGGTGTCGATGTGTGTGTGTCTGTGGATGTGCGCATCCATGCTTATGCACACGTACTCAATTTAACACCTTAAGGAAAATTTGGCGTCTGCGGGTGCATGCATGCGCGCATATGTGCATGTATTTGCACGCCAGGGTGGAGATGTATGTGTACATGTGAACATTTCTTTAAGTATATATGTGTGTATATGCGCATGTGTGTGCTCGCGTGCACGGCCGCTAGCTAACCCTCTCCAAGCACTTAACAACAAATAAAAACCAAAAATATAAACCCGAATCATAGCCCCCCCCCACCGCCTCCGCACCTAAG
>NC_136506.1:108404406-108531906 GCF_053919585.1 Euprymna scolopes
TGCGATTAACAGATAATACCCAAAACGGTGGCCATTACTTCTTTGTGTATATGTAAGCATGCCAACACTTGGCATTAGCTTATTTCCGAGGTGTCGTTTTGCATTAAAATATCTAGAAATGGTTTGACCTATTGGCATATATTTCGATGACACTTGATGAATAGCGTGAAATTTAGATGTTATTTATTGCAAATAAATACAATTAAACCGAGGACCATAAAATTGAGGAGTCTATACTTGCAATCATCACAATACTGCATTTCCTCTGTATGTTTGCCTACTTAAAATGGATTCCCAGCGTTTTAAAAATTTAATTTGAACATGCTTATAATTACATTAATCGATGGAAATGGGTATGGCTTCAGAAAATCCTCGAAAAAAAAAAAAAAAAGGAAAATAATTTAAAACAAAATAAGGTGGGGTAGTTAAATAAGAACCTCTTGATTCTTACGATAAGTAGAATGCTCACTTTTTCCTGACTAGGGACGATAATAAGCAGGTCGATCTCTAATAAAATATGAGTCTTAAGTGGAATAAAAAAATAGTGGTGATTGGAGCTGTTTTGCTGTTCTTCCAAGATAAACAATTATGTGGTATAATAAACTGCCGGGAGTTTGAATCTTAGAGGATATCTAAGAAAAATTAAAACGATGGGATGGAACTTTTGCATACTATAAACATTTTAACCTAGCGTATTTGCCATAAATATATTTTTAGACTATTACTTCTTACTCTGGGGTTCTGGTTAGTAATCTAGCTAGGTTCAACCACGCTGATGAGTCGTATATATATATATATATATATATATATATATATATATATATATATATAGTCTTGAAAGTTTTTAACCTTTAAAACTATACAAATAAATTTTATCATTCGTTAGAAAACTATTTAGTCAGTAAGTCATTTAATCACCAGCAATCACTGCATCAACTTACTCTCTCGAATTCAATCTAGTACCAGTAATAATTTATTTTTTAAAGGATCATCAGTTGTTTACCATGAAACACTGTTTCGGGGATTTAAAAACAAAACAGTATATTACATCATGGCTCCCCAGCAGTGTTGATCAAACACCACCTCCCTTTATCTTAAGAAGAAGACATGTTACAAATATTAGATCTAGTTTCCTATTCTTAATTACTTTATCTAACCTATTCATGTTATAAAATTAATTTCTTACCTGTGGGATTCATCTGTTTCCAAATTCAAAATGGATATATTTTTTAATTTACCAGTCTTGTATTTATAAGATTAGGATTAATCCATTTGACTACTTATCACACACACTATGATTAGTGTTTTGTATATTTACATTCTTATTTATTGAAAATTAAATACATATAAAGATTAAAAATATTTATAAATATATACATTTGTTTTTAAATTAAAGTAGTAGCATTCGTGTGTGTCTGTGTGTACAACTACCAATCACCAAAGAAATATAAAGGCCATATGTGTGTACACTTCTCCTGGTCAAGAAATATTAATGCCCATATTAGGATACTTCTGTCAAAGGATACATTATATTGTATACGGACTTTCAATATATAGCATTCTTTAAACCAGTTTTTCATTACTGAGTTACGGTTATTAACATATCACATTAAATGCAATCTATTTAAATAATTACCTTGATGACATTACTTATTCGACATACTAGCTTTGTTTCAACTGTACTAATTAATTTAAAAAAAAATTATTTAGTTTATTTAAATTTCAAGGTATATTTGATTTAATTTATTTTATCTGAAATCTAAAACCGTTTTATTTTCAAACCAAAAAACAGAAAACCAAAAGGGGAAATAACTGTGATAGCTTAATTGAAAAATTGTTTTAAACGGAGCACGTTATTAAATATTTCCTGTTTTTGTTTTCATTTCGAATTATTATTCTAAGTTGAATTATTTTTTTTATTTTAATTCGGAGGAAATTTTTTTCACTTATTCTTACTTTTTAAGTAACCTTTTTTATTTGTTCGAGAAAAATGATTAAAACTAATGTTCTCATTTACTTGCATCCTCACGAGGGCAGAATTAGTCATAGAGATACATGTGAGCAAAATCCATCATCCCCTGCTGTTTTTGTTTTTTGTTTATAAAATTTAATCGGTGTTGCCCAGAATTTATTATAATAATTATACCACCGCAAGTGTGTTTAATTGCCTGCGAAACAGATTTTCTTTATAATTTATTTAATATCTTAAATTAAAAATTGTCAATTTTTACGACGTGACCCAGCGTCGTTTAACCCCTAGAAAAAAATAGTCAATGTCAAGTTTCTTTCCAGCTCCTCAAAAAACTTGAAAATGACGACTTTTAATGGGTTTTGATAGTGCTAAAAATATCACATTTAAATTTGGGGCAGATAAGTAGTTTTCATGATATGAAAAATTACTTTTTCAAAAAGTGGGGGATCATTTTCCGATATAAGTTTAACGTAAAATGGGCACCCACTTTCTAACCGCCTAATAATTTCTTCATATCATAAAACAAATTTAACTGTGATATTCGTTTTCAGCACCACCGAAAACCGGCGCTGTTTTTTTTACTAAGAGATTCGTTTATTTTTCATAATTTAGGACATAAATAATGCTGTTAGTAAGCTTACACAAGCGGTTTACAAAAATATATTTTTGTTTTTCATTTTTTTTTTGAGGTGGGTATTCAATTATAGAATTTGTATAGATTTTACCAGGTGCTTCTGTAGTTTACTTAACCGCATCCTAATGTAAACAGAATTTTTGTGAAATGTTAAATTGCAGAGGCACCTGTTCATAACAATACAAGTTGTTTTATGAAAAAAGAACGAAAAACAAAAGTATGCTTTTGTAAACTTACTAACAGCATAATTAGCGTCCTAAATTATGAGATGAAAATATGAACGCATCTCTTAGTAAAAAAAAAACAACGCCAATTTTCGGGGGTGCTGAAAACCAATATCACAGTTAAATTTGTTTTATGATATGAACAAATTACTAGGTGACAAGCAGGTGGGTGCTCATTTTACGTTAAATTTATATAGGAAAGTGATCCCCCACTTTTTGAAAAAGTAATTCCTTCATATCACGAAAACTACTTATCTGCCCCAAATTTAAACGTAATATTCGTTTTCAGCACCACCGAAAACCATTAAAAGTCGTAATTTTAAAGTTTTTGGGTGAGTTGGAAAGAAACTTGACATTAAGCAAAAAAATTAAGACCTGGATTTTTGTGGTCTAATACATTTAAGCAGTCTTTATAAATAATATGGAAGAAAAAATTTTGAAAAAAACAATTTAACATTTTAGCGTGGGGAATAACTTTTCTATATAAATTTAACGTAAAATGAGAACCCACTTTTTGGCCACAAAACATTCAACCAGACATGTCATCTCTAGAATTTTTTCAAGTTTGTCGATCGAGGGTGTGTGTGGATAAAACATGACAGATACAAAAATTATTAGTTTTTTTTGTGGTGGGGGGACGGGAATTACATTTGAAACATAAAATAATGATAAGTTTAATTAATTTTTATGAAACCATTATGTACTTTCACCTAACAATTTTATAAACAGAACGAACCCCAAAATAGGACAAATTCAATTTTTTTTGAGGGTGGGGGGATGAATACATTAGAAATATAAAATAACGAAAAATGTCATTTAATTGTTTTTGGAATTAATTTTTGGTAGATTTTTTCTTCTTTTTTTTTGCGATTGCACGGACATTCACTGCTATTTTTATTGAAACAAAAGTTGTAATGATTTATTTTTAATTATCTTTTCTTGGGGGGGAGTATTTCCAATGCTCAATATCTGGAGAAGAGTTTCTTCTCTTTGTAGCCCTTCTGTCGAAATATGGTGGAGAGGGTATCACATACTTCTTTTTTTTGGGCGATTACATTTACATGTTTTCATCTGTTCTTTTATGTTTTGTTGTGGGGGTATCCACGTTGCCCATGATGAAAATAATTAGTATACCGGTGTGTTTCAAACAGAACTTCATGTCAACCCAGGCAACGCTGGGTACCCATGCTAGTATATATATATATATATATATATATATATATATATATATATATATATATATATATATATATATATATATATATAATGACGTATTGAAATGCTTTCGGATTATAGAGTTTATAATACTGTAAAACTTAAGTCCTTATAAATATTACCATCAATATATATAAAACAATCTCAACCAGATATACGAAGCTCAATATACGAGATAGAGCAATGATATAAATGAAAATTTTGAATTAAAAATTAATTAATTAAATGAATTAAAAATTTCCAACAATTCATTGTTTGACACCTCCCATTAGTTATAATATTTAAACTAACATACCTAAAGAATTTGTTGAACTCTTTTAAATATCCACATAGGTATAGCACTTTCCTAAATAAAAATTTGATTAATCTACTGTGTCTCTCTCTACTATTAATTAATATACGATGTTTAATTTGGCACAGACAATTATTACATCAAATAATGATTAAAACGGTTCAAACAATTCCAGCTCATTTATCTCCTAAACAAATTGTAACTGCCAAAATAAGCATAATTGCCCACTAAAAATAACTATATCCATAAAGATGTTATATACTCCCATATATTGAGTAATCAGTAGATACCTTTCTTTTAAAGCAAACTTCCCACCTACATGAGATAATTGCCAATGATCATAACATTCATAATATTAATAAAATAATTAGAGGAAATCAATCAGATTCTTCAACTAGCAATATTAGCAATATACTCAATAACCCTAATAATGACAATCTATGTGACATCACACCGACCATTAACTATGTAAGTTCAGACACCATTACATTACAAAATACCAATAAAAATCACTAAAACCCAAATTTTTGCCTCGCCCCTTACCGCAATAGAATTTCCCACAATAGCAATAAAGTTCAGGAACATTTAAAATCATACAATTATATCTACAATTACATGCACATTAATCAAGGTAATAATCTCTAACCATATGCATTCTTTTAATAATGATAACACTAATAACAGCAAAGACACTTCTCTAACAACCTTAATCAGAAAATATAAATCTAGAAACGTTCCCATCTCAATAAAATGGAATATACTGGAAAAATCAAAATCATATAGCCCAGGCTCTAAATTCACTAATTTTTGCATTTCGAAAGAAGTTAATTGCATTCCCTCAAAGTGAAAATATAATTAATACAAGAAAATTAACAAATTCCGCAATGCAAATTTACGAAAAAATATATAGCCAATTTAAAATTACATTTAATAGCTCTTAAAAATAATTTGTTTTTACAAAAATCTGTATAATAAAATTTTCATATATTTCTTATTGATTTCACCAAAAATTAAATAATAGTATTTCCACTTTCCAACTTTATAGGGTTTAGAATTTTGCATTTACATTCTAATACATTGCTTAGATTCCTCCCTTTCACTTAATGTATTTACTTTAACATTTTTTGCAGATGATTTTTATATTTTAAGAATTATCTTTCATTAACTTCTCACTTTAACGTTTCATTAGTTTTGAACTCAATACTGCAATACTAACTATATTTTAATTGCCTTCTGTGTTTATGCTGCTCAATTTCTTAAATAACATATCGTAGAATCTCTTACTTCATACACTAATTAGTGTAGTTTGCAATAACTTAGATTACATTCTTAGTAAATTTCTTGTCTTTTGAATTGATTTCAGGTATAATCACATTTAATGTTATATTTTCTAATTTAACCGCATCTAAATTCCACAAAAGATTCCATTATTATTATTATTATTATTATTATTATTATTATTATTATTATTATTATTATTATCATTATTATTATTATTATTATTATTATTATTATTATTATTATTGTAGTCTGCACTTAATGTTTTCCTTCCTTTGATTCATTTTAACTCTAAAATTACTAATATTAATATTAAATACTCTTAAATATGCATATTTACAATTTTAAGACTAAATATGTAGAAATTATTTGATTAAACTTTGATCTTATTAGAATTTTATACAAATCTTGAATTATAATATTATCAGAGAATAATCTATTTATTCTAATTTAATATCTATTAGGTCGGTGCAAAAAAAAATTTCGTTTTCTCACATGTTACTTTTATATATGATTTCTGAATTAATTTATTGATATATATAGTCATGTTAGTATTATTTGGATTCATCTGATTACTGCTTTCATCTTGAGTGTGATTTTTACAACGTTTCGGTCGATGTAACCACCGGGAATGTTTCTGTTAAACTCGGGAATTTGGACAGAATTTCGAGCAGAACACTTTATTTACTTCACGGGGGTAGCGCGCTCTTGTTCTGTCAGCCATAACTGGATAGAGGCCCTAAGTAATTCGCAATTGTATTTTTCAGTCGCTCACACAGAATTAAACCTTCAACCTTCAAGAGAATATCACTTTTTACAATTGATTTTTCCAAGTACTCTAACCTCTTCTTTAAATTTTACAACTGTTCCTGTATCTTTTTTAATCAAAATATCTATTTCATGCAATCATTTTAGATGAAATTTTTTAATATATGTGCTAATAAGCAACATTTATAATTACCTATATTAATTTTATTTTGCTAAAAACATTTCCTCTGATGAGATAGAACATAGATTAAAAATCGATGGATTAAGGAAAAACTTAATTTTTTGCAATACTTGTAAAACAATAAATTTGTTGTCAATTTTTAATTTACATAATTAAATTAAACTTTTCATATATATATATATATATATATATATATATATATATATATATATATATATATATATATATATATATATATATATAGCACTAAGTGAAACTAACTTACACTCCTTCATCCCCTCTAACATCTTTAACATATCTGGCTATCTTTCACTTTGTCGTAAGGACTCTGACAGACACACGCAGACACATCACTAGGGAATCTAAACTAGAATCAGATGACCAGGCCTTTATGTGCTTTAAACTAACTTTACAACGTAGGGTTAGCTACCTATATTTTCTTTATCGCTCTCCCTCGACCCAGGACTGTATTCTAATTAATCATGTCTCTGACAGCAGAGTTGTAGCACTCTCCCATCACACTAGTGTCCAAATACATGTAAATACATGTATTTTGTGACTTTAACACCCACCACAATAATCGACTTGGTATCTCTAACTACACAGAAACAGCTAGTAGCATCATCTATAACTTTTCTATATCCCATTCCTTGACACAGAAAGTAACATTCCCGACTTGACTCCTAGATCGTCAGGACCAGCAAGCCTCACTTCTGGATCTATTTCTAATAACGTTCCTGAGGAGTGTGTAAAAAATGCCTATTGCCTATTCGAGAATACTGATCATACTGTAAGAATGATAGACATTACTCTAAACTCTCGACCTCAAGTTGAAGAGCCATTGCTCAAAACGACAAGGTACTACAATAAGGCAGCCTGGGATGTCCTTAGAGATCACATCAGAGATGCCCATTGCTTGCAGGGTTCTGATTCGGAATCTCCCGAGCGCCAATCTGGCCTGTCTGTGTCGCCATCACAACTGGTTCCCCCAGGTCCTCCTCATCTTTGATGATGGCTCGAGCACGTTCCATCAAGTGTTCCATGGGCGTTGTTGAAACGCTGGTTGAATCTCTCAGTAGCTGCTTCACCCGAGTGGGAAGGCCCGTCACAAACGCGTACGTGAGCGTCCGCTCCGACACCCCTCCACCGAATAGGACTGCGAGTTTCTTTAACTCCGCGAAGAAAACGTCCACGCTTTCCTCCGGTAGAAGTTTTCGGGAAGCAAAATTTTCATAGGCTGTACAAGGATCCATGGCGAATGCCTTGTACAGCGCAGCTTTAATTGCGGTGACATCTCCCTTTTCGGCAGCACTGAGTTGCTGATACACACTCAAGGCACCCCCAGCCAATCTCAGGGGAATCACAGTGTGTACCCTTTTTACCTCACAAAGGTTGCACGTCAGCTCGACCCTTTCAACTCAGTCGACAATGGACGTGGACCTGTCAAACTCGGGTATGAGCTTTAAGTCGAATTTCGACTCGGTCATAGTCCTAGAGGGCAAATAGCCGAAATAGCTTGTAGAAAATGTGTAAGGAAAGTCCTTTAAAATTACTGCGCCCTCTGTAGATGTATAAGGAAAATCCTTTAAAAGTACTGCGCCCTCTGTAGATGTATAATGTTGCAGCAACGTAAAGCCGGGCGATAGACAGGGCCTATCTACTCCTTAAGCAATTCAATAACCAGTAAACACCGGTTCTGCACGGAATCCAACTAGCAAGGTACCTAGACGGACGCGAACGGTTACTCAGAACGGACCCAACAATCGGTTACTCAGAACGGTCCCAACAACGGTAAAATATGCTCACACCCACACGGCACGAGAAGCAACGGCAACACGATTCCCGACCAAGTCAATCATCGCTCTCTCAACGTCTTTCAATCACCCGCTTTTATGGCCGTTGCAGGCCGGCTAAATTTGCATATTGTGAGAATTCATGTGACTTTGCGAGATATCATCCTTTACAAAAGACGGCGGCCGCCATCTTGATCTTTCTTTCTTTATTTTCGGTCGGCGACGCCGAGCCGGCCCCGAGGTAAGTCTTTCCTTTTCGTCCGTCTCTCTTACGCACCCACACAACACACAAACACGCAGGCGCTTGTCTCCTGGATGCACATTACAGTGGGAACACTGTTTTAGACGTCAGTATGTTTCTCGAATCCAATGTCGTCAGTGTTTTTGGGAAAACTTTTTTAGACGTAAGTATGTTTTTCCGAATCCAATGTCGTCAGTGTTTTTGGAAACACTGTTTTAGAAGTGAGTATGTTTCTCTAATCCAATGTCGTCAGTGTTTTTGGGAATACTGTTTTAGACATGAGTATGTTTCTCGAATCCAATGCCGTCAGTGTTTTTAGGAACACTATTTTAGACGTGAGTATGTTCCCCAAATCTAATGTCGTCAGTGTTTTTGTGAACACAGTTTTAGACGTGAGTATGTTTATCGAATCCAATGTCGTCAGTTTTTTTTTGGGGGGGATCACTGTTTTAGACGTGATTATGTTCATCGAATCCAATGTGTCAGTGTTTTTAGGAACACTGTTTTAGACGTAAGTATGTTTCTCGAAGCGAATTTTGTTAGAGGTTTTTGGAACACTGTTTTAGACGTATGGTAATTTCTCGAATCTAATGCCGTCAGTGTTTGTGGGAACACCTTCTTAGACGTGAGTATTTCTCGAATCCAATGTCGTCAGTTTTTTTGGGAACACTTTTTTAGACATGAATATGTTCCTTAAATCCAATGTCGTCAGTATTTGTGGGAACACTGTTTTAGACGTATGTTTCTCGAATCCAATGTTGTCAGTGTTTTTGGACACACAGCTTTAGACGTAAGTATGTTTCTGGAATCCTATTTCGTCAGTGTTTTTAGAAACTGTATTAGACGTGAGTATGTTCCCTGAATTCAATGTCGTCAGTGTTTTGTGAACACTGTTTTAGACGTTAGTATGTTTCTTGAATCCAATATCGTCAGTGTTTTTGGAAACACGATTTTAGACGTGAGTATTTTTCTGGAATCCAAGGTCGTAAGTGTTTTTAGGAACAATGTTTTAGACATGAGTATGTTATTTGAAACCAATGTCGTCAGTTTTTTGTGAACACTGTTTTTTACGTGAGTAGGTTTCTCGAATCCAATGTCCTCAGAGTTTTTGGAAACACTGTTTAAGACGTGAGTATGTTTATCGAATCCAATGTCGTCAGTGTTTTAGGGAATACTGTTACTTGAATCCAATGTCTTCAGTGTTTTTGGGAACATTGTTTTAGATTTGAATATGTTCTTCGAATTCAATGTCGTCAGTGTTTAGGGAACACTATTTAAACGTTAGTATGTTCTTGAATCCAATGTCGTCAGTTTATTTGGTAACACATTTTTAGACCTGGGTATGTTCTTCGAATCCAATGTCATCAGTTTTATTTGGGAACACTGCTTTAGACGTGAGTATGTTTCTCCAATCCAATGTCGTCACTGTTTTAAACGTGAGTATTTTCTTCGAATCAATATCGTTAGTGTTTTTTAGGAACACTGTTTTAGACCTGAGTATGTTTCTCGAATCCAATGTCGTTAGTGATTTTAGGAACACTGTTTTAGACGTGATTATGTTTTTCGAATCCAATGTCATCAGTGTTTTTGGGAACGCTGTTTTAGGCGTGAGTATGTTTCTCGAATCTAATGTCGTTAGTGTTTTTAAGAACACTGTTTTAGACGTAATTATGTTTCTCGAATCCAATGTCGCCAGTGTTATGGCTTGCAAATAGTCACAAGATGAAAAGAACAGCGGATGACAGTTTAAAATATGTATTACATGAAAACAACGGAAACGTTATAAGCGGAAAGTGTTAGTAATTCACCGAGCATGCGAGGGTCGCTCTGGAATTAGGTCCCTCCTCGGGGATCGTCATATGTTATAATTTATATGGACGATGGATTAGTCCATTTGGAGGGTGGTCCCCCATAACAATGTGTGTGTATGTGTGTGTGTGTGTGTGTGTGTGTGTAAGTAAGTTAAGCAAATATCATACATACCGTGAAATACGTGTGTAACATACGTGTGTTGGTGAGTGCGTTCATCGTAGTTCAGACTGAATGAAAAATCGTGACTTTTATTCTACACCCAATTTTATATCACGAATTGTTGCCTCTTCTATTACCGAAAAAAAAATGATAATTCAGGTCTTAAACACACCGTAGTTCGTGTGTATGTATGAATGTGTAGAAAAGAGTAGATAATTTTACACGTGTTTTCATCTATTTTCGCCGTCAGCATTTTTGAACATTATATTAAATGTCATCGTTACTCCTGGTACATTTCCAAAGACGATACCTTCGTCTATACTCCAACCGAGCCAGGAGCCACGCTACAACTCTCTTCCATTATAAATTACCGATTCCGCCAGTTTATTTTTAAAAGTAGATAAATCAATCACAAGCCGCTAATCGATGATTAACAACTAAGTCTATACTGATTATCGACAGCGAGCTAAGTATTTAGAATATCATTTACAATATAATCTGATTGAGCGGCAAAAGAAAAGCTTCTAATTTTGATAATATCCGATTTAATCATTAACTTAATCAGCCTCGTCCCTAATTCCGTGGTTAGTTGAAACCGTCGTTGCTTAGATGTAAGACCTTATTGCCACTGAACATTCATTTCGTTCGGACGTACTATAACTTCATTTGTTCCTACGTGTACTTAGTTTTTATTTATCTTTCAAAAAGAGAGAGAGAAAAAAAAATGTCCGAAACTGTATCTCCACCACCTGATATGAACTTTACCGATTTTGTCCAAGAAAAAATACGGATTTGGTTTAAGATGATGGATACCACAAAAGATGGATTCATGTCAAAAGAAGACTTTGAACTAATAGCCCAACGTTTCGCGTCTCAGTACAATCTAGACGAGGACCGCCTTAAGGAGATTTACCAATGGCTCGTCTATGGATTCGAAAAAACAGACCAGGAACATTCGGGTGATGAGATGCCGATGATGAAACAACTTTCTGAGGCGATCCAGAATGGACAGAAGATAAGTGAAGACCAGTACGTCCTAGGATTGGGGCAGCTGATGACCGCTAACCCAGAGTTAGCCCGGAGCAGCCTCCAACAGATGGTAGCCCTCTTTTTTAAGATCTTCGATTTTAACAAGGACGGCTTTATCACGTGTGACGAGCTGGAGAAGGGCCTCTGTTGTTTTGGATACGACAACAAAGAAGCCGTTCAGAACGTGTTTAACATCATGGAAACCGGTCACGAGGGAAAGGTTAGCGAGAATGAATACGTGACTGCCTGGCTTGATTTTATCTTCGGAAATGACAAAAATAATCCTATGGTCAAATTCTTTGCTCCACACCTTGCTTAAAAAAAAAAAAAAAATCAAAGATAGTGAATCTCTCTCTCTCTCTGTGTCTCTCTCTCTGTCTCTCTCTCTCTCTTTCTCTCTCTAAAATTAGTTAATCAAACACTAAAAGTTCTGGGATTACTACATAGATTATTGTACATCAACTTTTCAACTTTACAGGAAAAATAAAAGGAAAAAGATTAAGTACAATTCCCACCAACGGAACATCCTGAAACTTATACCATCAAAAGATTAACTGGATAATTTTCTATTCAATACTTTAAATGCTTCCAAATTCCTTTCAAATTTTCAAATGTTACGAAAAAATTAATTCTCTTTTTTTTTGCAGCTATTAACCAAAAATCAAAATGACTGACTTACTTAGGAGTAAACTGAAAGGTATTCTGGTGGATTGAAATATTGATTAGGTGCGGTGTTTTTTGCGTCCACCTCTTTGAAATGGCTGTATAGAGAAAACAACATTTGCTTTGGATTAAACATAAAATTTCAGGTTTTTATTAAAAAAAATAATTTGTTTAATTTTTACTGCAGGAGGGGACTTTCATTTTTGTAATATTAAACATTTTTTTAAAAACTGCTAAATTGCTGTCAGTTATCAAGTTCAGGTCACACACACACACACACACACACACACACACACACACGCACACGCACACGCACACACGCACACATATATATATATATATATATATAAGCCTGACGAATCCTGGCGTGGATGAAACGCGGAATATTCTGTGTAGCTTAATTGCCATATATATTTTTTATAACTTTATATATATATATATATACATATATCAAAGGCAATGGGAATTAAATGTTTACCGATACAAGCACGTGTGAAAAAACTAAAATAGATATTAATATTTTTATATAAATATATTAATTCAAACCAAATATAAACGCTCAATACAAACACAATAGAGAGTAGAGCTTGTCATAAGGAAACGAAAAAAAATAAGATTGTAAATTAAAATTTACAAGTAAATTTATTGTTCGACAGAATATTCCAAAAGCAATTTTCAAAAAGATTTACTTGTACATTTTAATTTACAGTCTTAATATCTTTTCCTCACACACACACACACACACACACACACACACACACACACACACACACACACACACACACACACACACACACACACACACACACACACACATATATATGTAAACAACTATTTCATCTCTTTTTATGCACTGAGGGGATAAATTGATATTACAACGTTCATTGGAAAATTGACACACTTCATCATATGAACTAATATGATAGGATTAGGGGCATCCCGGCATTTGTTCCAAAAACCTAATCCCTGAAAATTTAGGCCTTTGATCTTCTCAAGAAATTGAAAAAAAAAAAAAAATAGAAAACAAAAACAAAATAAACAAACTAACAAAAAACAAACAAACAAGCAAACAAAATTTTTTAATACGATTTTCTATTTCAAAAAGTGCTAGTACACCTGCGATAGGGCTACTAAATGCAATTTATAATATATAATCACAATAGCCTCGTCATATATTATATAAACATTTTTCGGGAGAGGAATCGATAAGTAGACATAACCACAATAACTACTGGCATTTTTGCGTTTTCTCACACCAGACATAAATTAATGTAAATCAGCAAGGTTACGCGATGAAAGGACTGTTACAAGTTATATTTGGTCACGTTTTTGTGATGATTTCTACAATGGAAAAATATACTCCTCAAGCATGCTAACAATTACATTTTCAAAAATTTCTTATACTGGATTAACATAACATAAAACTTTTTACAGTTGTAATGTATCATACATATTTTACAGCCGAGTTTTAGCGGTTAAACAAATAAAACTCACTTATTTAAAAAAATACAAGTTGACATAGAATAATAGCTTCCAATGTTAAAGTAGACCCCGTTGACGATACTTTATAGAGTTGATGTAACAGAAAGCAGTAATTTCTACGTAAAGCCAGTGGAAACGACATTTTATATTTTATTTTCATCGGCTATAAAGTAAATCTCCAGTTTACGGTGAACGCATAAAAGCGATGCATAAAAATATTGAAATTTTGATTCGCTAATCATACGCTATGTGTGGTCAGCAACAGTAATCTGCAAATGTTAAAGTCGTAAATCGACAAACAAAAACGAGGCAGCTATTAATCAGAAGATATGCCCACCGGTTTTGTTTACATCATTCATTACTGCAACCGGTATTAATAATACAATGTTGGGAAAAGCAAAACAAAACAAAACAAAAAAAGAACAATAATAAAAAATATATAAAAAAAACAGTGTTTCTATGATGTTCACGCACACACACACACACACACACACACACACACACACACACACACACACACAAACACACACATATACATATATATATATATATATATATATATATATATATATATATATAAATACAAACTGTATGTGAATCGTTTACTGAAAAATAAATACATCTTTTTAAGAAAAATATCGCATATATTTTGTCTTTAATCATTTGTTTCCATTAATCTTTTTCACCTTTCTGACTTATTCCCCGTTGCCTTATTAAATGCCTACATATAATTTTATTTAAAAGCTACACATTACGGTGTCTGTTTAGGCTATCCGGATTTCATCAATCAGGTCATGCTGGATTAAGGACTTTATCAGAGCAATAAAATCCTAGTACCCACCAACAGACATTCTAATTTGCAATTTTTAAATAAAATAATACATATTAGTTCTTGAAGAACCAATGGTCGAGTACTTTATCGTTTTTCTCAACTAATTTGCGATATATACTATAAAACTACCGGAATTGGTGTCTCTTAATCCTCTCTCTTGGATTAAGATTAGTTGCATTGTGATATGGAATCAATTTAATAATTTACCGAGGTATTTGACAATCACTCTATTATTCTGAATTTTGCTTTGTTTTTGGTGAAAATGTAATTTTTTAAGGCATTATTGTTAGCTTTATGTTTCTAAGTAGGTACGAAAATTCTCTTTTGAATATTATCCAATGTTTTGATAAAGTTTATGTTTATGACTTAAATAAACATTGTCTTGAAAGAGTCGCAAACAACTATAATATTTAGAATATGATTTTAAAATGGTTTAAGTCATCATCTACATTTACATTAAAACACTAAACACTCTAAAAATGACCAAAAAACGCAGAATATATTGTATACATATTTATTTAAAATGTGTATGTATATGTATGTATGTATGTATGTATGTATGTATGTATATATGTATGTATGCATGTATGTATGTATGCATCTATCTATCTATCTATCTATCTATCTATCTATCTATAAAGCTCATAGTTTAAATAACACTTAACAAAGATAAAAACTGCGTTTCCAAGAGCATGTGCTAATATATTTAGAAATTGTATTAATAGACAGCATTAACCACACGCATTATTTTGCCTATTATCTCCTTTGTTTCTTTCATTTACCCATTTCCTTGGGTGATGGGGCTGTTGAGTAGTTGGTATGAAATAGACATTAATATCGCCTCACCATGCACTTTTTTCTCCAGTAGGTAAGAAAATGGAAGGTTTATAATTATTAGTCGTAATAACAGTAGATAAAAACTATTTAATCCTAAATTGATAAAATTTTCAATTTTAATTTCTAAATATTTATTAGATAATAAGGCCAAGATATTTGTCCTACTTTCAGAGTTCCCCTTTTTGGGGAGTTGGATTCACCTCCACACACATTATAAAACAACCTTGTGTCACATTTGCTTACGTAGGGTAAGCAAATAAATACCTTTACTAGATAATAAGTACCGAGCCAACGTTAATATATTTTACATTATTGTGTATTAAAAAAAATGGCGCTTCTTCAGCTTAATCCAGAGATAATTATGCTAATAATATTAAAATAACAGGAACTCTTTACGAAATACTAACTTGCGATATAAGTATATTAGTGTACATCACAATGTACAAAAAACAATCCAGTATATTTTTTATTATTTAGGAAATTTAAGTTTTAATCGCCGCCAATTTTCTGTGATTATCACCAATTTCAAGCGAGATTATTCAAAATGTTTTTTTTTTAAATGAAATAATAACAGAACCTTAGACTTACTTTAGGGTTAGGATTAGTTCAGAGTTAGGGTTAAGATTAATAGTTTCTCCGCTTGTAAGTTAATAATTCCGCTACATCTTATGACAGAACTCTTTTGAAATATAGAATATAAATGGCGTCAATCGAAATTAATCCAGGCATATTGTCGAAATGTTAATTTCTTATGTAATTATAAATTTACGAAATTATTTTTCAGAAATTTTTGGTAAACCCTATTTTTCTATCAGAAGTAAGTTTTCGTATTATATTATTTTTTTCTGGTATATTTCACCCGGGGATAGAGTAAAATATGTATCAAAAATGATTTTAATGACGGCTTCTTCGGTGTAAAATCTTTAATCTGTCCTAAGAAATAAAATTGGAAGTAAAAAACAACGATACAAAACAGTGTTAACAAAATCCTTTTGATTGTTCATTGTGGAATGCCTCAAATCCAATCAATCCAAAGAAAGAAAAGTAAATGGTTAGACAGACTCAACAGTTTTAAACAAATGCAACAGAATCAATAGGTGAAACGACGACCCGTCTAAATCAAAATCTTTTAGAAGTTTCTTTCTTTTTCATTCACGTCATTAATTATAATAATTAATTAGTTATTTCTTCTGCTCACCACTTATTGCTTCATATAAATGTTATTTACGTAATTCCTTAATTCTATCACCCCTTTTCTTGCCAGTTTCTGTCTCATTCACCTTTTGCCTTTTATCTAAAGCATTCTATATTAGCTGCTTGTTCTATTAAGAGACTTAAGTAATTTTTCCAGACTGACGGCTTGCCACCCTAAAATCAAATACTCCTTATTTAATTTTTCAAACTGATTAAGTCAATACAAAATTTTTGGATGATGTACGACGTTTATTTCACTTGATTTTCGTTCTAAATCACTGGCTTATATCTGGTTAGATGATAACACAATTTGATCAATTCTCTTTCCATTCATAACTCACACAGCACGCACTTTTCTGTTACTTTTTAAACCGATCTTGTATATGCATTTAAATCATTTACTTTAATAAACTCCTAAGATTGAATTTATTCCAGAGATAAAATAAAAGACTTGCATTCAATTTTTTGGTAAGGTTACTGAAGAAATGAATCATTCTACCGATTCAGAAAGTACCCGGTCCTTGATGCAACCCCCTACCTATATGAGTTAGATACATTCTAAGACGAAGTACTGCTGACACATCTGGGGAGGTGCTACTCAGGATATTCTTGTTTGTCTTGACAGAGTACAAAATCAACTTTGCAATCTAGTGAAAGATGATTTATTCTGTTCTCTAAAGCCACCTTATCAAAGGAGAAACGTTGCTTGTCTCTTTCTACTTTACCGTAATCCGTTGTTGTTCATAGAAGATGCTCAACCAAACGTCAATCTCTGGTCCTTCATTGTAAACCATTTAAAGCAAGAACTCGTTTGCTAACACAACGAAAAAAATCTTTCTCCGTGTGCCTAGCATCAAGCGGAACTTCCACAAAAAAGCTAATTTGTCTAGGCTTCCAGACTCTGGAACAAATTAACTGCTTCTTTGCAGATTATAACATGGACGTCCTCAAATCCATTGTCAGCAGATTCCTGTTATGAACCGTATCTATTAATAACTCGGGTTTGATTCACTCCATCAATTTTTCCTAATCCTCGCATAAGCTTCTTCATTTTTCAACTGGCAATCATTGTTTTGCCATTAAATGAACCAAAATCTAATATAGCAAAAGCTATATGTCCGTCTGTCTTCATATTTTCAAACTCTCTCTCCTCCGAAACTAAAAGTTGCAGAGCGGCGCTAGGGGCCATTCTTTTATGGGTCTTTAAACGGTTACAATAGATTTTAAGGGGCCCAAAAATAGGAAAATTGAAAAAATCGTTAAACATTTTGTACATTTATCTTAGTTTATTTTTCATTTTTAATCGGTTTGTATGCGTGTCACGTTGGTACAGTGATAAAGTCACCAGCTATAAATGCTACAGTTTTGATTCTAGTTGATGACACTTAAATACTTTTTTACTTTGGAAATCACGACTCTATAATAATATATACAAAATCTGGACAAATTAAACTATCATATTTAAGCGTATATTACGCCCGGGCAAAGACGGGCGCCCCCATCCCCGCTAGTAGGGTGATATGTCACACAAAATAAAGAGGGTACTGGTTTCTTTAATTTACTCGTATTATAGGTTTCAAATGTATCTTAGCATTACAAACTCATCAAAGGAGATAGTTTAACTAGCATAAATATATGCATGAATCTATACAGCTACCCGGCTGTTTAAACAGCGTCAAGAACCACGATTCTCCAAATTGTAGAGCCATGGTAATCTCGGGAAGATAAGCAAAGATTGTAGTTTGCCGCTGCTTTCTGTCTTGATTCGGGGGTGTATCTCTCCCCGTGAGTTAAACGCGCCCCCAGATACCAACCTGGAAATTTCTACGACTCAGCATGGTATATATTGTGCCTAGCCTTCTCAAATGATCACCCCTCTGGTACTGGCCAGGCTCATTGTTGCTAAACCGGTGATCTGGTGAGAACCGGTGTGTCAATGTGATTGTGCCGTATAAGTATATAGTTAAACATAAACAACAAAAAAAAAAGGTTTCCTTTTGTAGATTTATTTTTGTCGTTTGACCAACAGTACTAATTGCATGCGAACCCAAATAAACTCATTTTGTCCAGTTTATAATTCGCAGTGATAAAACTTTCAGCAACTGCGCATCCTCTTCCTAGTTCTCCTCGTGTTTAGACCGAAAGTGTGACTATATCAATCGACTAACTTCTTTTCTTTTCTGGGTTTCTCGCACAGGTCTTCGTTTACAACATGACGTACTGATTACGAATACTTAATGAAGAGTTACTTTTTAATAATTCTATATATACGAGTGTACACCCCTCTAGAGGGAGGAGTGAGAGAGACATTTATACCTTTTACAGTCTGTGGACATTGCATATTTTGTAGAGAGGAGAGAGGTGGTGATCAGTTCTTTAACTCAGAGAAGAGGGGACAGTCATACCTTAGGTGGAGAGGGGGACACATTTCTTAGATGAGTTATATACAATGTTCATTAATAACGATGAGGGAGACAATGTTCATATAAAATGAGAGGACACAAAGTTCATATTAACGATTAGTTCACATTACCTTCAATTTGGTAGAAAGATGACACAAGACGCAGTATGACGTGTTCTTTTATTACATTCGACTGGTCGCAATGATGTTGACTTCCATGAATCGAAAGTCGACTACATGATTAAAACTTTCTAACCCTTCGCTTCAATCCAGACTCGACTGCCTCCTGTCTCCAACTCTGTCGAACTCTCTCTAGTCTCCTAAAACTAGCAAATTGTATTGGGAATTAATTTCTGCTATGACGTATGTATGGCTTCAAACACGTGCCACACTCACGTGGGTTAAACATACATGGTTCGCACATGTCCAAACCATTTATGCAGACAAAGTATTCTTCTAACCTATTTTTCGACCTAACTTATTTATCAACATATTTAAATTTGCTATTGTTCGTTCTTCTAACTGACCTTATTTTTGTTCAGTTTTCATAAAAAAGAATTGAACAATCAAATTCCTTTTATTCAAACATATATACTATTTTATATTAAATTGAACATTGCGAATTCCTTCTTGAATCTGTTTCCAAACCTTGCTTACCAGGTTCGAATCTCGGTCTATCTAATCTCATGTTTACTTATCTAATGTCTTTCTTACTTACAAGAAAAGGGGACCTTTCTTGTAACAATATAAGGTAACGTCTGAATTGATTAAGATAAAAAAGAAGGAAGATAGAACAAATCGTTTTACTGAAAAGTTTAAAAAAGGAAGAAAAAAAAGAAAGAAAAAAACGAAAGGGATAAAACAGTATGTATCGATATGGAAAGAAAAATAAAGTAAATTTTTCAATAGTAAACTAGATTTGCTTTCTCAATTCCCCTAAATACTTTAAATGGATTTGTCTGGAAGTTTTTTTTTTTAATTACTAATTTTTCTGTGACAGGACATAATCTTGTACGCTTCTCTATGTTTTTAAAACTATTGTCAATCTAAATATAACACACTAGCGACTGGCTTTACTTTATACATTAGATTTAGGCTGTTTGTAACTATAGGTTTCTGATTTTCAGAAAAATATGATTGTAGAGATATAATGTAAGTGTATGTATAAAAGCATTTGTAAAGATAATACGTTTGGTGTAAAAGATGCAGATTGAAATAAAATACAACAAACACAAATTTGTTAGAAAAAACAAAACAGAACTTTAATCAAAATATTTAAGTTAAATATTTTGCATTTTTTGAAATCCGTTTGTACATTTACATACGTACATGCACATAAACATTTATTCACATTTGCCGTAAACTGATCTCGATCCATCAGGTCTGGTTTTCGCCTTACAGGTTAATCCAGGAGCACAAGGGCAGAAGAAAGTGTTTTCGACAGTGGAGCATTTCTTTCCAGCCGTTGGGAGTGGTCGACAGAAAGGTCCGGAAACAGGTAATATTTCGATTACACAGCAGTTGTCCGTGGGACAATTACCTGGGTAACGATTTTTCATGTCACAGCTAATGTCAGCTGCAAAGACCTGCAGTAAAGAAGAAAAGAAAAATGTAAAAAATAAAAAGTCATAAGAATTTACGGTACTTTTGCATTTACGGTCACTACTAGATATTATTTGCTCGTAGCCCTATAACAGTTAACGGCCGTTTCCATTTATTCCTGTCATCTGCCGGATACACCTGAGTTACTTCGTGAAAATCGAGGGTCGGTAAATACAGAAGTACCGAAGGTGTCTTTCATTGAGTTTTTTATTCTTAACACCTCCCCCTCCACACAGATATATATATATATGTATATATATATATATATATATATATATATATAGATATATATATATGTATGTATATATATATATATCTGTGTGTGTATGTATGTGTGTGTGTGTGTGTTAAGAATAAAAAACACAATGAAAGACACCTTCGGTACTTCTGCATTTACCGACCCGCGATTTTCACGAAGTAACTCAGGTGTATCCGGCAGATCACAGGAATAACTGGAAACGGCCGTTAACGCCATATACATTTTATAACTTACTATATATATATATATATATATATATATATATATATATATATATATATATATATATATATATATATTTCCCCAAATTCTCTGGCCTTGATGGAGGGGAGACAAAACTTGCTGCTATGGTTTCAAATGATCTGAAATAACAGCAAGGGGAGACTTGATTCCAAATAATTCTCATATGTTATATCTCCTCTCTTTTGGAAATAGGATACGATATGAATATCTTCTCCCCTTGCTGTTATTTCAGATCATTTGAAACCGTAGCAGCAAGTTTTAGTCTCCCCTCCATCAAGGCCAGAGGTTTTGGGGAAATATAAGATATTTTGTAATTCATATGCAAAACTAAGAAAACAAATGGCTATGATTGAAGTATTGGTAAAGGTGAAGTATCTTTTCACCCGCAAAAAATCCTTTAACATTATCTCTAATATAGGTTTTCGAGGGCGTTGAAAACGAAAACAACAGTAGAAATCACAGGAAACGAGTAGTTTCTAAGATATGAAGAAATTATAAAGTGGGGGAATCACTTTTCTATATCAATTTAACGTAAAATAAACATCCACTATATAACCAAGTCTTTAAAGTTGGTGGTCATTTTACGTTAAATTAATATAAAAAAGTGATTCCCCACTTATTGAAACAATAATCTGCAACAAGGACAAATATCACATAGACCACTACACAAGGCAAGTCATTAGCCTTCCAACAAGCCTTCATTTGTAAAATTCTGATCAGTAGTTGCGTATATTTCGCACTGATAAATTGCCCAAAGTGTTATTTTATATATGGTTATATCTATATTTGTCGCCAAATTGAACATTGGAGTGCTCATATCTTTGGTTCTATGGGCCCAAATTACATGAAGATTTGCAAGATTTTAGAAGATTATAATACTATTCTATAGTTAAACTTTTTTTTTTTTTTTAATGATAATTGGTTAAAAAGAACCTATATTTTCAAATATGTCCCAATTAGCGTACATTTATATATATAGTATCCTAGCAAGCCTTGGGATGAATTTTGCTTACGATTTTTTTTGCTTGATTATTTCCTCTGTGGACTTGCCAGGCCACTAATAATGTAATATGTAATGTTTTCCAAGTTCCAAATATCATGTTACATTCTCTCTCTCTCTCTCTCTCTCTCTCTCTCTCTCTCTCTCTCTCTCTCTCTCTCTCTAGGTATATCTAGGTATATATATACATTTATTTGTCATTTCAATAAGAAAAACAATCATATAAGAGATTTATCCGAATTCTTTATTCCCACTTGTTATATGTATATATATATATATATATATATATATATATATATATATATATATATATATATATATATATATATATATATGCCATAAGTATAAATAAAAAACCGTAAATCAGAAATTTACACGTACAGATTTATTTTTCGACAGAATACTTCCAATAAAAAAGGGGTGGTGAAATATCCTTATTCCGCAGTGTTTCAAAGAATGTATTGTCCTTCTTGTCAGAGGATAGAAACTGGTTAGCAGATTATATATATAGCGCAGAGCTAGAATCTGCTGGTTTTAGCATTTTTTGAAACTATATTTTATGATGGCGGTCATAAAATATGCAATTATGCTTGTAAAATAATGTTTGCATATAGTGTTTGTGTAATATAATTTAAAAAAAAATGTTCGTATAAAATTTGTCGGGGTATAAACTAAAAAGAAAGAAGGGAAAATGCAAACATATTTTATAAACTTTCGCTTAACTATTTATAAGAGTTATTATTGTTATTTCAAAGAAAATCAATGACAACACTGATCAACAATTTTTTTACTTTTTGAAAATTGTCTTGATAACTGATTTAGGATATTATGGCGCCGCTGAATCAGAAACTGGCATCAGTTTCTCTCCATCAGTTCAAGTTTTTGTTAAATTGCTTTGAAAAAAAAATCAGATTTTCTAACAAAATCGATTACATTTTTGTGACATTATCAGCAGATTTTGTCAACACATATCATCCTAAATATATTTTCCAGAGAAAAATCTTTTGCCAATAAAATATATTGATTACCTGATAGAAACATCGATTACTATAAACTGAATGGTGTATATAGACAAAGTTAGGTACACGTAAATTCGATGTTGCTTCATCATTGTTCAAACTTCAAAGCTTGAACTTCCGTTTCTTTGAACTCCTGGAATACTCAGTGGTAGGAAGGTTTCTCTTCAAATTCCAACAGTAGTCAACCACCATGACTGCGTCACAGTTACCCTGATACATGGTTTCAATCTCTTTCAGGTCCTGATAGAATCTATCGTCACTCATTGAACCTAGGTTCTCAGGAAACCGGCCCATATGTGAAAATAGGTAGTGCATCTTGACGCTTATTTTGCAGCCCATGTTTTTTGAAAGCAGTCAGCACATTATTGACAAGTTTTATGTGGTTTCTGGCCTTATTCTTCACGACCAGAACAAATACATTTCACGCTTCCAGTTCCACTCAAGGATCATCGAGTCTTCGAACTCTGGGTCTCTGACGAGCTGCCAGATCTGAAGACCATCAAAGATGCCAGCTTCCAGCTTCTCCATATCTTGGAAAAACCTTACACAAGTAAGTGAATCAGTCACCATTCTTGTCTAGAATCTTGGTGAACTGCTTGATTAAGCCGAGCTTGATGTGCGGCGGTGGGAAGCGTATTCTGTCTCTGTCCACGAAACTGTCGTTGAGGATGTTCCGTTCTTTGCAAGGCACTAATTCCTCCTGTACAGACCAGTCTTCATTCGTGTATGCTGAGCACCAAATTTTGGAAGATTTCGAGGTTTTATGACTTCAAATTAATCCCTTTTCAAGATAATCACCCAGAACTATCAGACTTGAATACTTATTGTCATTAAAATAATCATTTCCAATCAAAACAATCATTCAACATTACATTTTACTCCCATCAACTTCTAAAATGTTCTACACAGGTATAAATGTGAACAAAAATGTAAAAAAACATGTAGCCATAGCTAACAAACTTGACCTGATTGAGCAAAACTAATATGATTTTGTGATTCAGTGCATCAAATTCGTCCTAAATCAGCTGAAAAAACGCAGGCAACAAATTTGTTGTTGACCAGTGAAATCAACATATTTTATAAACTTTCACTTAACTATTTACAAAAGTTATGATTGTTATTTCAAACAAAAGCAACATAATTTATAAACTTTAACTTTAAAAGTTATAGTTTATTTAATATCCTCGTTCAAATATATTATGTGAAGAAACACCAACCCATTTTCGTAAAAGATGCCTATGCCACCATAAAAATTATCATCAATATACTATTCAGAGATTGCTGATTTTAAGAAAACAGAAATACTTACCCAAGTTTTCAGAAATTGCAGAAAATATAAAGATACATTATATTTGGTGAACACTACTAAATGTAAAAAACATATAAAGGTTTTCTACTTCGCCAAAAATATGCTAATCCACTTTAATAAAGCGTCGGAAACTATTGATTTCTCTCGATATTTTGTAACTGATTAGAATCTTCGAATAGCATTTCTGGAAGAACTGGAAAATGAACAAGCAAAACATACACTACTTTACATCATTCCAGATATACAATTCTACAATTGAATTAGTATTACATAAAAAAGGCATCTGAAGTATATATATATATATATATATATATATATATATATATATATATATATATATATATATATATATATATATATTACCTGGCAAGTTTCAAACAGATCACCTTGAAGCAATCTTTGTCCAGTCCTGGCAACTTAACGGGAATCGGTATAATATCTATACACGTCAAGTGTTGGATTTAAAAAAAATCAGAATGTTGTCAGTATTAAAATTAAACTTGTACCTTAATAAACGAACTATTGATTTGAAGAATTTAGAAGAAACTAACTGGTATGAAATGACAAGGAGTCAACAGTATAACTTTAACGTGAACAAAACCGATGATGATGATCAGTGCAGAAATGTACTCCCTGTTATGTTATACTGGACAGTTCATCGCTTTTATGCACTTTTTTAGAAAATGAAATGAAATAATTGCAAGTATCTGGAAGAGATGATGTGGAAACTACCTGAAACAAACAAATATTTTCAGAGGTTCTCTATTATATCGTAATTGTTAAAGAGCATCTCCCCCCCCCTCTCTGGCTTTCTTACTCTTTCTATTTTCTCTCTGTGTGTCTCTATTAGAGAATAGAGAGAGAGAGAGAGGGAGAGGGAGAGAGAGAGAGAGAGGTGAATAACGTGGACAGTGGACACGTTTGCAAAAGAGGGGTCAGCTGACCAGATGACGTGGTATCATGTGATGGGGTTAGCTGATTCTTTCTTGGCAGTTTGGTTTCGGGTGTTGAATAAGACAGACGGCTTTTCAGCTGTCCCCCCCCCTGGGCTGGGGAGGACGCTGACGTGTATCATCAAGCAAGCAAGGTTCACCTCCATTCTGTGTCGACCTTTGGAAGGTGAATAAAAACATAAAAACCTTAATTGTCATCTTGGAGTGAATTCTTCATCCAACAGGCCAGCTCCCCTCCAAGAGACAATGAAAACCAGAGGAACAACCGACGACACATGAATAAAGGTATGTTAAGAAATACATGTACACAAACACACACCCACGAAGACATGAACAATAAGATTAGAAACTAGACGATCACGTACACGAATCTCCTTGACAAAATCTCCTTTATGACACCCCCGAATATATAACATAATGACATGACGAAAAATTTTGTTCTATACAATTATTTAGTTAATAGTAAACTAGTAAAAATCTTTTTCATGTTGACGCTTGTGATGAGGGTCACAGTATTGAAAAAAAATAGAAAGAATGCTTGTCTGGAGCTCTTCAAATTATATACTAAATAATTTTTGTGGTAAGGAAAATAATGATCGTAATGATGGCAAATTAATCAAAAACAAAAAAAATGAAAAATCATATTTAAAATATTTGTTAGAATTCAATTTTTGTTTCTTGAAATATATCTTTCGCTTTTGTTTGAACTTATTTGTTGTCTGTTTCTATGTTTAAATTATCGTGTATTTTCATTTAAACTAATTAATCTTCCCTAGAAACTTCAGAGAAATTCAGCTAAACCTAGCCAAATGCATAACGCACCAAGAGATGTGATTCACGAACCTGCATATAAAATTTTATGAAGTTATCTTCATTCTCACCGTCTTCATTTCACGTTCCCTTCAATACATCTTTTGACGGAGTTTTTAACGTACAAAAATGCTATATTTTGTATCTGTATAAATACAAACTCTTATCTTTATAAATATATATATATTCTTCTTCTTGAGTGACCAGAATAGGGGAGAGCACAGATTGGGGGACAAAGTGCGCATTGGTGCTAGACACTCCCAGCTTTTTTTGTTCAACTTTAAGCGAGGAAGTTGGCATCACTCTAAGAATAACATATTTTATCTGCGTAAAGATCGCAAATAAATAAATAAATAAATAAAATAAAATAAAATGAATATTTTATTAAAACAATATTAGTTTCTACTCGCTCCTCTAGCAACATTGGTACAGTACCTGGATATGTCAATTTTCATCTTTACCTGCCTACTACCGCTTTATAGCTAGCATGATAAATATATGTTAGATTTCATGGAAATAATACATTATGAGAGAGTAAGTAACTACGATTAATGTATTTACGTATTTATGGTTTTTATTGGCAAAAATATTAGAAATTGTTTTTAAGCAAAAATAATTCGCTTTGAACTAATGCCGAATAACCTTTATGCGTACTTTCTTTATAGATTATCAAAAATAGTTACTTAGTTGAAATATTTATGTAATATTTTTTATTACGTTGTGTTAATTTCTTTTAATTTATAAAACGCGTATTCAGTTTAAAAATCCTTTAGACTTAGGTGAAATTCCAACCGACACCGTAAAACTTCAGAATATACTATACTGATGATATTAATCTTATTTCTGGTGTTGTTTATCGCCTATCTCCCTGGGATAAGTTGAAATATGCAATTAATGTGTTCGGTTGTGGATTGGGGCGAAATAGCTTGTTTCATTAAATCTTGTAAGAACTTAGCTCATCTCTTTCAATCGTAGGTGTGTCCTCTTTCTTCCTGTGATTCTCATAAGTAGCTCTGATCTTGAGGACGAAATCGTTTCTGAAACTTCTTAGAATTTCGTTCTTATGAAATCTTTCTGGGAGTGCATGCATTAGATCCATTGCTCTTTTTAGCTTCTCGTAAAGTCGGTTCTGTCTATCGCTCTAAACACTCTCACATCTAAAGTTACTTTCTATCTATATACAAATTTGCTCTCAGACCTTCATGGAGTACTGTTGTCATGTTTGGGCTGGTGAATGTTTGTTCAAATTGAGAGTTCTTGATAAGGAAACGTATCTGTAAGTTAATTGTTTCTTCGCTGTTTTAATTCCTCTTTGTAATACAGCTTCTTATTCCTGTAATTTCTTCCCCAAAGCTGCAAGCTCGGTATACAGCCATGGTCTTTTGCAGACTAAAGTGAATAGACATCTCCTTTCTTTTCAATAATCATCATAAATTCTCGATAGCTTCTAATATCGAGATGATTCATGCCTTGTTTTAAGCGATTTTCCTAAAAACTACTATCTTAGTAATGTCTACTCTATCTAATCCCTTTTCGTCAACCAATCAGAGGTTTCTATTTACGTACGAACAAACTCCAAAAACACTATAACTTTTTAATAATATATAGATTAAATGCGAAGTTACAAACCTGATATAGTTACAATGGATTAAGAAAGACTTTAATTTTTATAAGACTGTATCGTGTTTGATAAATATGATATATGACACATGTACGGTGGTGAACACAATTCACTCTGTTTACTCGGCGAGTTTTTATTGTACAGGTGTACAGTTTACAACATGTCAGACATTTACGTGCTTGTGGGTATCATTGAAAAGTTTTCCCCCTCCTAAGACATCTACTTGACAAAGGTTTAAGCGTCTAGTTTGTTATATTATGTCACCCATACAAAGTGATAAATAGTACCGAATTTAAACGTTTCGATTGGGATATATGGAGGTCGTTATTCACTCATTCTAGCGAGTCAGTGTAGAAGGTGTTCTGTTTCTTCTTCATTTAGGTAGTTATTATATGTTCATACATGACGAAGCAGATGACGACTATTTTTCACTCAATATTGTAATTAATCTCACAATTTGGATAACCATGCTGCTTAACTAAAAGTTGCCTCAGATAGTACAGTCCACTCAGGGATGTGAGCGCTCCGGCCTATCTGGATTTTATGCGCATGTCTCGACTAAAATATATCCAGCAACTGTTAATCTTCTTTCAAATATTTTTTTATATCACATGATTAAACAAATCAATCAGACACCCGTCCTTGTATCGGACGATTAATAAACCTTGCGCCAAACCTTGTGAGTTTTACTTAATTAAACTCATGCATTTGATAAAATCAACCTCAAAAGCAAATTGTAGAATTCCAGAAAACGTTTTAAAAACCAGTAGCGTTGATCAACAAGGAAACCTAAATCCCAAAACAGGTAAAACTCTAAACAAAATTTGACATTTTCACCTGCCATTTAAATTCCAATAAAGTCGGTGAAAGCGGCGGTTGCGATAACGCAAAGTCATTCGTAATTATTATCGAAAGAGGTGGAGAGTACTGGAAATCTTGGGAGACTTATTGTTACTCAGACTCCATAGAGCACCGCAAGTTGTTCTCAAAGAGAAATCTTTGATTATGGCTTGTGTGACTACTCCTAGTGAGTAAATAATAATAATAATAATAATAATAATAATAATAATAATAATAATAATAATAATAATAATAATAATATATATATATATATATGTGGGGGTAATTTAATTATATGACAGTGTAATCTGTTGGTATGTTTCGATAGTGCATGATAGAAACTTGTTGTAAGTAGAGCGGGTATATGTATATGGTTTGTTCGGCTTATATCGATAAAGCAAGGTTTCGGTCTATGATATCATCAAACCACTGAACTGAAGAAATTATCGTTTTGAAAAAGTATGTGTGAGGAATATCGTTTATCGTTGGGGAAGTCATGTATTTTATAGTTTAGTTCTTCTGCTATATATGTGGAAAAGCGAGACTAGAAAAGGAATCTAGCGTTTTATGATTTATTATTCTACAAATTCAGATCGACACTAGAATTGTATTATTTTGGACTTTGGTTACCCCGGCAAAATCTTGGTGAGAGTTACTTCAACAAAGACATGTGAGCATGTGCAGTGAATACACCGATCAGTATGAAGGCATTCTAAATCTGGGATATTAGGTTTGAAACGATTCAATAAATCAAAAATCGCTTGCTTCAAACAATAGTTTAACCTAAATATATACCGGGAATAAATGTCCTAAATAAATATTATGTAATTATATACCTTTTAAATAAAATACTTGAAATAAATACCATATAATTAGTTACCTCGTGAAAATACGGTAAATAAATACCTTATAATTAAATGCCTCGTAAATAAATACCGTAAATACATGTCGTCAATGAATACCATGTAAATAAATAGAACAGACACAAATGCTATGTTTATAATAACTAAATCCTTTAATTTCAAGATATCATTTACTTCTGCATAGCAGATTTTTGTCTTTAATGAAGTCTTGGGTTTCTCTAAGCACATTTGCCGTACATAGATGTGGATCCGTTGGGCCTGACTTTCGGTTTACATGTCAATCCCGGAGCACAAGGACAGATGAAAGGTGTGTCCCTGGTAGCGCATTTTTCACCAGCTGTTGGTAGAGGTTGGCAGAATATTCCGGTGGCAGGGAAGCCTGTCATGGCGCAACAGTGGTTGGGCGCGCATGTGCCGGGGAAACGGTGCTGCATGTCGCAGGCGAAGGCCTGTCGGAGAAAAGCATGAAAGAAAAGCAACAAGTCAGTCGACCGATATAGTCACACTTCCGGTCTAAATATGAGTACGTGGAAGGAGATAGATAGAGAGAGAACGAGAGAGAAAGAGAGAAAGATAGGAAGAGAGAGAGAGAGAGAGAGAGAGAGAGAGAGAGAGAGCCAGAAACAGAGACAGAGACAGAGAGAGTTGGAACGGATGTGTAAATGTTACCGATAAGGGTTGTAGATTTTAAAAACGTTGATAGAAGTGCAGCAGAGAAAGATAGGCAAGGTAATTAGATTTGAAAGGGAGGAGAGTTTAGTCCGTGTAGTTTCTTGTTTGAAATTGAAAGAAATTGTTTGTGATCCCCAATCTCGTAATTTTCAGACATATCTCAAACTGTAACGTGTTTTCACTAAAACCTAAATTAAAATTTCTTTACTATTTTGCAATAGAATGGTTGGCAGTTTGATTTTGCCTTTGGTCATTTTATGTCGAAACCGTACGTATATTTTGCATCCGATTAGTTTGCAATAATTACAAGAAAGAAAAGAAAGAAAGAGAAAAAAAGAAAAAGAGAAAGATAGATTGTTATTGTACTTTATTTGATCGTGCATGAAACAGCTAGCATCTCCAAAAAGGTCGACGATTCAAACCGACAATTCTTTATAGCTAGAATCACAAATGATGATTAAATGATTAACATTCAAGAATACTAGATAGGAATTTTGAGGCTTTGGTTTTTAGCGTTTAATATTGCGTTGTTGTAATAAACATCGACCCGAGAAAAATACCTTTGCCGATGCCACTATTGTTAATATAGAAAACGTCTTTTATAGATTCTATGTAATTTTTTTTTTACAAGAGAATCAACACTTATCAAGGCCCGAAGACCATTGGAGTATAAGGGTTAACGGGTGTAAGGTGATCACTGAGACAACAGCTTGGTGATCGTTAGTGGAGGAAATTAGGAAGAATTTGATTATTTAAGAGGGACGCTCAACAAGAACATGTTTACATTGGACTTAAAGACGACCATGTTATAGTAAGATGGGAAGCAGCCAGCGGAACAGAGTTCAACAGGCGGGCAGTTCTAGAAAAAAAGCTTTATCGAATTTGCGTTTAGATTTAGGCACAGATAAAGATTATTATTATTGATAGTGGTTGTAGCTAGACGGATGCTTATTGTGAAAGTTTAGCAAGGGAAGCATAGATTGAAGCTTAGGCGGTATCTTGCAATAAAAATAACGATGGAGCAGACACAGGCTCGCAACGTCTCTTCTGTAGAAAAGAGGTTGCAGGGACGAGAAAAGGCTATCGCCTCTTTGAAGACAGTTTTGAACTTTTTCAAGGCAGCTTAGGGTAGCCTGAGCAGCTTCTTCGTAGATGTGGCAACAGTGCTCCATTTTAGGAAATATTTGTCTCTAATACAGAGAAAGAATTGCGTCAAGAATGAGATATTTTGGGGGGCAGTAGAATGACACAACCATTTTTCCGGTGACTTTGGCAACAGATTTGATATAAGTTTTCAATTTCAGATCAGTGGTGAAGGTCAGTCCCAAAAGCTTGTCGAACACGGTGCTTCTTTGAGACAAGAGCAATTCATATCAATTATGACCAAGTGGGGATAAGAGCGTTGGTGGTGAAAAAATAGAAACTTGGTTTTGGATGCTTTAAAGTTAACCAGCTACTTTGTACCGCATTGCATTACGTGTTCAAAATCGGAGAACCAATACAGAGAAGTCGTGATCGTTGTTGACCTTTAAAGTGTTTCCATAGATTGTAGTATCGTCTGCGTATATGTCGACGGATCGCATGATAGATTAGGTGTGCTCACCCATTCGTGGCAACCATAAAAAATAAATGTTTATTTTCAGAAATCCTATGTTGCACTGGCTTTCGATATTACATATTTATTCAAAGTTAAGCAACGCTTTCGAAGAGAAAAAATATTTTTGACTAATTCACGTTGCCACGTGACCTCTTCGAGGTTTGTGCATTCAAGATGTCACCGTTTTGAAACAAGCGAACTTCAATATTCTGTGTGACTGCTAGTCACATAGAGGAATAATAAAAAGAAAAAAAAAATCCCCGTTGAAAGCGAGATATTACCGGAAATTTGGATCATAAACAGACAAATGTTTATTTTAAAAAAGCATTTATTATAACGGTTTTGTAACTTTACACATTTCATATAAATAAAAACAAAGGCTTAAACTAAACAAACAGGATCTTGCTATAAAGATCACGGTCAAATTTCAAGTTATTATTAGGACTATAACAACAGCATATTCTTATCATTGTTTTAACTCTCGAGTCTATATCCGACACAGTTAGACACAGTTAATCAACCGAGAACCACATCACTCTAATAATACCAACGGATCCACACTCGAGAGCCAAAACAATGAAAAGAATATGCTGTTGTCATAGCCCTAGTTATTGTTTACCAGTAATGCCTGATTTATTTGTTAAAGTTTTTATCAAATAAATATTAATGGAACAAAATACTCGCTCTATGATCAAATTTCATCTCTTTATAAAATCTCATCGGAATTTTTTTATTCGCTCAGTGATTGATTGTTGCGTACACCACGTGCCCTCATATTCACATTGTCACGGTAAACATAAAATCAATGAATCTTTTTAAATTAAAATTTATGAAAGGAATATAATAATAAGGAGGTTACCCCTAATGTTATCATGAACTATTACCACATCTAAAAAATATACCATCCTTTGGTTTCTAGCATATAGGTTTCTAATTTCATAGATACAATAAATGTTATTTATCGCCGAGAAAGAGACTTACCTGAGCGGCCAGAAAAACACACAAGGAAAGTACAGCAAACATGTTGATCAGAGGAAAGCTGAAAAAAGTTGCTCAGTTCAAAGACGCAAAATGAACCACTTTTATACGATCTTCATTCGAGCTAACATATGGCAAATTCACAGAAACCATAGCCGCTTATCTAATAAGTGTTAATCTTAGTTATCTTTCAACTATTTCCTCTCCCCATACCCTCCCTCTATTTTTCGCATTCGTCCACTCGGTCTGTCTATCTCTTATAGTTTATTCATATCTTTATTATATCTGGATACACAATCTATATCAATCAAGTATAATTCATAGAATGATATAATTGTGTATATTGTATTATTTCCAAATATGTGACTTCACAGTAATTGAAGACGAGAAGATCCGTTTTATGCTTTTCTATTTCTCTAAGGTCATATTTATATTATCATATTTGAGTATTATGCGTTTGTTTATCGGTTTCTATGTTGGTCTCTTATAATCTCGGAAGAGCCGTACTACTACTACTACTACTACTACTACTACTACTACTACTGATGGTGATGCTGCTAATCTTAAATTAAGAGTAATAAACATCAATAATGATGCGAGCTTTAACAATTATATCATTGCTACGAAAACAACGGCCAATGTTACTAAGTACGTTACACTTGCGTATGTAATAGTATTAATAAGATTTTAAATTTCAAAAACTTGATTCTTCCATCATTACCGATCATCACAGCGTTGTCTCGCTGTCCACGTGACACTCATTTACCGTTATTCTCAAGTGGCCGTTGGGCCTTGCTAAATGGCGAACTTACGAGTAGAACAAAAAACGGTGCTTATTGTAAACGAATTTTATTTTATTTATTTTTTCTTTAATTGACCCAACAGAGGCATATTGTCAACGAAGCATAAGGAGCTACTCTGATAAGAACCATATTTATAGAAACATCTTGAATGATGATTTGGACAGCAAGATGCGTTTTTACGATAAATTTGCATTTCTGCGCGTTTGTACACTCAGGGAAACAGGAAGCAGGAAGTGAATTTCAAAGGCGAACCATTCGAGAAAAATAACTATTACAGTAGAAATTCTTCCATCACTTCGGAATCTTTACAGTAATGAGAATATAAAAAAAACTCACTATAGATGTATATATAACAGATTTACGTTGGTTTTCTGCCTCTCGCTGCCCCTGCTTAGTGTCTGCTTAGTGTTTGCATCTGATAGTGCAGGCTACGTCTGGAATGCAAAAATAATAACGACTATGAAATAATATTGATATAAAAAGTGTCCCGAAAGTATTAATTATTAGGTGCAAAACCTTACTTAAGAGCGACAAGAAGTGACTGTACAAAATTCAAATTAACAATAACGAAATTGCTCCAGTCAAGAAAGTTCAATAATACTGGAACACCTATGCCAACCTAATAAGTAAATTTTGGTCTTTCACGTTAATTCAGTTTGAATTTCCGAATCATATTATTTAAGTTACCTGTTTTAAGTAAAACTTTTGAGTGACACCTTAAACATCAAAGGTGACTCGAGACGGAAGTAGATTAATCTACATCATTTTAAGACGGACATTTCCGATTGCTGGTCAAGCGATAATTTAAGTAGAGAATACATCTAAGGCGTTGTTCACAATGGGTGCATATATTAGGGAGGTTCACGTACACTGTAACTAGGTGTAGAGAGACGAACTATCCGTCTTTCTCTTTATTTTTCTCTCATACGCGTACGCAAGTAACATTTCGTTCTGATATTTTATGTGACTGTTTTTCTCTTTCTAATATACTATTTATTAAAAAAACTAAACACCAGCTTCTGAAGGATTGTGTCCAGACAAACAAGAACCGAGGTGATAAGTGAAACTATAATAAATCTTCTTTCCAAAGCCACTATACAGTACTTTTAAATTTACTAATTCATATTTCGAGTATTTTTTTAATCACTCTCCGTTTTGTGTCTGTTACTCTTTATTTCTTAAAGTAGTTCTATTTTTACTCTACCACCAGATATACGACAGTTTCGGTTGATCATCTTTCATCTGATTTCCTTTAGTAACATCTGTATACACCCTGACATTTTTCTGTGACACAAGATTTATAATTGGTAAATATTAATCAATTCCAAGTGACAGTCTCCTGGGAGTTGATGGTTCAATGTCCAGTACAAGCGATACTAAAAATACAATCAAGAATAACTCAAGTCTTCGATAATACGCCTCATAAGAATAATGTTGGAAATTACATCGGTCCTGACATTGTAAGATTGTATCCTAGATGAGAACAGCAGTCTGAATAATCCAAATAATACGACGATTGAATTGTAGCCCACTCTTCTGTGGCACAATCACAATCGCTCATATATCGGCGAGAGATTATCGAGGATCGGAGCCCAAACAAGCTGAAAAAGATTTGAAATAATTAAAAGGTTCTGTTAGTTTCACCCGCACTTATATTTGACCTGAAGATCGCCAAAATTTTCTTTTTCGTATATATTATTTAATAATTGGAATTATTTTTGAGATTAGTAATTTGTAAATTTTATTCATTTATTCTAAATAATTCCAATAATTTCATAATATATAACAACCAGTACGGACCTGACAATCGAAGATCGGGTAACAAAGCAAACAAACAAACAAAAACCCTGGGATTATAAGACGAAAAAATCCAATCATGATCGTTCTTCGGGGCCCGTAGCGCAATGAATAGAAACGTTGAATCTCTACAGTTCCAGGTGAGCATTGTCTGAAGATAGCGGTTTCAGTCCTACGCAATGTCGGCCAGAGGATTAGTTCGCCAAAACGTGGTGAGACAACAATAACTATGGAAGGCAGTAATTACTGAAGATGCAGTTAAAGATTCAGCATTCCTGTTCCGTCGCAGTTAACAACCTGACAAAGGACAGGAGAATAGTTGGCCGAAACACCGTGAAACAACTATAAAGATGAGGATAATAGCCCGCAAATAAATAAATAAATAAAATTTCCTTTTCATATTAAGATATGGGTGGGTTAGGGTAAGGGTGTTTCGGAACAATTCGGGTTTTTTTTAACGAGTTTTCTACATATTTCATCGTAATATTATTTTGTGTTTTTGAAAAATACACTAATTCTTTTTCAGATAAGTAATTATCCTCTTTCATGGGCATCTTTCAAGCTTCTCTTAGATTGTAGTTTGAGGATAACTCCACATTTTCTACGTCTATTCAATCGTGTAATGGTAATGATGACTTGGACCGTACATACTAAGAAACTGGCTCATTTCCACATAAACGTGGTTGTGTAAACTGATGAAAACAAAGTGGGAGGACAAGATACCAGACGTAGAGGTTTTAATTCGATTATGTTTCCGTCAGCATACATTATGCAGCAGCAGTGTAGAGTTCGTTTGTGTGGGTCGTGCATGTCGCATGTCAGAATCAAGACTCACTAAAGAGCTCATTTACGGTGAGCTATCCAAAAGATAAAGGGCCATAGGAGGACAGCAGAAATGCTTTCAAAGATTAAAAAATCTAATTAATTCATTTTATTTCGGACTTGATTCATTAATTTTCCAGCAGAATTAAACTTTCGTTAATAAATAAAGCTAGCCATCTGTATGTGTGATCTGATTTTAAAACAACAATCAGCTTTACACAAAACCAACAATTTTAAAAAGTGTTTTCCTACATTTAAACAGCTAATTTTCCTTTACCCCTGTTTCTAACTCAGCATTGCCACAGAATCAGATGTCAAAACATGTCGAAGTTATTAAATTTTTCCGTCCGCTCGTGTCTGTCTGTGTATTTTTACTTATATAGTAAGTTACAATCACTGTGAAAGGTTAGTGTGTGTCTTCTCTTCTTCTGAGTAATTGTTACATTCAGAAGTAAATTACTGAAGTTTATTGAATTATGCCATTGTTTAGTTTGTTTTGTTTCTTTTCTCCGTAATTTGAAACGCGAGTGATTATCGGATATGGGTTATGAGTGTTTTTTGTTTATTTGTCATCCCTCATGTGTGTTTGTATGTATGTGTTTGTCATACTCTTAAACTGTGTGTGTGTGTTTTTCCTTTTAATTCATTGTTATATTTAGTAGTCGCTTATGTTCTGCTATAGCCATCTTTTATATGTGTGCATGTATGCGTGTGTGTATTCACATATACATGCATTGCACAAGATTTCATTGCATTGTAATCTTTCCATTATTTAAGTTCAATACAAATAACGGAATCATCATAATCATCATCATCATCATCATCATCATCATCGTCGTCGTCGTCGTCGTCAACATCATCGTCGTCGTCAACATCATCATCATTGTCATTGTCGTCATCATCATCGTCGTCACCATCATCATCATCATCATTGCATACTGAATGATAATGTCCACTTGCGTTTCTGTTCCAATAGCAGTTTGAAACTTAGATTCCTTGTGTATTGGAAGAATACCGAAACAGTGCCACTCCTAGTAGCTTATGTGATTTGGAAGTTTTCCTTCTAGATTAGTTACCTTCTTTTGCGAGTTTAGTCTATTCTACTATTTCACCCATAGCTTACGAAGGAGATATGAATTCAATATTCCAGACTGAATTCGATCATGCCACACCGAGTCCAAGGTGGACACCAGTAAGCATTGCAATACTATCAATATCTACTTATATAAAGTTAGGTATGTATATATATTTCTATATATAGAATTTACTCCTAAACTAATCAACCAATCATTATGAATTTAAAACACAGCTGCTAGGAATAAGGGTAGTATTTAGTTTAATTTAGTATTATGTAAAAGAGATACAAGATGAGGTGGAAGCTCTTTGTGAAAATTCACATCTTTTCGACTTTTATAAAATTTTAACACTAGGTATTAGACATCAATTAATAAATGATCCCAATATTTTAGTTTCTTTGGAGAATGTAAAAAGTTTTTAAAAGGCATAATATGAACACAATTTTCGTTTGGAACTTCCAGTATTTCAGATTTATATCAAACTAGCGGTTCAGCGTGGTTTTGCTCGGGCCCTATGTACTGTTCGTAACTTTATGTGCATATATATATATATATATATATATATATATATATATATATATATATATATATATATTAAAAAGTTTAACTCATGTCCACATAGCCTACATCTAAAATTTCAAGTGTTTAGACCCAAAATTGGCTGAAGAGTTTAGAAAAGTCTGCAAAGGCCAACTCTTTCAGCTTGGAAGCCAAGTTTTCGCCCCAAAACTGAGTAAAAAGCTTGTTGCATGTCTAAATTACCTTTATGTAAAATTTCAAATGTTTAGACACAAAATGGGCTGAATAATGAGCTAGAGACTACAAAGGTAATTTTTTTAAAACTTTGAACCCTTGGCAGCCATATTTTCGGCCAAAAATCGATTAAAAAGCTTGTCCTATGTCTGAATACCCTTTATGTAAAATTTCAAATGTTTAGACTAAAAATTGGCCGAGTAATTTGGTAGAGACCGCAGAGGTAAAATATTTTAAAACTTTGACCCCAATTTTGACTCCTTAACATTTATGGTTTTGGGCTCAAATCAAATGAAAAAGTTTGATCCATATCCAAGTGACCTGCATCTAAAATTTTAAGTGTTTCAAACCAAAATTGAATTCAAAGGTCAAATCGTTTAACTTTGACCCCTTGACAGCCAAATTTCTGGCCGAAAACCGATTAAAAATATTTTCCAAATCTCGGTACCCCTTATGTCAAATCTCCAGTCTGTAGACTGAAAATTGACAGAGTTATTTGGAAAGGAAATGTACACATACAGACACACACACAGACAGAAAATTTTACTTTTATAGATATAGATTTCACCTATAGTCATTAAACACTAATTAAGCAAGATTCACTAAATTTCATTTTATAAAGGTCTTTTCTACTTAGTCTAAAATTTAAGACATTTTTAAAAATTATAATCGATAAATGGATTTTTTACATGGATATAACCATTTATCAAGGCCCGGAAGCCACTCGGGGATAAGGGTTATTGCGTTTACAGTAATCAATGGGATAGTATCGTAGTAATCGTTAGTATTGAGATTTGATAAAGTGTCTTACTTAAGGGGGCAGTTCATCAGGAATTTGTTTATGTTGGACTTGAAGACATCCAAATTGTAGTCAGGTGGGAAACAGACAAACGGAAGAGAGTTCCACAGGCTTGTACTTCTAAGAAAGAAGCTTTATTCATGGAATCTACGTTTTGATTTAGGTACAGATAAAAAGTGGGTAAAATTAATGACAGTGGACCCCTGAGGGACTCCAGCATTAATACTGTGGGCCTCTGATTTCTGCCCATCAACCACTATTATGAGCCTATCAGAGAGAAATGATCTAATAATTGAGAAAACATTTCCAGTTGTACCGTAGCTGGAAATCTTGTGAAGGTGATGTAGGCCCTTATGCCATACCTTATCGAAGGCCTTGGATATTTCAAGAGCAATTGCCATAGAAAGGAAGCCTTTATCGAGAGATTCACTAATCCTATGAGATATAACCGTTAGCACATCTGCTGAAGATTAAGCTGAACGGAAATTATATTGCATGTCACTAAGAAGGTTATTTCTGCTGAGGTGGTTGACTACTTCTCTATTTAATATGGATTCCAGCAACTTACTCATGACACACAGGAGACATATTGGTCTGTATTGAGAGGGAGACAACTTATCACCTTAAATACAGGGCATTTTCCAGGGTGTTGGAATACACTTCTCCTTAAGGCAACGCTTAAACAGTTTTGTAAGTGTGGGGGCAAGTTCTAGTTGAAGCTTTTTCAACACTCTTTGGTTCAAAATGGGAATAATTATTCTATACATAGATTGAGTACATTTATATCTTAATTTTTATGTTCATAAGGAAATATAAAAGTGGTGAGAGGAATTAATTTTACTTATCCTGGAATGGGTTTTCTTCTAGTTTATGTTTATATAATAGTTTATATTTATATAATCAATCAATGATTAGGCGATGACACAACTTCCACAAATCGAAACAAACCAAACCCTTGATGAGTTGCCCACCATTCAGAAAGTTGAGAAAACTATAAAACAACTTTCTTATAGCAAAGCTTCAGACTTTGATGGCATACCCTCAGAGATATATAAGACAAGTAGCCCCATATTTACAAAAAGGCTACATGAGCTCTTTTTTCATTCTGGGTTAAGGGCGTACTTCCTCAGGAATTCGAAGATGCATCCACAGTGCATATATACAAGAAGAAGGGAAACAGACAGAGCTGCAGCATCCACAGAGGAATCTTTACTCTCAGTATAGTCGGTAAAATTCTTGCACGGTTGTTACTCAATCGTTTAACTAAGTAACTGGAAGATAGCCTCCTCCCGGAAAGTCAATATGGCTGGACAATTGACATGGTATTTGTTGCTCATCAAATGTCAAGAACATAACCAAGACCTCTACACGACATTTGTTTATCTGACAAAGGTTTTTGACAGTGTAAGCCGAGCAGGTCTATGGAAGATCATGGCCAAATTTGAATGTCCTGATAAATTCATCTCAATTGTCACACAATTTCACAGATGAGGGAGAGGCTTCCAATGACTTCCCAGTGAATGGCGGTGTAAAACAGGGATATATACTAGTGCCAATGCTCTTCAGCATATTTTTCTCAGCAGTGCTGACTATTGCATTCAACACAGAAGACCCTGTAAGTTAGCTTCACGTTTTACTGTTAATTCATCCAAACAAGGCACAATGCTACTAAGTCGTAAGGCCTACTACTTGGGACCTAATTTGCAGGGATACTATGTACGAAGTTAAGCAGTGAGATGTTTGTTAACATTACACTTAAGCTTATGCATGTCAGGACAGTCAAGGAAGCAGGCGCCTGGAAGGGAATTCTAAAGTCTAGCAGTTTGAGGGAAGAAGCTATTTGAACAGAAGGCTTTAAAGCACCTAGGGATCTTTACAGTTGTTGGATAATCTAGATCCGGGGGTGTGGTGGTGGTGACGTAAAACAAAATTGGCCAAATCTGGATGTTAGGCTCGGGAGAACGACAATATTGACGTCATCTAGGCCAAATAAAAAGAGATACACAGAGACAGAATGCGGAGTTGACAGAGCGACACGATAGGGTACTAGCAACACATTCTTCTCCATAACCACCACTCCGTCACGCACGCATTCGACTTGTCAAACTCTCATTCGAAAACAGAAAGGTTATATTTACAAATAAACGAAATAGTTTTATAACAAGCTGTGTGTGTTTTATTATCATCAACGAGTGTATAAATCGAAAAATGACAAGTATTGATTTTTTAGAAATTAAATAAACTTAAAAAACACTTGACGATCGGCCATCAGCGAAATATAACACACCAGTATTGACGCCGTGACTAATTTTATTCTTGAAAGAATAAATGAAAAGAACAAGCACCACGAAAACACAATCAAGAAAACGAGTCCTTGAAAAACACAAAAAAGCAAAAAAAACAAAACAAAAGAAAAAAAAACAAAAAAAAAACAAACAAAGTAAGTGACATTCGATATTTTTTTTTACTGTGTGTTTCTACTTTTGAAAAATATATATATATATATATATATATATATATATATATAAACGAAAAAAAAAACAATTCATATATATATATTTATGTGTGTGTGTGTAAAACTCATATTTCAGTATGCAGTAAGTAACAAGACAAAAAAAAATAATAAATGGATTAATGTTAAACAATGAAAGTTTAACATGACTAGGATTAAAACAGTCCTTAGAAGACTATTACAGGATTGTTGTAAATCTCAACAAGTATATAATAGAATTAGCGAATGTGAGACAGAGTAGAGCAGAAGAAATTCAAGACTATATGCAGAGAATAGTGCGACTATCAAAAGGGGCATATAGTGCGATAGATGCAGGTAATGCATTAGTTAGAAACCAAATTCTAGGATGTGATGAGGGATGAACCTCGGATCTTCAACAGATTACACTGTGCAACACTAAAAAAAGTACAGGATATCTGCAGCAATTTTTGTATACCTAGTAACGTGGAGATTTTATTTCTGGCTTTCTTTTTGTTGAATTAGGTATAATTTGTGCAAAATTGCCAGTCGTAAATTTCAGTAAAAACGTCAAAAATGGGTTACTGACGACTTTGCAGTCACATATTATGTGTATTAAATTATAAATCTTAAGAGAAAAACACAGTTTAATATACACATTTTATGTACATTATTTGTTAAATCATTTATTTGAATCATTTATTTGTTAAAGTCAGCCGAAATGAGCTATTTTTCCAGATTTAAGAGAACTAGATGACAGAGCTAGCTTGGTTAGCATAATATTTTCTAGACCAAGGGCTAATTTTTTCAAAAGTAAAAACATAATGCTGTAGCACATGGTTTGGTGTTCACCACCTTCCGAAAAGCCATGGTATTCGTCAAGAAAGGCATTTTTTTAATGTTAGCTAAAAAAATCAAGGAAAAGAAGCTAAAACCTGCCTCAGAACCTTATTTGTAGGGCACGGGAAAAATCTGAGGGTTAAAAATAGATATCCATTTAATAAAGTATTTTTTAACTAAAAACTACAATAAAGACCGGATTATTGTGTATTTTAATGTTTTAAACATAAAGGGGCATTTTATACATTCTTTTCTGAAAATTTACTAAATTAAATGCAAAAAATAGAAATTAAATTTTATCAACCCCTTACTTTATGTACGAAAGAATCTAGTAACTTGCTAGTGGGCGTTTATAATGGCTTAACATGTTCACATTATGGAATCCTTATTTTTCTTTATAAAACAATTTACTTTTTTTCTTGTCTTTATTCTTTAGATGCAGTATAGGCTTTGACGATGACTTTAAGACAGTGCAAAAATGATCCAAGCAAATTCTGCTACATATGTGGCGAATTAACATTTGCTAAAGAAAGGCGCAGCATTACCAGCCATATCAAGAAATTGTACAAGGCGTACTTTCATTTTGATATAGGAGACCAAGACAAGTCATGGGCTCCTCATGCCTGTTGCCTTACATGTGTGAAAACATTGAGCGCATGGTATGCAAAAAAGAATGTTCACATGAAGTTTGGTGTGCCAATGATTTGGCGAGAGCAGAAAGATCATTCTAATGATTGCTATTTTTGTCAGCAAGACTATACGGGCTGTACAACAGCAAAAAAAAAAAAAAGAAACACATTGTTTACCCAAATTTGCAATCAGCAATGCGCCCAGTTGAGCACTCAAAAGAATTACCTGTACCAAAACCCCCTGATCAGGAAATGTGAAGTTCAAGCAATGGGGATGAACATTACAGTGATGAAGCAGTAGAATTTTCTAATTCAGAAAGTAATAATAAACCAATACTATTTTCTCAAGATGCTCTAAATTACTTATGCAGAGATCTTTATTTAACCAAAGACAAAAGTGAACTTCTTGCATCAAGGCTTAAAGAACGAAATCTTCTTAGAAAAGGTGTGAAAATAACATTGTACAGAAAACGTGCACAAAACTTGCATGTTTTGTTCACTTTGACAGATGATTTATGCTTCTGCAATGACATTGTTGGACTTTTTGAACAGCTGGAAATACAATATGATAACACCAACTGGCGACTTTTCTTAGATGCATCCAAGGAAAGCATAAAAGCTGTTTTGCTTCACAATGGGAACACCATGCCATCTGTTCCTATAGCTTACAGCACAACCATGAAAGAATCATATGAAAATTTAAAAACGATTTTAGCAAGCATACATTATGACATAAATGGCATGTTTGTGCAGATTTCAAGGTTATAGCCATGCTCACTGGCCTTCAGCCAGGCTATACTAAATTTTGTTGCTTCTTGTGCTTATGGGACTCTAGAGCAAGAGCTGAACACTATGTACGCAAGCACTGGCCTGCTAGAGATGAAATTGAGCAAGGAAAACATAACATCAAACACAAACCACTTCTGCAAAGTGATAGAATCCATTTACCACCTTTGCATATTAAACTCGGTTTGTTCAAGCAGTTTGTGAAAGCACTAGACAAGGATTCCTTGGCATTTGCATATCTTGCAGAAAAGTTTCCTTCATTAAGTCGAGCTAAAATAAAAGAGGGTATCTTCATAGGCCCCCAAATTCGAAAAATTGTTCTTGATGAAACTTTTAACACACATCTCACGAGAAAAGAAAAATGTGCCTTTGAGTCATTCAAGAAAGTTTGTGATAACTTCCTGGGAAAACATCGTTCAGAAGACTATGTGCAAGTTGTGAATGATCTATTGCATTATTTTCATGATATGGGATGTAACATGTCTCTAAAAGTTCATGTGCTCCACTCTCATTTGGATTTTTTTTGCTGAGAATCTTGGCCATGTGAGTGATGAACATGGCGAAAGATTCCATCAAGATATTTCATTAATAGAAAAACGTTTTAAAGGAAAATAGAACACTGGTATGTTGGCAGACTACTGCTGGAATTTAAAAAAGGATGACGACACTCTACACAAGAGAGTTAAGAGGACAAATGTTGTTTAAACTGGTGAATTCGGTGTTTTTTTTTCAAAATAATTAATAATAAAGTACATGAAAATGGTACCTAATCCAGAGAAATAAATGTCAGATTTGGAATCAGCATACTTTTCTTACACCGGAACAGGTCTTATATGTCTTGTACTTTTTTTTCAATTCAAATTTGTTGCACAGTGTTAATGCGGATCTTCCATCTTACTTCTGCTAAGGCTCTCTGATAATTATCAGAGAGCCTTAGCAGAAGTAAGATGGAAGATCCGCCTTGACGCAAGCCATTAATATGAAGTCGAACCCATGGAGGTTAGTCACACTAGACGGTGAATTCAAGATTAGTGGCTTAGTTTATCACAAAAAAAAACACCAAAAGAGGGGTAAATTAGATGCACGCTGGAAACCGTAGTATGTTGTAATAGAGAAAATAGATCCTGTCGCGTATGGAATTAGGAATCAATTAACGAGCTCTGTAACAAAGGGTCACGCTGAACATCTCATGGCAGCATTTATTGAGAAGTGAGAGATCCGTATTACAAAGAGACCGAATGAGTCTAGAAACAGGCTACTGCAGAAGTGTTGACATAAATGGAAATGGTTGTATGAAGAGGATGACGTTGATAGAGAGAAAATTAGGTTCACGGAGCTTGACGGTGCTAGAAGTTATCGACTTAGGGGCAAGTCATCTCCTGTTTGCGTCATGTGCGGATCTGGTGGAAAGAAGAAGGGTTCAACCGGAAATAAATAGGATTGGTATGGAGAGGGGGAGCATGAAAAAGGGTTAGGAGAGAGGTAATTGTTTAGGAAGGACTATATTCTGTTTTTAACAAAACTATGAAGCTCCATCCTAAAATAAAAAGAAGAATTCTTTCTCCGTTGGTTCATTCACGAGTGATATTTGAAAAATTAGTAGCGTACTCCTGTTTCAACATAGTATGTGGGATAGTAAAAAGCTAAGATTGAAAGAAATTGACTCGAGCAGAAGCACACATGGGACTATCGAATGTCATTTAACTGTTATATTATATTTCGTGTGTTATATTTCACTGATGGCCGATCGTTAAATGTGTTTTAAGTTTATTAAATTTCTAAAAAAAATCAATATTTGTCATTTCTCGATTTATATATTCGTTGGCAATAATAAAGCACACACAGCTGATTATAAAACTATTTCGTTTATTTGTAAAGATAACCTTTCTGTTTTCGAATGAGAGTTTGACAAGTCTAATGGCGTGCATAACGTGGTGGTGATGGTGGTGGTGGTGGAGAAGAATGTGTTGCTTGTTCCCTATCGTGTCGCTCTGTCAACTCTGCACTGTCTCTCTGTATCTCTTTTTATTTGGCCTTGATGACGTCAACATTCCAACCATGTATTGTTTCAAAAATGTAGTCAAACTCGCTGACTAGGGATTTTCAGTCCTAGATTTTAACCCCCCCCCCCTTTGACGTCATTTCCTGGGCCTTGCATCCAGACTTTTGACCGACTTTTGTTTGACGTCATCCCTATGGGGATCTAGATTATCCAACACAATGTAGGGGGTAGAATTTTGCTGCTTGTAGGGTTTGTCAAAGGTATTTACGTCGAGAGGGTACTAGTGTTTTGAGTTCGTCAGAACACTTTCCATTAAAATACTTGTAAAATAGGCACAAGGATGTCACATTTTGGCGATGTGGCAGAGGTTGGAGTCTGGCTAACAGTGCTGGACCTATTAGGTTGGCGAATTTTTTAAAACTCTGTCTAGGAGTGAGAGACTAGTGGCAGATGCACCAGTTCATATGTGGCAACAATACTCCATGCATAGGCGAATAGGGGTTTTGTAGAGATACAGGATATTCTCAGGTGTAAGCAACCTTTTAGCGTGGCACAGAGAACCCATCTCCTTTGCAGTTACATTGGCAGTTACTGTCATGATTTCGCTTTTGAATAATTTGCAATTGCATGGTGATTGTTAATTTTAAACTGATCTTTTAGACGAGTCTCGTGGGCGAGATTTTGCTGAATTGTTTTTCGCGCCAAATTCAAAGTAGGCGAAACACAGATCCTGAAAGTTACAACTTCAACGTAAGTGTTCATTTTGCGATTTTTCGAGCCTTCACGATCCTTTTCAGTTGAGAGGACCGAATCTCCACATTACCTCAATGTATTTTTTCCAATTTATGTTGTCAGTGAGTGAGTGCCTAGAATCTCGAGGGAAGCACTTTCAGGTCGTGTATTATTAGCCATGACAAACAGTGGTTAAGAGGGTTTCTTGCAATTATTGAATTGCAAGTTTGGCAGCACTGAACGTTACTATCCAGTTTCGGCCAATTCCACTATAGACTGGAGGTCTTTCTCTAAAGTTTTAGCCATTTCCTTAGATATGTGTTCATTCGTTTTCCCCCTGGGTATTTTATCGAGTATATATTCCCATCCTAGAGGAATTTTTTTAAAGGGAGGTCATTTATGAATATCAGGAATAATAATGATCCGAGGATTTAGGCCTGTGGAACACCCGCATTTATATCAACAGAACACCGATCACTCTAATTTGTTTTTTTTTTTAGGGGTAATCGAGGTCGCTGACAACGAATCTGATAAGCAAACACGGGGCAAATTTACCGTTTGCATGGTATTAACCCATGAACCCATGAACTACTTTCCACCATTTTACAGCTTCCGTTTACGCTACGCGGCAGCATAAACGACGGTTGTTGAATGTGCATTCACGTAGAGAACTGCCTTTTACATGGCGTACGAATCTTTTGAGGAACATTTAAACTTATACGAAAAAGAAGAAAAGTACTCCAAGTGGGGGGGGGGGGTAATGTCGGAAAGACTTTTTTCCCCAGAACAGAATTAAAAAAAATTTGGTGTGGTGTTGGGGAGCGCACCGGTAATCGGTAAATGTCGGTGCGTTACTTACGGAAAAACGGTTAATTAAACTGCAGAAGCACCTTTTTCTGTTTACATTGGGAGAGGAGGCAGGGGTGATGTTTAAAAAAAAATGTTTAATTCTGTTCTGAAAAAAAAGTCTTTCCAACATTACCCCCCACTTGGAGTGCTTTTCGTCATTTTCGTATAAGTTTAAATGCTCCTCAAAAGATTCGTACGCCATGTGAAAAGGCAGTTCTCTACGTGAAGGCACATTCAACAACAGTCGTTTATGCTGCTGCGCATAGAACAATTGAATGATCACGGTAATCTTCGTAAACGGTAGACGAACATTAAACACACATACACGCACACTCGCACACACACGCATATACATAAATATGTACAAGTGTACAAGTAACGCATCATTATGTGTTGATTTTTTCAAATAATTGTTATTTTTGTAATAAATGTGTTTTTTTTTTGTATATAGAAATCGTTGCAAACAATGCAGGAAACCATTTCGATTAAATAGATAAAATGATGAAAGATAATTAAGTTGAATAATAACAAAAGAAAGCGGATGGTAGAATGACTCCCAAACAAGGCAGTCTTTTAACTGTTCTGTGTAAAATCTTTTTCTCGTTATGAACAAGTTGAGATGATTGTTCAACCCTCTAAAACTGGTCCTATGTTTTCTTTCCTGTCAGAATGAAGGTTGTTTATGAATGATATTTTCAATTACTAGTGAAATGGAACGAAATTGTCGAACTGAATGACACGAGTTGTCTCAAAAAGTGATACGATATTTTCTTTTGGCTTTTCATTTCAGATAAATGTCCGTTTGCAATGAAATTGATATCGCAACAACTGATTTCGTTTCTGAATTTGCACGCATTAAATTGCTTCTCTAGTACTTTCCGTTCCGCCATGTTTTTTTCATTATAAAGCAGACGATGTTAGGAAAGATTGGATTTTATGGTGATACCAGAGGACTCAACAGCTTTTACCCTTCGAGGAAAAAGTCAAATTGTTACTTGGAGTAAAATGTTTTAGAATCTATATGTTAAGGACAGTCCCCTTTTGTTCTGTATGATTGTCTGTTAGTTACTAATAAATTTAAGTATATATATATATATATATATATATATATATATATATATGTATATATATATATATATATATATGTGTTTCGTGGTTAAATTCTAGATTCTGAAAAAACAACATATTCGATTCAAGAATTTATTGTTTGACAAAAGGAATATATAGAAGGGGTTATTTTAATTTCCTTAATCCGTGGATTTTCAACAATGGCACATATCATCAGAGGAAATGAAATGAAGTTAGCAAATATTCAGCTGCGAATGGACGCTATTTTGCTTTTCAGCACAATTATTGAAAATAGTTTTTTGAGTGGTTTTGGATAATTATATGGAAAAAATTATACGAAAAGAGAAGTTGATACAACCTGGGTAATCCATTATCAGAAGGAGTCCAATGTCGCTCGGGGTTATAAATCCAGGTGGCAGAAAATAGGCCGAGGGGAGAAAGTAATATTCCCATTTCGCGAAAGCGTATTGCTCCTTATTGATTTTTCGAAAAGTATAGGGGGCAGCTTTATTCGTTGTTGCGTTGAGTGTGTGTTGGTTAATGTAGTTCAAATGCTTTCTCGGTGTTGACAAAGTGTATCCGATATTGGGTGGATATACAATTCTGTTGTAATTATCCCCGTGAGTAATAGAATTTTAGCATTGAGTTAAGTATGCAATGGACCTCAAAATCAATAGTATAGGTAGCAAAATAGCAAAATAATCCTGGAGATGATATTCAGAACGGTGCGTTGGACGGCTTGCTTCTGGTGTGAGTCCCGGTAGAAAGATAGTTCGCTTTCTTGTTGATAGTGGGTGAGGGAAGCCTTTTAGATGAGCGAAAGAGGGGAGTGGGGTGAAGTAGAGAAGGTAAAGAGGGAGGGGAGGGTTAAAATTAGGCGAGCATACAGGTTCTTAATGGAATTTTTTCGGCGGGGGGAGGAATTGTATTTTAGTATTCTTTGAAAGGGTTGACCTCTTGATTTTAAGTTCAAATGGGAAATGGATAGTCTTGTGATTTTCAATGGGGGTGTGCGTGATAAGAGGTGGGTGTACTGTTTTTGCTTAGCGGATGAGATGAAGTTATGACGAGTCATGGTCTGAAAATATAGAATGTTTGGAGGGTTACTTATTTAAGTCAGTTTAAGGTTGTGTTCTTTTAATTTTGAGTGTATATTTAAAGGTGACTTGATTAGTTGAGATAAGTCAGTTCATTACGCTTGTTGTCGTAGTGTGATCTGATTTAATTCAGTTGGTTTAAATTTTATTTAAATTCATATATTTCTGTTTGGAGGCGATCTATGGATGAGTTTGTTTTGTTGTTTGTTGAGTTGGAATTGATGTTTGAGTAAGTGCTTTATATACTGTGGTTAATTAGCTATTTTTATAATGGGAATAATTGATTTAAATGTAGGGCTGGGTATGGGGTCGCCCAAGCGTGGTTGATTTTAACTATTTATATAATGATTACTTGTATATCCATCTGTCAAACCTAAACATAAGTGCAGATATAAGCACATATATACCCACAGACACACATATATACGTACATATACATATATAGACATACACATATACATATACATAGTACACAAACACTGATCCATATCATGCATACATAAATACAGACTTATATACACACGCATCCTTGTACTAAAGCACATGTGCACTCAATTACATATATACATATCATAACGCAACATTTTGCTAACTGCATTTCATTTCCTCTCATGATATGAGCCATTGTTGAAAATCCATGGATTAAGGAAATTAAAATAATCCCTTCTATATATTCCTTTTGTCAAACAATAAATTCTTAAATTGAATATATGTCTCTATATTTTTCCAGAATTTAAAGTTTAACAACGAAACTTATATATTGCTCTATTCTTAAATATTGAGCTTTTCCTTTTTGGCTAGGATCACCTTGAAAGTATTACTTCAAGTAATATCTATCAGGATTTTTCATCTGAATTCTATCAGTGTCTTATTTCGCTTATATATATATATATATATATATATATATATATATATATATATATATATACATATATGCATATATATGATTTCGAATCTTGCTAAGTCTAGCTACGCTGATGAGTCATAGACAATGAAACACGTGAGCGTCCGTAGATAATTATATATATATTTATTTTATATATTTTTTATTAATATTAAAATACAGCCACGATTATAAAAGGAAATATAACTCTTTTTTGTATTGTTGATAACAGGTCATTTCGTCTTTTTTATTGACAGAAGCAGTTGTTGGTCTCTCTGAGACATAAACAGTAGCCCTGTTAATAGTGATGGCTCTCAATAATGCCGTCACCGTTGTGGTGTAATAACAAATACAACACGGATTTTCACTTTCTTCTCTGACTGCGACGATAGCAACAGCTTTTTCCCTCTTTTCCCTGGTAGCTGTAATAATGGATAATATATATATATATATATATATATATATATATATATATATATATATACAGTATAACGCCAATAATTTTAACATACGCTTCGTTCAAATTGGAGGATGCTGTTCTAGTTTCGTGATAAAAACATGTGCTGCAGTTAACGTTAATTTTCTAAGAACTAAGAAATAGTAAATGAAATTCATTGCTATATGATACTTCAAGTATATATTAAGTTGAGTTTACGATATATTGCAAGTAAGAATTGTAAAATATTATAACCAGGAACAAAAACATTGAAAATGAATTAAATCTACTCTTACTTGTTAGGTATTTATTACCTCAGTTATCATCTACAGAAATCATACATTTATGAAAAATACAGTTTTTTTTATATATTCATTGAATTATCTCATTGCAGTTTCTATTTTAATCGATTGAGCTCTCGGGCACTCCCATTGTATTCCGTAAGCGATCACGAAAATCTACAATTTCTTTCTTCTGTAGCTTCTTTGTGATTATATCTCTTCGGCGTGACATTGCTTGCAAAATATAGTTGTCACTAAAGTAAGGACTTTCTTCTAGAAATTTTATAACCGTCTCCATAGACTTTTCTGCATCATCCCATGATATTGCTTCATCAGAATGTTATTGGTTATTTACATTAGGGTCAAGAGAATGGGAGCTATCGCTATTTTCATCACCATTATTGCCTTCAGGATATTGATCAGTAGTTTTCTCATCTTGTTGCACCCACATTTCAACATCATTTGCATTAAGTGATTTAAGAACAGCGTGGTTGGTTGGTAACCGTTTAGTTTCAAGAATTTTTTTCTAGACCAGATGTATTCTCTAATTCTTTCAGTTCAAAAGCCTTTGGCGCTTTTGTTAATGTGCTTGCTCAAACTTGATTCCATGCACTTGCGAGAGAAAATATGGCATATTTGATAGTAAAATGGCACTGAAAATCGCTTATACACACGGTACTATTTATCATATTCATCATGAAATCATTTATGTAGAAACATTTTAAGTTCCAAATAATCCCGTGATCCATAGGTTGGATGAGAGAAGTCATATTAGGTGGTAAGTAGCACACAAAAATATTCCCGCAAGATGACACTAGTTCTGACTCAGGAGGATGTGCTCTACAATTGTCCAATAGAAACAAGCATTTTGAATCAGGTTTACCTAATTCAAGAAAACGCCTCTGGACAACTGGCACAAATTGTTGCAAAAACCATTTTTTAAACAACTGTTGACTCATCCATCCATTTCGTGAAGAATAATAGGATACTGGCAAAAGCGAAACTCTTTTCAATGCTCGGGGACACTTTGATTTGCCGATGATAAGAAGCTTAAGCTTATGAGTTCCAGAAGCATTAGCGCATACCATCACTGTTAGTCTTTCTTTATTTAATTTGAATCCTTTTATTTTTTGCTCCTCGAATCCGGCTAATGTTTTTGTAGGTAAGCACTTCCAATTTACGCAACTTTCATCAGTGTTGTAAACATCCTCTGGTGTTAAACCATAATCGGCAATTATCGTCTTGAATTTGTCACAATAATTTGATGCTGCGTGTGTATCAGCAGACCGTCGTTCGCCTGACATTGTTAACTGTCTTATATCATGTCTACTCTTAATGCGCCTAAGCTAGCCTTCACTGAATTTCATATCTTCTGCAATATTCAACTCTTCCTTTGCTTTAGCAATTAACATGGGCCCTGATATTGCTACACCTTCATTCCGTTTTGCTACAAACCACTCATGCAATATTCGATCGAATTCAACTTGCTTTGGTCTGCGAAGAGTCCTTCTTTTGACATGTCTTTTATTTGGAGAGAAAGAAGCAGCCTTCAATATTTCCTCCTTTTTCTTTTTGATGTAAAACAGTGTACTTCTTCCAATCTTATAATCTCTCAATATAACGCTGTTTTCAACTCCAGCATCTAATTTTTCTATAATTTGACGTTTTTCGTGTCTCTTGTTTTCTTTTAGAGTTGCAAGCCATTGTGATGGGTTGTTTTACACTATTTCAAATATAGCAATCTGAAAAAAAAATTTACAGTTAGTGTAAATTAATTATCAATAGCTAATCTACATTAATTACATAGTATCAATATTAACATTTCTGCGCAATATCTGACTAAACCATGTAAACAGTTATACTGCAACTCCGCATCAAATATGCTAATACAATTTCAATGACGAAACAGTTCAAGTTTAGAGAAATCCCAGGTTTAGAAGAGAGTCCAAATGAGAGGAAGTCCAACTTTAGAGGAAGTTCAAATTAAAGGAGTTTTACTATATATATATATATATATATATATATATATATATATATATATATATATATATATATATCTATCAAACGGCACCAATATTCTTGCTCAATGGCTATATGCCCTTTGAAGTTTAATTTTTTAAAAGTATTGTTAAATTACATATTTTCATCATCCTCTATTTGAAAGAGAGAACGAAGGCAAATTTCCGAAAAAGTCAACAAATCCACTCAGTTTATCAACCAAAGAGTTAGATTTCTTGCATTTTCGCAATGTGTAATTACTGACTTCCTGGACGTGACATCATATCCTGACAAGTATTCTTAATCTCTAAACTCGAATTTTAAAAGAAAATTAAATTTTCTGTGTAACTTAACCATTATGTAAAATGTTCTATTTTAACCTTTTTTTTTTTAACATATCCCGCATTAATATTGCTGTGTCCTTGGTTAGAATTTTCTTAACTTTATTTGAAGATATGGTTCATATTTCATTGTTAAAAAATCAGTACCCGTGTGAGAACATGAAATGTTACTGTAAAATTGATCCAAAAGTTTATAATTGGTTGTATACAATAAAACATTTAGAAAAGGTTATTAATGCTATCAAGGAAACAGACAATGCAGAGTGACTTTTAAAAGGAAACAGGAAATACAGGTGACTTTTAAAACTCTAGACGGCTTAAACATCTGTTCCTGGAGGAACTTATAGGCGATGAGGATGATGAGAAGAAACGTAAAATAGCAGACTACCAAAAGGTTCAGTAAGGTCATTTGAGTGTGATTGAAGAAAACACCAAAATGTACTGTCCTGTATAGGAATTGAACTCAGATTATGATACACCCACTTTTCCTATTACCCTTTTTCAATCTCTTCATGCCCCATTTACCTGTTATCAACTAGCAGGGCTACACAGCATTGCCCAGAGTCCCATCCCATCCATAGCCTTCAGCTCCTGGATGGGCATAGGCCATCTACAACCTTGTAGATGCTTTTGTAGCGAGGAATTATTTTTACAGGTTGAGGGTGCTGGTCCCACGCCCATCATTCCCAGAAGGTACATACAGCGCCTAGCCTTCCCAAATGGTCACCCATCTGTACTGGCCAGGCTCAACGTTGCTTAACTTCGGCGATCTAGCGAGAACCGGTGTGTCAACGTGATTGTGCCGTACTGTTGCCCAGCGTAGTAGTAAGTAATTTATTTTTGTCAATAAAAATTGATTTCCTATTGTTGTTACATGTGAATCTGACTATAAAATCGAAACAAATAATCGAGAGAAAACTTATACAAAAAGAAAAATGAAAACAAAACAAACAACAACGCTAGTTAAATCTTACTTAAAATAAGTATGTGTGATAAGTTTTAAACCATAAAAAATTGTTCCCGCCTCTCAGACTCTTCCGTACATGATTATTGAAACGAACATTTTATTTCATCAATAATAATACTGTGTGATAGTGATTGCGTAGACAGGCGGACAGGAATACATATAGATACACAAACATCACGACATCTCGACATCATGGCAATAGATATACTCATATTAAGTATAATCAAGATAAGATTAAGCCATGGAGGGGAAACTATCATCTGAGTGTGTCTAGAGAGTTCAAAACCTGTTATTTCCCATAATCTTTCTTTGATCGTCAGTCAATATTTAATTTTAACAGAAAAATCTCATGAACAAGTTTGCGACACCAGCACAGGTTTGTTTTTAAAGGACACATTCGATCCCCTTTTTCACACACCTTTCTTTCGATATATGATGGCCACAAATAAGCATAATCGAGAATGCTTACTACAAAGAAGAATTCTTCTTTTCGTTAGCAAGAATGATGGATGGGCAAATATCTCTATAAAAAGTATATCTGACAATCTGTCAGCTTCCAGTTTGAAATAACATTTTCGTTGGTCTGTTAAGTTAACAGTTAGATTAGCATTAACTTAAAATTTCGAACAGCATATTTGTCGGACTATTAAGTTCGAGTTTAGAATAGCTATTTTTCGGTCTATTGAGTTAAAATTTGAAATAGCATTTTTTATCGGTCTATTAAGTTAAAATTTAGAATAGCATTTTGTCCGTCTAATAAAGGTTAAAATTAAAAATAGTATGTTATCGGTCTGTTAAGTTAAAGTTTAGGATAACATTTTGTGGGTCTATTAAGTTAAAATGTAGAATAGTATTTTTGTTAGTCTATTTAAGTTAAAATGTAGAATAGTATTTTGTCAGTCTATTAAGTTAAAATTTAGAATAGCATTTTGTTCAGTCGATTAAGTTAAAAGTAAGAATAGTATTTTGTCGGTCTAAGTTAAAATTTAGAATAATATTTTCGACAATTTCTTATATTTGAGTTTTATATAGATCTTTCAAATGTAGAGACTGAAAGTACGTGCATGAGATGTTTTCTGAAATTACAAAAACGGAAACTACAACCTGTAGGATAAACCTAGAGAAACAGCACTCAATGATATTTAGTTCTAGTGTATTGGAAACCCTTTTTGATTGAAATCAGATCGCATAGATTTAAATGTGGGCTATAATATTCTTAATTGGTAAATTATGAAATGTTTGAAAACGTGTTTTGGATGATCTTTCACTATTATTCATCATGATGATCCTAAACCCCGCGTTTCACTAAAGACTAAAATACTCAGAGAATAATTGTCTATGTAATTATGTATCACCCAACGTATTCAGAAGACACCACTCCAATAAATTACACCTAGTTAGAAGTTTGAAGTAGATACACACTGACTTTAAAAGTAGTCTAAAATAAGTTTCTTTCAGGTTGAAACCTAATGAATAAATAAGTTTCTTTCAGGTTGAAACCTAATGAATTTTATAAATGTGACATTTCATATTTGTTAATATAAGGCTGCCATAAAGAATGGATACTAAACTAACGATTAAATAATCTGATATTGCGTTTAATATTGTTTTATTATAATTATCTTTATAATTAGAATACGTCCTTTTCTTACTATTCTAACACCCTGTATAAAATAACTTCTGTTAATAATTGGTAAGTTTATCATAGATAATTGAGGCAGAGTACTAAAAAAATCTAGGATAGCTGAAACTGTTTTGGATTTTAAAGTGCAATTTTTTCCCGACTTTCCAGGACTGAATGTGATACGGTCATATTGATTTTCTTTTCAATAACAACTTAGACCTGAATATTTCTCACCGTTCTTTAAAATTTAGCAACATGGCTACTTAAGTTATAATGACGTACAACGCTTGAACGAATTTTTTTATTCAGTCGACATCCTCTCTACGAGTTCTTTATCGTTTCAACGCTTCACATCCATTCAAATGTCAGATTGCATAAGTCTGCCCATCTTTAAATAACCTTCTATAGAAAAAAAGAGAGAAAAAAAAGCAAGAAAACAGTAAGAAAAGGTAGTCTAGCTGTTGACGGTATAAACACGTTGGTAAATTTCGATAAGAAATAAACTAATCTAAAAAATTCTGAAACTTAAAATAAATTATTTAACAATGATTTTTATCTTAATATATTTTTGAATTTTAATAATAAAACTTGAATTAAATTTTAACACACTCACTTATCATTTATATGCAATAAATAAGAAACTATTACTACAAAAAGTGTTGCATCTAAACACTCCATCACACGAAAACCATGTTTTACATAATATGATATTTGCATTATTTTTCTTTCTTATATATTAAAATAAAATTTAAGTTGAAGTCTAATATTGATCTTTTACTGTTTACGTTCTTAATTTAAAGACATTGAACTTTTCGAAGTTTGCATTCGACTTCTTCATTTATTGCCCAAAATTGGATAATTTTAGAAAAATAACTACGCTGTAATTGCAAATAAACACTAAGACTCACTTCAATAACAATCAACAAATATGAAATTCAAAATAATTAGCATAAGACTGACAAAACTCCGGTAAAGGTATAATTTAAACTGTAGATTCTATTAGAGGATTTCTGTAGAAAGAATACAGAAAAACACTAGTTCAAAAATATAATAAAGAAAATATGAATGAGACAAATATTATTAAAAATAAAAACAATCTCGAAATTATTTTCTTACGGAAATTTACGAATTAAAAAATATATATATGTGATGTCATTCATTTTTTATTATCAATATCCATGCTATAGTGATTTATGTGTCCTCATTGATTTTTAGGGCAGAACAGATCCTTCTGAATTCCGGATGCCTCGGGCAAATCAAATTATGACAACTGTAAGTTGAAAGCACAACTGATATTCGAATGAGTAATTACAACGTCAGATGTACATGTGTAGAAAAGTTAGAAAATTAATAAGTTAGTGACACATCACGCATTGAAAGTTATAAGTCATATAGATTGGCCAGCAGGTAACATAATCACTGGTCTCTTAGTGATCATGTGACTATACTCAAACGTGCTGGTTCAATTATGGTGTCAAGTTTTCCTACCTTGGTTAACTTTGATCTGACTGCATTTCGATAGGAGCCCTCATAAGGCAGTTCACAGGTAAACCATTCTTTCCATTACGAAAATTTACATGAACAATCTCTCACAGATTATTTATGGCGAAGTCACATATTCGCAAAACTTCATCATCCGGAACATTCAGCATTTTCTACTGTATATAATTTTTACTATTTTCTCAAGTAAAATTTATATACACTTGCTTCCATTCTCATCCAAATCTGTCACTACTATTCCAAGTTTCAACGTTTATATTCAAGAATTAGTCCAATTTGCCAGTTAAGGCAAACGTGGCTAATTTATTGCAGAAGATATGGCATGCGAAAATCGAGCTTACTTTCGGGAATAAAAATATCCCATACAGGAGACAAGTTAAAGACAGATATCAAGGGAAAGACAGAAGAGATGTCACCTTTATCTATCCCTTGTAATAAAAGACACATTTTTTCTTTTACACTTTTTCCCTATGCATTAAGGATATGTATATAAAATCAAAATAAAAACTGAAAATACTATCTTTAAAAAAAGGGGGGGGGGGTACGGTCCTTAAACTGCAGTGCGCCTCCCGAGGTGAGGTCACCTCAAACACACAAAAGGGAATAAATTCGAGAAAGTAGAATCTCCACTCCCGTTGCACCTACTCTCCTGCCAGATCTGGAATCTCTCCAGCACCGAAAAATGAAGCTCGTTTTGTAGTTTCCAGCTTCACGCGCACACGAGATTTTGCGAAAACGCACGTAATAAAATGCTGGGCGCCATCTTTGTTTTTGCCTGAACTCACTCGCTGCACACCCACGGTAAGACTTCTGTTTTTCTTAGCTTCTGACCACACGCCTCCCCCCCCTGATCTCAAGATCATATTTCGTAGTCTCTCATCCACCTCGCCTCTTTCTACTTGGCCTCTGAAATGTCTTGTCCTCCTCCTGGTCTAATGTCGAGAATATTCCTCGGTACTCCGTCCACCACAATGTTGTTTCTGGTGTTCCTCCCAGTCACTACTCCATTGTGTGGCACAGCGCAACCTCGGTGGCTTCACCCATACCTCATCCCCAAGTTTAATGGTCCCTGTGGCCTCTTCCTCTCTGTTTGCCGGTTCAACCCTAGGATGTCTCCAGGAATATGCGAACGTTGACAGTTGCGGAACCTTCTCTGGCACTTGTCCCAATCTAGGCGGCATATTATACCAGAAGACAGCCTGCTCAGGTGAGGTGCCTCCTCTTTCGACACCTGCTTTTATGGTGCGGTGGTTTCTCTTCACGATCCCGTTGCCACTGGGTCTGTAGGCAGCTCTGAAAAATTGTTGGATATTCCATTTCTTCATTACTTCCGTCACTGCTACTGACTTGAATGCGGTCCCGTTGTCGGCTAACAGCTCTTCCACGGGACCTCGCTCCAAAAACATATCATCGAGGATTGCCGCTATTTCATTGCCTGTTTCTTCTTCCATAGGGCAAATCGCCTGGACCCGCAGTCAATCATGGTCAGGTAAAGTCCACTCCTGTAATGGGTGACATCGCATGGCAGTTTCTCCCAGGTCCCACTCACCCCCAATTGACCAGCTTCATGCGTGTTTGGAGCAGAATCAATCGACTGACATCTGCGCATGTCCTGACCACTTGCCTCACTTGCTCCTTGGTGACACTCGGGTCGACTTTCTTCACCAAGTACCACGCCCTCTCTACCCCATATGGTGCAGATTGTGCAGCTCTCGCACGCCAACATCATCTAGATCCGATGCAGCAACAATATATTTCTTGGCACAAGCCAGTTCTTCTTCACTCTCGTGAGAGCATCTGCTCGGTTCTTCTCAGAAGCCACCATGTCTACGCGAAGCTTCAAACAAAACTCCTGCATCAGCTCAGCTAGCATCCCAAGCTTGCGCTTCATTAACTCTGCTGCCCCTTTCGTTTTCATTCTTTTTTCGCTTGAAATAAGGGACTTTAGCCAAGCAAACACAGTGGCAGAGTCTGTTTTGATGCAGATGTCACGCAGTCCTCATTTCATGGCCAGATTTACCCTATTGATTATCGCATCTAATTCTGCTACATTGATGTGGTTGACATCATTCTTCTTCCTTAACCAGGCCGCATCTTCTGCAACCACTCCTCCAACTTCCAAGATAACCCCTGTTGCAATGCTGCTTGCATCACACCACACGACTCCATCCAATGTTCGCGGTACGTTCTGGGTTCCCCGGACTGGGTCTTGCCGTTCTGCTTCTTTCAGGAGCTCTTCCATCATGGCGACCGTTCTTCCTCCCACTTTATCATCCCATCCTCTTCTTTCGGCATGCCTCTTTATGTAGCTGCATGCTGGTCTAAGCCAGTCAGCAACGGGGTAATGTCCAATCAACTTCCCGCATATGGAAAAAAGTTCCCGTCTGTTGAGCTCTTGCTTCTGTTGCGGTATCTCGTCCCCTTCGAAGCTCGTTCCAGCCTTAGCCCCAAAGCAGCCCCTCCGTCTATTTTTTCCTGCACTTTGGCGACCAACTCAAACGTCTTCAAATGAGCCACCACCTCCTTGGCAGTTACTAGAGTCTCATTCACAAGAATGTCGTCTATGTATGAACTCACTGCCCCATCTCCTTTTCCCATTGTTTCCAGAATCTTCCTGAGGATGGTTGACATGATCTTGGGTGCCGAATTCAACCCGAACCCCACTCGCGTAAGGCAGTAGGTTTTGCCTTTGTACCTGACTAACTGGTATTTCCAGAGCTTCTTGGCGATGCGTAGCTGCAAATAGGCAGATTTTAGATCTACCAACGTAGACGCTCCATTCATCTGCCTCCATTCTCTAATGGTCTCACTGCCCACATCTACGGTGTCGCCTCCAGTATGGCACTCAACATGTTGATTCAGTTCTCGGAAATCTAGGACCGGTCTTACTTTCTCTTTAGTTGGTTTCAGAACGGCCATCAACGGCAAAATGCCTGACTCAACGTCATACATCCAAGGCAGCAGTATACTCTCCCCAATCCATCGGTCCACTTCTTGTTCAAACTCCTTTCTTGCCCTTCCTCTGAGCAAATTAGTATAGCACGCCATCCTGTTTCCATGCCCACTCCACAGTCCACTGCTCTCCGTCGAATTCGGCTCGGAAGTCCTGATCTTTGATCGACATTTTTTCTTTCCTCCCCGGCCTTGATGGTCCCTCCGGGAGCTTGCTCTGTCGCTGCGCACTCAGCTAGTCCGAACCTCACGTTGTTGCATGTGATGGTAACGCCTCCAAGTCGGCATATCACATCCATTCCAATGATGGCTTGGACGCCAGGCACCAGATGATCGGTGACAATTGCATGGACCTCATCCGGTGTTTAGCAATATCAATAGTGACGGTCTTCCTCCCTCGACACTTCACTCGCGACCCATCGAATGCCACTACATCACTCTTCCCTTTCCATTTTCCGACCAGGGTCGTGTGGTACAGCCAGTGTCGATCAGAGCCATAACTCCCCGTCTTTCCACCGCGATCTTCTGCTTGGGCATCTGCTCCGTGTACGCCACTATTCGCGAATCAGGGCGGCCGCTGGCGCTTCGGCTTCCCCTTACCAGTTTCCCGAACTCGTGCATTTCACCGCTAAATGGCCTCTCCGATTGTATTTATAACACACTGTCCATTGCAAGAACTTCCTGCAGTCTCTTCTCGTGTGTGGTCCCCCACATTCGAAGCATGCCACCCTCGGGTTCGGCAGACTCCTGCCCACATCCTGCTGTACCGTTGCTGTTATCCCTCCAGACTCCATGGGCTGGGTGCTCACCAAGATCTTTTCAGTTTTGAGCAGCTCACTTACATCCAGCGTCTCCACTCCCGAGACCTGCTGCAAACGTTTCGATATCTCTTCCAGGAACCCGGTAATGAATGTCATTTTGACTACGTGACTCGTGGTGTGTCCTCTGATGCTCGACAACTCAACCAATCTCCTTATCTCATTCGCGTAGACATCAACAGATTCACCAGTCCATCTCTTCTCCTTCAACTTATTAAAGGCCTCGAAAAGCCTCTCTGCAAAAACTTCGATCAGTCGACCTTTGATGGCGTCTGCGTCACCCTGATCTCGCTTGCTGAGCTCCAAACAGAGGGCCAGCGCGTCCCCTTCTAGAAACAGCGGTATTACTGCGGCCACATCGTCCAACTTTTAAATTCTTGCCACAAGGTCCACTTTTTTAAGCCACGCCACTTCACCGTCGCCATTAAAAGGCTTAATCATGTTGCTAAAGCCAGCATTGGCCATCGCTGAAATAGCTTGAAAATACTATCTTTAAAAAAAAAGGGGCGCACGGTCCTTAAACTGCAGTGCGCCTCCCGAGGTGAGGTCACCTCAAACACACAAAAGGGAATAAATCCGAGAAAGTAGAACTTCCACTCCCGTTGCACCCACTCTCCTGCCAGATCTGGAATCTCTCCAGCACCGAAAAATGAAGCTCGTTTTGTAGTTTCCAGCTTCACGCGCACACGAGATTTTGCGAAAAAGCACGTAATAAAATGTTGGCCACCATTTTTGTTTTTCCTTTTCTCGGCCTGAATTCACTCGCTGCACACCCACGGTAAGACTTCTGTTTTTCTTAGCTTCTGACCACAAAAACTATACCTATTTAAAATGTAGATTTTTTTTTTATTTAAATGAACAAACATAAATGACAAATATAGTTTGCAGAGGAATAAGTAACATAAAAAAATATTACCGATTTATCAACACAAAATATATCTAAAAACCAAAGAGTTAGTAGTGAATGAGCGTTCAAATTTCCAAGTGAAGAGAAATACGATTTAGTATGCGTGAGATGTCAAATAGATATTTTTATTTGCGTTTGTGTAAATTCGTAAAACTAGACGTTCTCTTGTTTAATTAGTGTGAAAGTATATGTGTGAACTTGTGCGTGAGTGAGTAGTTGAGTGAATGTTTTTTTTATTGCGTGTGACAGGTCCTTTCGGTTCAGAGGTCAAAACTGGATTTTGGGATACACTCCGCTCGTTGGATATAAAAATAGATGGAAGATAGAGAGACATAGATAGATAGATATATATAGAGAGATAGATATAGATAGATAACAACAGCGAGAGAGAGAGACTGCTAGTGTTTAGGGTTTATATTATGCGCGAAATCGTAACATGGGGTGGTAAATATTTCTGCTTATATGATGAACTGAAAGTAGTTGTCGATGAAGATTTTGTTCGATCGAGAGTCCATACTTTTAAGCAGCGTTTGCTGGTTTCAGTTGTTTTTTATAAAGTCGAACGAAGAAAGTTCCATAGAGAAAAACAATGAAAGTTCGGAGAGATAAAATCAGCAACCCAACATAGGAAGATATTTCACCTCTCCCGATTTTTCCATATTCCTCACTTATATTATACAAACACATCACATCCAGTCAATTTTTCAAACCGGGCAATGTTGAGTATTTCTAACAGTAATATATGAAGTCGATAAGGAGAGATAAATCTGTATTATTTGGCTCGCCATTTGCCTGCCATCTCGAATAAAAGAACACGAGTAATGTTGAAAAAATGCATAAACAGCCACGCATATGAAAAAGTATAACACTTAACTAAAGCTTTTTATAACAACCACGAGAGAACTTATCAACGTGTCTATTTTTAGACAAGTTCACTGTTATCACGTAGTCGCATTCACAGTCATATTTGGAGTTCACCTTTTATGGTCGGTTGGGATGCAGATTAGAGTTGGCGGTAAAAATGCCAGTTAAGGCAAATATGGCTAATTTATTGCAGAAGATATGGCATGTGCATCTGAAATTATTAAAACTGTGCGAGGGGAGTGGAAAATAACATGAGAATGAAACGAAAATGGTTTGTGTGTTTCAAAGCATTTCTTGATCAATTATAAAAGTAAACAAGAAATGAATACGACGTTGTCCGCTAAAGGTTTGTTTTGTCTTACAGAATATAAACTCTTTTTGGTATATTTAATGCCGAAACATATTGAAGACAATAGATTTAAATGATTCTTTTAAACATAAGTTGCTGGTTTACTCATAGCTGGGGAAAGACGTGTTCCCATGTTTCTTTGAATTGAACAGTAGACATGGCACTGGTTTGCCTTATCCTCACCACAAGATGGTTATCTAAGAGATGTGGATTACAGTAACACTGGTGAAAATCTTTCCATGGTTAAATCTCTCGCTTATATTGAGACCAACTTTAAGCAGGTGTAGGATAAGCTGATATTGGGCTTAGTTTAATCACTTATATAAATACCAATCCTCCTACCTAGATCTTATTAATTAACTTTGTGAAATTCAAGATTTATTTGGAGAAAATTATTTAGTCAACATTTAAGTCGCCTGTGATTTATTCTATCACTTAGACTCTAATTTACTTGACGTTTTACCTTTCACATACATTCGGTATGAATGAGTCACAGGGCTTTTTTGTTAATTCCATTCTCTATTTATTGAATCTGGCTTTTTTCTGATAGGCTGATGACTCCAGTTATCAAAACATGTTGACGAAGAAATGGGTTTTGAAATACAGAAATACACCTTATTAAACTTTTCCAGTTAGTGTATTTCATTTTCTCTTTTATTGTTTATTTCTTATAATCTCTGATCTCATGTAGCTCTGAATATTTCATTACTAACTCGGTGTCATTTCTGCCAACAATAATTCCAAGGCACCTCCAGGTTCCTCATCGCTATTACAAATAAGATACCTATAGCCCGTCTTTAAATTCTATTGTTAAAAAAATCTCAGTTAAACTTTCCACTTATTATTTTAACCCAGCATTTTAGACATCCATTTCCTCGGCTTGAAAAAAAATGTGTACGGTTTTTCCTATTTCCTTCATTCCATTTCTTTTTATGATATTTTACTGCGTAAATTTTGAGTTTGAATTTCGTTCAAGTGCTCACAACCTCTTAATTGCTTTTGCCATTATTATTTTCTCTCATCCATATCTTAATTATAAAATTCTCTTTTAAATTCAGGGTGCTATGCACCACAGTGTTATACTATCGCTTAAAGAAACAAGTTAAAACAAGTAAATGGAAACATTCGTTTCTCACAGAGACGCAAAAAGTACCTATAACCCTATTTCCGGTAATCGTATCAAAATCAAATGAATCTATATGACCGGGTTAACCTAAGGATACTTGATAGCACATTTGCTTAGGCATCTTTTTATATTCGGTATTTTTATTTTTATTTTTTTATCGTTATTTCACCATAAACAAGACAGTGTACGACTTTGACGTAAGAGGTTACTAGCTGGAAAGACATTTACAGGGATACTAAGTAGAGAGTTTAGCAGCGATATGTTTGTTCACATTACATTCTAACTTCTGCATGTCAGTACAGTCAGAGAAGCAAGAAACCAGGAGGGAACTCCAAAATCTAGATATTCGAACGAAGAAACTATTTTAGTAGTTTTTTCAGAATCTGGGGACTTTTACAGTGTAGCGGTGAAAATTAGTTTCTTGTCGAACCAGTCGGGGTAATTACGTTGAAGGGGCACACGTGCTTTGAGATCGTCGGAACACGTTCCATTAAAATACTTGTAAAACAAGCACAGTTATGCGACATTTCGTCGATGTGACAGGGTGGAGTTTAGTTGATAGTGCAGAACCTATTAAGTTGGCAACTCTTTTTTGAATCCTTTCTGGGACTGAGGGACTAGTAGCAAAAAATACACCATGCATGTGCAAATAGTGGTCTTGTAGACGTACAGGATACTCTCATGCGTGAGTAACTTTCTAGCACGGTAGAGCGAGCCCACCTTCGCAGCAGCCTTGGCAATGACCTCAATGTATTTGTTCCAATTCATGTTGCTTGCGAATGTTAAGCCAATGTAACAAGTGTTTATAAAGCTGTCTTTATGTACTGTATATAACTTTCCAAGCATATAGTTATTCTATACGCATATATAGATATATATTCAGTGAGACTGTGTGCTTGGATTATATGGCATTGAACAATCAATTATACATAACACTTTCAATAACGCACTGTAACAAATAAACTAGAAACGTAGGAATAAATGAATCATAAATGTTTACGAATGTCTGCGGGTGATGCAACCTTGCACATGCATGTGTAACTACTTTAAATATCTTTGCTCACGCAGGTAACTTATACTGATGAAGTTCAATCTAAATATTCACCTTTAAAATATAGTAAACTTACTTATTTAGTAATGTATATGGTTCACTTAGATGAGAATTTACATTTGTAGATTATTCTTATAAACACGCAAGATTCTAAAAGCGCAGTAAAACGTTTATACTTATATTAGAAAGGTTATTTCAAAGAAAAATCTGTCCCCCAAATAAATAAATAAGCATAGAGAAAAAGTGTGTGTGTGTGTGTGTGTGTGCATGCATCCATTGTGTTTGTTTGTGTATATATGTATATGTGCATGTTTACAAGCATGTATTTATATATGGATATATACTGACATGCGTATAACGTGCTTATCTTTGTGTATGAAAGGTGTGAACAAAATTTAATAAAACTAAGTTTGATTTTACCTCGGTAAATCTTATTGAACAACTGTAACTTAGTTATTATCTTTTTAAAAGGAAATATATTACGTACCATGGCTTCAAGTATTTATCACATTAAGTTGCCTTTTTATTTTAATGCTTTATTATTGCCGTTCCAAATTAGTGTGTGCAGTATATTTCGAATGCGTTATGTAGCAATTATCTTCGTTGAGAGGATTTTTTTTTGTAATTTGCTAAAATTCTATGTTACATAAAATCGAAAATCTGCACTTACTTGATTTCATCAGTCAGACAATCTTTCTAGAATTTAGAGGATTGCTTTCTCCAGCATTTCTGAACAGAATGAAGACTCGAAACGAAAATGATTTTACATTGTTATTTATTATTTTTGATTAAAAGCATCACCTTATTTTCACACACATGTTAATTGGGCTTCATAACGGAACATTTCTGCATGTCAAGTGGGCTTCATAACGGAAAACACGTGTCGAAGCAAATAAGCACCTGTTAACTTTTCTAATGAGTGTATTGTATTTATGAAATGCCTGCACTGGTTTTATACATTCATTTCTAAACAACATAAAAATGTTTGTTTTAAAAATTTATCTACAGAAATTCATTATTGATAAACTGTCAAAACGAACACGATTTTAATTCCAGATGCGACACCATCGAATTATATTCGCCAATCTTTTTTTGTGTAACCTAGGTTAGGATTTCTGAATTCGACAATATGCATCTAAAGAAAATTGGAGGCTACATCGGCCGACACGTTGTAGGAATAATGTCCAATATGTGGATAATAGTCTGACTAATCCTCCCCCAAATACAAATGCTATTTTATACATAATGTTCTACAAGATGTTCCAGTAACAAATGCATTCATTATTTGGTAATATATGCGTCGTCCATCCTGTGCTATTCTATTTACATCCGCGATGCATTGTACATAGGAAAGATTTATCGATCGATAGGCCAACTCCACACCAGGAAGTCCGGAATCAGATCTTAATTTTAATTTTCGGCGCGTGTGTTTATTGATTCGTTCAAATTCATGAAGATATACTGGCACGTAGATAAATATGGCACCAGAAGCGATACCAAGTTGTTTCGCATTCATTCGAAAAGAACTGGAATGAAAAGATAATTTTAAGATGGTTTTCGGATAAATGCGGGGAAAACAATAATAATAAAATGATGATATTACAATAATATTTTTGTTAAAAACTGTTCTATTAGCCGAGATGAAGCATCCGGTAGACAGTAAATATGTTCGTTGATTCAAATCTTTACTTTGACTTCTGACCATTCTATTCTTCTTCTCATAAATGGCATTGTTTGACAACAAAAATTCTTATCTTTCAACTGCACGCCCGTGGAACTCTGTTCCGTCTGCCTGCTTCCCACCGGACTACAACTTGGATGTCTTCAAGTCCAATGTTAACAAATTCCTAATAAACCGCCCCCTTAAGTAAACACTTCATCAAATCTCCACACTAACGTAATGTACTTGCAATAACCATTATCCCTGAGTGGCTTCCGGGCCTTGATAAGTGGTGATCACTGTGTAAAAAAAATACATTAAAAGAAATACTAGATGATATGGTCCCGTAACATACAGGCATGGATATATATACATACACTATCTATATATGTATACACACTAGACAACACAACTTGTGTGCCACAAAGTGCGTTGATAGTTTATGTTTCAAGTGGCTACCGAAACTGCAAGTTGACCATTCGCCTTTTATCCACTCTTGTCTTGTAAATACACAATATTTATAGGGACACGTATAGGGACACGTATATATGTATATACCTTTGTATTTGAGTAGAAGGACACAAGTCTTATCAAAAATGGATTTTTTTTTATTTATAGCCTTTTCTGAGAAGTTGATTAATGTTTGACTATCACAAATTGATCCAATTCTTCACTCACAGCACCCACCATTAATCATTATTAGAACTTGACATTGTCCATAATACTAGTAAATTTCTTTATGATTGATTGGTAATTTGTAGTATAATCTTAATCCAGCTTTATGATCGTGCATGACTAAGATTGTTTCTGGACGAAGGTGGAAACAATAAGATAATAAAAATATGTTGATTTTTTTAATGTGCGTTTCATACAGCGATGCAGAAAACTAACACAAACATGTGACGATTAGAAATTGATCTAATTCTTCATTCTAACTTCTGACCATCCATATTCAATCATTAATGTGACATTGTTCTTTAAAATATTATTATTAGTTTTCATCTATTTGCCATTTACGCAAAAGATATTTTATGGAAATGTATTAGTCGCGAAATTGTACTATTTTCTTTATTTGCCGCGGTATTAAACTGATTTGCTCAAGATCTGTTCATATAGTGTGGAGTATTGCATTTTCTATTTAAAGCGTATTTATGAAACGACAAAACTATAATACTGTCTATTCTTGTTAATCAACGATGCCCATTTTCCATATTCAATATAAAATTAAGTCCGTAAGTTTACTGAACAGACAGCATCACATTAAAGCTGCTTTTCAAACGCACAGCCATATAAGTCGAATAGTATAAACTTATAATCCTCTCCAAGCTATGAATAAAAATACCAAAGTTTGTTTAATCAATCGTATAGTAGTGAATAGTTTGCAACAAATATTGTGTTTTGGTATTTTATTCTTCTAATTGGTTCTTCGTCTGGTTTATCATATCGGTCATAACTCAGTTATCAACGAGTTCCTTTCTAATTGTTATCCACGCCGCCTACTATACAAGAAAAAACCGGCAGCAGATACACAGTTGTTCTAACTATACTTATGGACATTAACAAAGTTACCTAGCGAATGGTGTGACTCTTTGCCACACACCGACGGTTACTAATTATAAAGAAGCTAACTACAGGCTCTTTTCAAGGCACACTACCTAGGCCATCTCAGAAAGGTAGTACCTATATGCGTGAAACCCTTAACACGTAATAACACACCAAAGAGAAATTCTTTTGAAATATAAAGTGTTAGTATGTAAACAATTTTTCTCAGTTCAATTCATAAAAAATCCAAACCCCATAAGCTCTAATCTTTTTCTTATTCAAGCCTTTTTTTTTTTATTCAAGTCTTAATCCTTTTCTTATTCAGTTCTAATTTTACTATAAAATCTTTCTTTGTTATATCATATTTACGATGTTAGAACTTCAGTTTATCAAATTAATGCCTATTGTGTGCCACCAAACGTGTTGATAGCTTATTTCCAGTGGCTGTTGAAACTAAAAGTTGATCATTCACCCTTTATCCGCTCTTGTCTTTTATCCTGCTGGATGACAAGCTATTTTCATCGTCACTAAAATCTAGTGGGATAAACCTTTTAGTCGCCGATTACTCGATCATGCAGAAGGAAGTACTGGATTACATGTTAACAGTATCGCCTATCGAATAACCTAAAATGTTTTATCATTAAGTAATATAAGGAACGGTTTCTTTTGTAAAAGAGACAAATCATATTCACTTGGGTTTTATAAGCAAGTAATAGACTTCGTGGCTTAGTGGGGGATGCCCTTTTCTCTACCCTGCAACCCCTCTCTCACAGAAGAGACGTTGCGTGCCTATCCTTGTTTTATCGTTATTTCCATGGCAGGTGCTCGTCTGAACTCCAATCTCTGATCCCCCCTCGCCAATCTTTCACGAAAAACACCCGTCTAGCTGAATCCACTGTGAAAAATTTCCCCCACTCTATATCTGTGCCTAAATCAAAACGCGGATTCCATGAACAAAGCTTTTTTCTTAGAACTGCACGCCTGTGGAACTCTGTTCCGTCTGCCTGCTTCCCTCCGGACTACAACTTGGATGTCTTCAAGTCTAATGTTAACAAATTCCTAATGAACCGCCCCCTTAAGTAAACACTCCATCAAATCTCCACACTAACGTAATGTACTTGTAATAACCCTTATCCCTGAGTGGCTTCCGGGCCTTGATAAGTGGTGATCACTGTGGAAAAAAAAAGTAATTTCCATTAGTTGTACACATTTTATTTGTATTTTTATGTTTATTCTTAATATCGATTATTTGCATTTTTATCGTTTATGAGATTACAACCAAAAAGCATTAACGATTAAAGAATTTTCAATTTTAGATTAAATTAAAAAAATGTATTCTCTTGCTTTAATTTAAATTACTGTCCGTTTATTGGGCACAGTTTTAAAGTGATTATATGCAATCCAGAATGTAATTTGCACATAAGAAGAGAGAGAGAGAGAGAGAGAGAGAGAGAGAGAGAGAGAGAGAGAGAGAGAGAGAGAGAGAGGGGGGGGGGGCGAGAGAGAAAGAAAATAAGGAAGAAACAAGGAAAGAGAAAGCGGGGAAAAGGAAAGAAAAAGAGAGAACGCTTTCTAGTACGAAGCAATCTAATCCATTAAAAATATCCTAGAGACATTGATTTCATTATTATTGCCCATGGCGTTTATATTAAATTGAGAAGCGCCACATGGCATGGGATTTCATAGTCTTGCATACCATGATCTGAAACTCATTAGAAGACTATTCCTTAAACATCTTCCAAATACTCATTATTGTAAACTAGCGTTTCAATATTCGACGTGCATTTGAATGAAAAAAAAGTTAATTATATTCTCTTTGAATAACACGTTGAAATTTAATTAACACATTTTAAATGTTTGGCGAATTTTAAACATTTCTAATCAGGATAAAACGCTGTATCTTAATACTCAAAAGCATGGCTATGATTAATTCTTGCTTAAGTTTTCTACTCTTTCAGTTCCCTTTAAAAGTAAGATGAAATTATAAACATAAGTTTTCAAATATACATGTTTATTTTACTCGGATAAAGAAGCGACATAAAACAGCGACTTTTACAAATGTCAAGAACAGTTGCAAAGGGATTCACTTGCCACCCGCCCCTCCTGCCATAAGGTCAAACACCCCCAATTCCCATTTTAGAAGCTTTGATTAACGATTTGCGGCATCTTCAAAGTTGTTATTATAATTCAGAAGGATTTGCCCATAAGTCACCACCTATCAATGCTAATATATATATATATATATATATATATATATATATATATATATATATATATATGGATTTTTTTAACAATCAATTTTAATACCTTTTAAATGGTATTATATTGATTATTGTACCAATATTAACCTCGGTTTAGCTCGATGAGAATTCAGAGCAATATAAATAATAATATGATAAATAAAAAAAAATAGCAAAAATGACAAAGATTAATAATTGAAACAAAAAATAAATAAGTTATTTCCCTTTGACTACTAAATTATAAGGTAAATGCACAAATTCTAAAAGATGTAAGTTAATGACTGAATAAATAAGAAACAAAGAATTGATAGAGTTAATTCCCTTTAATCGCAAAATCAGAAAAGACCGTAAACTTGACACTAAACATTATAAATTGGAAATAACGAAAATAATTAACAAAAAACATAATATAAGAAAAAGAAATAATAAATATGTACATAATGATAACCATTTTAGCCTAATAATAAAATAAATACGAAAAAAACAATAACAGAAAAAAATACGTATAGACGGCTAAAAAATAAAATGTAACGTAAACACCCAAGAGATAGGAAAAAAAAGGAAAAAATTACTAGCTTAAGAAGAAGTTAAAAAATTAATTAAATAATTTCGTAAATAATAAATCAAACGTAATAAAAGAAGAAACAAAATAAGAATGCAGAATTAACATAATTGATATTAGATACATAAATTGGAAAGAAATTAAAAAACAAAAAATACGAAAATAAGGCTAACAAAATGAAAATATAGATCTATAAAAAACCCATGGCAAATTTTTAAAGATGGCAACCTCGATAAAAAAATTCCATCCCCATGTGAGTTTTAAAAACAATTTTTTGACTGTAATTAATTGATTTTAATTGTCTCCGAAGAGAACGGTAAATAATGAAAATTCGGTATGTTATAATTAAAACAATCGTTTGTCCTTTTACCCTTCGAAACAGCTGTCAGACTAAGAAAAAATATATAATAACATGTCATAAAAAATAATAAAAACAAAAATTGTGTACTACTAAAAAAAAGGTGTTGTTTTTTCTGATTGTATAAATTATATATATATATATATATATATATATATATATATATATATATTTGTATATTTTGGCAGCAAGTCATTATTCAAGCACGTCTAATTGAACACGACAGTTATTCTTTTTCCGATTTTTCTGGCTATCTTTTCGATTGGAGCGGTCTTTTTTTAATTTAGCTGGCATCTTCATAAAATGGCACCCAAAAGTTGCTGTTCAGCCGTATTCTTCTTAAGCGCTTTCTCTCGGTGAATTTGATTATCATCAGGAGCGATTGTTTTTGTTATCGCTTTATTTTTTTTCCTTGGAGGGTTAATGCATTTATAGTTTCATTTATTTATTTATTTATTTTTATTGGTTACAAAGGTGGATGCAGGAAGGTTAGGGGCGAATTATTATTATTTTTTTTTCGATTTTCTTGTTTTATAGTTTATTTAGTTTATTGTTAGTTATAAAAAACTGTTAGTATATTTGTCCGGATGTTATATACTAACAGTATTTAATAACCAACAAGAAACTAAATAAATAAACTATAAAATAAGAAAATCAAAATTGAAAACAAAAGTAATTCGCTCCTAACCTTCCTGAACCCACCTTTTATAACCAATAAATAATAATAAAAAAAAACTATAAATGCACCAAGCATCAAAGCAAAAAAAAAAAAAGAAGAAAACGATAACAACAACAATCGCTCCTGATGATAATCGAATGCACCGATAGAAAGCGCTTAAGAAGAATATGGCCGAACAAAAACTTTTGGTGCCATTTTATACAACATGCCAGCTGAAATAAAACAGACTGCTCGACGAATCGAAAAGATATCCAGAAAAATCGAAAAAAGAATGACTCTTGAATAATGCCTTGCTGCCAAAATAAACAAATATACAAATACATATATGTACCGTACGCCAAATCCGGGGGTAATTGCGCTAATAAAAAGGGCCCTTAATATGCGTGGTTGGCAAAAAAGCATTTTTCGCTAGTTGGCGCAATTATCACGGACTTGGCGCAATTACCCTAAAGTATGACACACACACACACACACACACACACACACACACACACACACACACACACACACACACATAGTATGCCGATTAAGCTACACTGAATATTCCGCGTTTCATCCACTCTAGGATTCTTCAGGCTTATGCCCAAGACCTCTAATATATATATATATATATATATATATATATATATATATATATATATATATATATATATATATAAGGGGTCTTGCAGAGCAGTTGTTCAATTCCGTATTAGCTTTCTGTAGCTTCCGCGACTGCTCTCCATGCACTCAGCACTATGTGATGTGTAAAATAACTGTGACACAGCACGGACGGGCTTATTGCAGTTGTATGCAAATGACCGAGCTGTGTTTAAAGTGACATCACGGCAAGGAAAAAATTATAAAAAAACGAACATATGCACGGAATGATAACCAAGCACTTCAGGGGGACAGAGTTATGGGCCGAGAGTTATAATTTTGAACAATAGATACGCTCACGATCACAGTTATGCTAGAGGCATGGGTAAGGTAACGCGTGGCTTGCGAATGAGTAATAAAGATTATTTATTTAAAAACCTGAAACATCGAGTTAAAGTTGTTTCCCCTTTTTTCTTATTTGTCTTGCCACGAAGTCTACAACATGTTGGGTGTCTACATTTTAACGCCTGTATAAACGTACGTTACAGAAGATTATTTAGTGCTGTGACCAGTGTCCGAACCGGAGTACCGACGGAAAAATGCAGTCGCAAAAAAAAAAAAAAAAAAAAAGACTTAACATCGGTTCAAGCCAAGACGGAAACTATGAGAAAGTAAGAAAGAATTAATCAAAATAAGAGTGACACCTTGAAAGAAAAAATGAATTGCACTGGGCTGTAACTAATATTTGTTTTCTCTTTTCTGCTTCAATTGCGTGTTTTCTCCTGTTCAGTCGGTGATATTATTAGTTGTTAGAGGATGTTTTGTGAGGGTCCTTGGATTACCGTCAATATTATCTTTAATGTTAAAGAAAGAAATTCTAATATTATGACTCTGTTATATAACATGATAATCGACATATTTCCATGCTCTGGTAACGAAGTAAATACTATTAGATTTTTATGTAGGAAGTTAGAATTTAACATTAAGAAATTAATGCAATTATTGTAAATTGATATTCGAACTGTTTAAATAATGTTCCACTCTCAGCTGAATGTCTCTAGTATCTATTTTACAGTTACTAAAGTTAAAAAAAGAAAAGTCCAATTCTTAGCAGAAGCGTGTACGTGTTCATTGATTCTGTGGCATATTTTGCAGAAATTAACGTAATTAATTGCATCAGTGAGTTTGTATTGTTCTGCACAAGCTATTACCATTTTAAACAACTCATTGTATGCATAGCCAATGAATTTTATCACTGCTTTCAGAAAAAAACAGTAGTCAAGCCAATATTTCAATCTAACAAAGACCCCCTGTCGATGGAGTGCTTGTGATGAAGACAAGTGGGGATACCACTGGAGGCCTTTAGTCAGTGCTCTGCGCGGATGGCGACGTAGTGGATAATGACTGTTTTTGTGGAAAAAGGTTTGGTCAATGCAACTGCGTGTACAAGCACTGTCATCTCGCGCACGTATTCCTACACACTAACAGAACAAGGGAAGCCCCCCCCCCCCCACAGTACCACGCTGATATTTGGACTTAACGATGAATGCCATAGAAAAGTAACTTCTACTTAATGTTCAGTTTTAAAATATACAAGCGAAGAAATGATTTGCGGCAATTTTAAATGGTAGCTGCATTATCGCAAATTAAACTCATTAATAATAATAATAATAATAATAATAATAATAATAATAAAAAAAATTAAATTAAATGGTGTGGTACACCCGGGCTGGAACAAGGGATCATTCAATATGTAGTTGAGTGCTCTATCACTATCTCCAGATTATAACAAATCTGCTTTTTCAATGAAATGATTTGTTGAAATTTTATTATCTCGCTTAGTCAATGTAACGTAAAATATTCTCCCGTAAAAATGATTTTAATCTACGAGAGAACAAATTTATTTTTAAGATCGGACCTTTTCGATTTTCGATACTTATCGGATGCATTCTTGTATAAAACACATCTAAGAACACTGTCAGACATATAAATTAGCTTTGTGTGAAATTTGCAAAAGATAAACTCAGCCATTTTTGAACCTATGAAGAATTAACTCTCACACATACAAAGTGACTTTTATATAATGATAGAAATAGATTAAAAAAGCATCGGGGTTTGTATAGATCAGGACCTCTATGTTGAATAGGGGGTTCATATCAGAATATACGAGAGGAGAATTCATATCTTTCTTTATATAGGCCGGCGTCTTCTTTGGTGTCAATCACAGCTATTGGATGTGAGATGAAATGCATGCGTACAACAGTTTACAACATACAATGAAACATACTGGAATATTGACGAGTGTCTCTAAGGGACCACACGTACAACCATTTATATATTATATATATATTTTCATTCCAATTGTCTCATGTTTCCCCAGGAGCTGCCTTATGTGTTTACAAACTGTGTGTTTACAAACTACGTGAAAACTCCTAGACTGTCTTAAACTTCTTGTTTTCTCTTTTCCACTGACGTAGCCGATTAAAAGACACGCCTCCTTAACGTGATCTCCGGTCACCTAACTAAATGCGGAGTGATCAATGTCACTTATCAATTATTGTTTTGAATTTCTAAATTTCTACGTTTATATCTAAGTACAGTTAAATCTATAAATATATCACTTAACTATTTACTTAATTAACTTTCAGCTAAAGTTATTTTATCAAAACAATATGTTTCGTCTTAGCCTAGCAAGGTCACTATTGTTGTCCGGAATTAGTGTTTTCTTGGAAGCTCTATACTACACATGACTGTCAGTATTCAACCAGTCAAATCTAGCTAGTTGTTAAAACAACAGTAGTATAGCAACAACACTTGATGAAAACCATGTTCAAGAAATGGAAAGTCAAAATAAAGAACATTAGCTCATTTATATTACTGTATATTTATTTTTTAAAAATTAGCAGCAAGTCATTTTTTTATTTTTTACATGGAGGTCACCACTTATCAAGGCCCGGAAGTCACTCGGGATAAGGGTTATTGCATGCACAGTAATCAATGGGATAGTATCGTAGTGATCGTTAGTATTGGAGATTTGATAAAGTATCTTACTTAAGGGGTCGATTCATCAGGAATTTGTTTATGTTGGACTTGGAAACATCCAAGTTGTAGCCAGGTAGGAAACAGGAAAACGGAAGAGAGTACCATAGGCGTGCACTTCTAAGAAAGAAGCTTTGTTCATGGAATCTACATTTTGATTTAGGCACAGATAAAGAGTGGGGACAATTACTGACAGTGGTTTCAGCTAGACGCGTGTTTTTCGTGAAAGCTTGGCGAGGGGGTCCACAGATTGGAGCTCGGACGAGCACTTGCCATGGAAATAACGATAAAACAAAGACAGGCTCGCAATGTCTCTTCTGTGTGAGAAGTTGCAGGGAAGCCACAAAGTCTATTTTGCACTCTGTCAAAACAGGATAGGATTTAGCAGCTCCAGCCCAGATGTGGCAACAGTACTCCATTCTTGGATGTACTTGGCTTTTATATAGATAGAGAATTGTATCAGTAGTGAGATATCTCCTGGAGCGGTAGAAGGAGCCTACCATTTTCCTAGCGACCTTGGCAACAGACTTGATGTACGTGTTCCATTTCAGATCAGGAGTAAAGGTCAAACCCAGAAGCTTTTCAAAACATGGAGCCTCCTCAAGACCAGAGCCATCAATTTCAATTGATGCCAGATGGAGATTGGAGAGTTGATGATGTAAAGAGAGGAGCTTGGTTTTAGATGCATTAAAGGTAACCAGCCAACTCTTCCCCCACTGTACCACGCGCCCAAGATCAGAAGAGAGAGAATCAGAGAGAACTTTGTCATTTACAGCGTTTGATGTGTTGCCATAGATGGTCGTGTCATCTGCATAGATGTCAACGAATTAGTTAAGTATGTGTTTTCGGAGATCATTGATGTAGATCAGGAAGAGAGTTGGGCCCAGGATTGACCTATCAGTGAGAAATGATTTAATGATAGAGAAAACATTTCCAGTTATACCGTCGCTGGAAATCTTGTGAAGTAGGCCTTTATGCCATACCTTATCGAAGGCCTTCGATATGTCAAGAACAATTTCCCTAGAAAGGAAGCCTTTGTAGAGAAATTCGCTAATCCTATGAGATATAACCGTTAGCAGATCTGCTGTAGATTTAGCAGAACGGAAACCATATTGCATGTCACTAAGAAGGTTATTTCTGCTGAGGTGGTTGACTACATCTCTATTTAATATGGATTCCAGCAGCTTACTCATGACACACAGGAGACTTATTGGTCTGTACTTAGAGGAAGATGACTTATCACCTGAGTTCTTAAATACAGGGTGTACTGACGAGGTTTTCCAGGGTGTTGGAAAGCACTTCTTAAGGCAACGCTGAAACAGTTTTGTAAGTATGGGGGCAAGTTCTGGTTGAAGCTTTTTCAACACTATAATTGGACTGTCATCTGGGTCAGTTGCTTTACTGGAATCAAGGTTCTTGATTAGCTTTACGACCTCATGCACAGATATTCGTATGTTGCATAGTGTAAATCATTCTTTTATATTAATTGTTACTATAACATAAGCACGTTAGCATTTGGGGGCGTGGCGTAGTATGACGTAACAGACTCAAATACGTATATATCTATAGGGATGAATATCGACAAAGGAGGGAAACGATCATGAGTAAGAAAGAGGAAAGATAGGGATAGAAGAAAGAAATGAAAAACGAAACTGCTGTGTGGCAGGTAGCCAGTGACGTTCGGTTTACACGTAAGTCTGGCACGTTTCCTTATTAAAAGAAGCCTAACTTTAAATATAAAAAACACGATTGACTTTTTATAGTTAGCACTTTTGAAATAGTGATCCAAACATTCCACAATCGTTGTTTGATTTCCATTTTAATATGTATGACGATGTTTAATATCCTTCATTTCCTTCCTTCGACATAGAATAATATTTTATTCGAATTTATATTAATTGTCGGCGTGATTCTAGGTAAAATCCTGAAGAAGTCCTATAAAAATAACTCTACTAAGCGCACGTCACAGATTCAGTCTTTGGTGTCAGTTGATGCCAATAATAAGCAAAATTACAAGACTTTGAAATGCAATGAACGAACATAAGATTGTTCAACTAAACTGATCAAAAGAGAGCCGATATTCTCAACATCTATTTTCTTTTGATGAAATCTTTCATGGCCGACATCTTTACTTGGTTAATCTTTCAAATATTTTAGCATTAAAGTATCAAGACATCAGACGGCATGTTAACCTTTGATAGACAAGAAGAAAATATACTGAGAAATCGACGAACAGAAGTCGCTGAGAGTTGTTAAAACATGGTCAAACGTGATGTTTTATAATATAACAACACAGAAAAGAAAAACACCCAATAAATTGTTTTAAATAGACAGGCGCTAAGAAGAAGATGGTGATGATGATGATGATGATGATGATAATAATAATAATAATAATGATAATGATAATGATAATAATAATAATAATAATAATAATAATAATAATAGACTGTGTGAATGACACGAAAAAAGTATGATCCTGTGAATGACACGAAAAAAGAATTAGAAAAATACATAATGCAGAATACCGAAAGAATACTTACCGCAGCAACGGAGACTGAAAAATTAACAAGACAGAAAACAGAGAAACAAAGAATAAGACTAGAAAATAAAAAAACGAAAGAAAAATAAGTACGCGGGCGATTCATAGGGCTGAAAAAATATGAGACTAAAGAAAACACTTGAACATGGCTACTAAAAATATAAACAGAGAAACTGAATCCCTACTAATAGCCGCACAAGATAACACGATTAGAACCAATCTCAGAGAAGAAAATATTAGCAAATATTATAATGGTTTATACATAACTTGCTAAATACAATAAACATAGAAAATCATAATTAAATTTAATTTAATTATGATTTTAGAAAATTCTTTATATATATATATATATATATATATATATATATATATATATATATATATATATATATATATATATATATATAACCAGATACTCTCTAAAAAATTTAGCTTGAGTAAGGGGTTTAGAATGATTTTCCAAACTTTATTTTCTTTTATAAGTTCGAGTTTATTAACGTAAATAATCGTGGAAATAAACGTAAATAATCGTGTCTTAACGTAAATAAAAGTGTCTAAGGTGTCATTTAAATAATAGAATGCAAAATAATAATAAAAATAATCATAAATACAAAGGCCGAGTTCGCTTGTTTGCGTGTTCGTACACCTTTTTTTTAATGAGGCTAGTCAAGTAAAAGTTTGCTCACTTTAAATATTATCAGTAAAAAGACCATCATGACTGAACCATTATCTTATATAGAATTAATATATCAATATTACAACTGTTATTTTTTAATGTTGTAAAGCTATTATGAACGCCACATTAGGTAAACCAACATGTAAAACTTTGCTAGAACAATTCAGAATACATTAACATTCGAGGTTACCTGCGATTAGGTAGATCTCTAATTACACTTAGCTAACTTTGTACCTACATAATACTTAAAAGAGAGAATGGATCATGTTCTCTGCAATGAAATAAGCACTATTTTTATTTTAATTCATGCATTCAGTTTGACATCTGTACTACTTGGAATAAGTATCGTATTTTAATAACTCTATGGAAAATTGGCAATATATGAACTCAACAGATAAACATTATTCATAGTATCAGCTCAGCGGATCGAAAAGAAACTCGTAACACTTCCCTTATTCGTTTTACCAGCTTCCCTGAGAATGTCGAGCGCGATAGAAATACATCATGTGGACACTGGTATCCATTTTCCGGTAAACTGCGTACACGAAACAAAATTTGTAAATTTTGTTAAACCCAAAGCACTGAAACAACACAGTAATCTCCAATATATATACAAAATTGTCCGTGACATTTAAGTGTTTACCATCAACCAAGATGTTTCGTTCAACATATGGCATTCCTATCAGAAGAGAACACATAACATGTTTTCTTGAGGCTGATGATTAGTCCAAAAGCTTTACAAGCCTGTGATAACTTGTTCATAATCATTTGTGTGTCTGTTTATAAATATAAAACAATGTCTGCATCATCTACATATAAAAGTTCAAGAACAAGATTCTGAAAAGTTTTCGACTTTGCGTTTAGACGTCTAAGGTAAAAAGGTTTATCTGATGTGCGAAATCGAAACTTCACCCCAATATCGGAATTTAAAAGCATGCACCAGCATTACAGCAAAATATATAGAATATAATGCAGGAGCAAATACATCACCTTGCTTTACACTTTTTTCAACTGAAATTGGATCAGACAGAGATCCACTAAAGTTCACTTGGGCTTTCATATTATGGTGTAACTGCTGAAGCAACTCCACAAAGCTGGTAGTACAGCCTAGTTTGTAGTTGATGATGATGATGATGATGATGCATCACACAGATTATTTAAAAACTCTACCAAACTCCTCCGCCAATTTTGGGTATAAACACTTAAAATTTTAGATATAGGTTCCTTGGACATGGATCTAACTTAATAACTTTATTTGAGTCCAAAACAATAAATGTTAAGGGATCATAATAGGTATCAAAGTTTAAAATCTTTAACCTCTGCGGTCTCTACCAAATTACTCAGACAATTTCTGGTCTAAACATTTGAAATTTTACATAAAGAGTATTCAGAGATAAGGCAAGCTTTTTAATCGGTTTGGGTCGAAAATTTGAGCTACCAATATATAAATGTATGTATGTATGTTTGCATGTGTGCCTAAAACTTTCGACAGAGGCGATGGATTTTCACAAAATCAGTATCGTTTTGAAGCTCGGCCCTTCAGACGACAAATACCGAAAATTTGCTCAAAACATTAATTTCTTCACCCTCAACTGGGCACTTTTCTATAGGGAAGGGTCGCCTTTTTCACCGATATTTTCAAAAGTCATCCCCTCTTTTCGATTGTCTAACCTTAATTTAAAACCTACATCACTTCCGGTTTGGCAGTGGTCGTAACAGCAAAGCCGTCACGTGTTTTCCCATTCGTTTCATCCTTCGCGGTACGGGTGCGAGCCTGCCTTCCTACTACCACTTTCATTTTTTTTTTGGGCTCAACACACCTCCAAACACCGGGGAAACGCCGGGCTGAAATACTAGTTTAAAAAGAAAATATAATTTTATTATATATGGATCGTGGAACTGCATTCATCTGAAAAAGATCTAGCTAATTTGCATATTCTTTTAAACATACATTTTAATTAATTCCCTATTATTTTTTTCGATTTTCTTATGGGATGATCATCTTTAGCTAACTATTACATTTAATTATATTCATGCAGATATTCCACATGCTTTATACTTGCGCAATATTTGCGTAAAAAAGTTATAGTAAATACAAAAATCTTTCTATATATATTTATGTATATATATATATATATATATATATATATATATATATATATATATATATATATGTTTAAAAAATTGTGTCTACCAAATTCCTCTATCAGCTTTTGGTCTACAGACATGAAACTTAATGTATAGGGCATTCGAACCAATGCGAAATTTTATATTTGGGTTTTAGCGGTGAAAATTGGTGCAAAAGTGTGAAAATTAAAAAAATGGAATTTCCCAGGTGAAGGTCGAACGACAATATTACAAATATGCATGCGTAACGTAATAGCTATTTGCTCATGGTTTAACTTTTCGTCTCGCAGCAAACATTTATCCATAGCCAAGGTATTAACGTCAAAGAAAAAACTAAGTCGTAAGCTAAACGTTTTCATTTCGATTCTCGGCGGTGGCGCACGAGTCATTTTTTAAAATAAACTTTTTAAACCATTACTATATATTGGGTCCAATATAATATAGTAATAAATACAAAATCCGCATTAATCAATATATCATATTTAAGCGTATCTTACGACCGGGCAATGCTGGGTGTCTGCTGGTTCGAATATAAAATCGAAATTCATAGCAATTCCAATAAGTAAGCCACAAACATTTACCATCCAATATACCATTCCAAAATTTATTCAATATGTAAAAACTTGAACTTGTTATTTTTTATGTACAATCTAGAATAACACATAAAAATACAGCAGAAAATAATGAATAAGCAACATGAAGGATTTTATAATTTAAGTTAAAGTTCGTTTTTGAGAGAGAGATTTACTATTATCTCAATATTATGATTGATAATCTAATTGAATATGAATAAAACACATTTATTTCGTCATACTTTTGGTTTGTATATAGACGTATTGGTGTCTTTGTATGTGTCTCCTTTCTCTCTATGCACGCGTTCAAATATACTTACATGCGTGAGACAATGGGGCAACATGCGTACGCACGCACGGATACTCACACATATATATATATTGATTTATATGATTTACAGTTGAGCGAATGTTGCGTTCTCGAAATACATAAGCTTTTTTGAATCCTCTCAATAAAAGAATAAAATAAAAAGTCGCACTATTTCTGGTTGCAGATATAAATATCCAGAAAACGACAATCAGGATTGTCGAGTCTGAGGTTGACACTCGTGTTATTAGAGACGAAAGTTCCTGCCACTTCGACAAGAATGTTTAAAGTGACAACATTTGTAACGTTTCGTCTTCTCGTTCGAAACACAAGAAGTCCTGAGAATGGCAGCATAAAACATAGAATTCGTCAAGGGAAAAAAATCAATGAAGGATTTTCTAACGTCGGAGTCGAAACACGAGAGAGAGATAGAGAGAGAGAGAGAGAGAGAGAGAGAGAGAGAGAAAGAGAGAGAGAGAGAGAGAGAGAGAGAAAGACAGACAGACAGATAGACAGGCAGATAGACAAACACAGAAAGACAAGCGGAATAAAGGGAGGAAAAGAGGAAAGGGTAAGAAAGAGAGGGTGAGAAGGAATGTCTTCAATTTAAATCTCGGGTTTAAGCAAGAGTTGCTGATTTGCTGCATGATATTGTAATTTATCGGCAGTCGTAGGAAAATGTGGAAACGGGAGAAAAGCGCCTATGTATAATTATATCTTGAATATAAAGAGTGCACGTAGAGGCATTAAAGCTAAAATTGCGATGACTTGAACGAGCTTATTGTAGTCGGTGACTGATGTTTCAATTAGGTACAAGGTTAGCGTGTATTGTTCAGTAGTTTAAATCAAAAGAGAATGAATAGATAAATGAATAAACGCAAACATTCTTCTTTTACTTGTGAACGGCTTCATTCATTAGAATCGAGTTTCAATTCGTTTGCAGATTTTTATGTGAGTAAAAGATAGATCCCCACGACATTTGCCATTTAGGCAGTCTTTCCGTTGGAGGAACAAAATGTATTTTGTATGATTCAGCATGTTACGACTTTTTGATCTGATTAAGTAAAGTTTTTATAAATTATTTTTCTTAACTTTTGTTCACCCCCCCCCCAACAAGTCATATTGTCACTAAAGTTTAACGAGCAAGCTTATAGAGTGACCCCCTTGGTGGAATGTTCAAAAGCAATATGTTTGTTCACACTACATTTAAATTTCTATATGTTCGTACGGTCGGGGTAATAAAGAATAGGAAAGGAATTCCAATGGCAAGCGGTGTTTATTGAACCAAGCACTCATAAGTGAGACCATATGGCAGTTGCCAACATCAATAATGCAAGTAGTGCTCTAGATCCGATAAAACTCGACTGCGAGACGCTGAGTTTTCAGTCCTTATCTTCGTGGGGGAGTAGTGTTTTTCTCAGCCCAAACAAGGCATACAGAACGTAAGGGGCTACTGTGATAGAGACCATATTTATAAAGGAAACTGAAGTGGTTAGGTAGACAGCAAAATTATTGTTCATATTTCATTTAAATTTCTACATCTTTGAAAATGGCACTAACGTACTCTCTCTCATTTTTTTTATCTATCTATCTATCTATCTATCTATCTATCTATCTATCTACCAGGAGCACATATAAAAGATAAAGTAAAATAAAGAACTATATGTTTATAAATGCCGCTGTGTCAATTATAATTAATGGCGAACTATTCCCTACGAGGAAGCACTTACCAGAGACATTATACCGAGCTGGTCAAGTTAGCTTTTCAGAATATTGATCTAATGAAATTATCATCATTGTCATATTGACGTCAAGTAGTTCGAGGCATACATTAGTAAATAACAGTAGCTTCCCAGTTCCATATGTCACCAAACGATTAAATTTGTGACCGCATGATATCTATTTGCTTTAACACAACCCCGAGTTTTAATGTGTAAAAAATATAGGCCTCCGAAAAAGGCACTCTGAATTGAGATAAAATAAAATTCCCCTAATGTAGAAGGATTTTCCTTCATTCTTCGAGGACAAACATATCAAGTGTAGTATAAGTACAGATACTACAGGCCATATATTATGTTAAATGCCATTTTTAAAAAACAAATTGATGTGTTTAGGAAACAATATCATTGGATGTTGAAAAATACATGCGTAGAGAATATAAATTGTAATGATGCGAATGATTTTAATGTTAACTAGGTGTCACAATGTGACCCAACCACCTGTGATGGTTGAGAATTATATCAGTAACGGATGAATTAGAGCGGAATATAGCTTTTTATTATGTGAACAATCCTGAGCAACTAGTGGCGGCCTTGCTGGCTAAAATTCTTGGTTATAAATTTAAAATACAAGAGGAAAAAATAACTTCGGGAATGAAGAATTTAATATAACTTTGAGGTCAAGGTTTTCAGTTTTTGCATGTGTGGGAAAACTTATAATGGAAAATTTAATTTCTGTTGAGGAAACCACTAATTAATATGCACAAGTGATTTCATCAATTACACAATCAGGGCATCTCAGAGTTTGACGTAATGAAGATGGATTGGCTGGATGAGAAACACAGACTCTTCAAACCCTACACTGCCACTTCGAATAAAAGGATGCGCTGAGCGGTTTTTCGCCAGTCGAGAGCAGAAAATTCCAGTAAAGACTGAGAAGTCAGAAATGTTCACTTCACTACCTGCGCCACTTTCCACGTTCACTGACCATCAGACAAGAAAGAGAGAAGAGAAAATCGCTTTCGGAAAAAATTCCGTTGAGTTACCGTCGAAGAGACTGCTTGTTGAAAGAAAAAAACCTTGCATATATGTTATGGCACTGAATTAGCCACAATAAAAACAGAACAACGGTGTAAGTCAAGATGTATATTGATAAAATCCATAATGAAAAAAAGTGTTTGCGCCGCGAAGTTAACTCCGGAACTAAAACCCTACCTGGGATCGTTAAGAGTTCCGGTATATCTGAACGGTGGCTGAGTCCAGTCAGAGAGTGGTTCTACCATAACATATATATATATATATATATATATATATATATATATATATATATATATATGAACAGGAGAAAAAGAATATATATATATATATATATATATATATATATATATATATATATATATATATATATATATATATATATATTCCTTTTCTCCTGTTCATAATTGCAAAAATAACATTTTTTCTTGTATTCAGAAGTTATTTAATAATTAATCTTTATAAACGAATATCCGAGATTATGTCTGGAGTCAATTATTTATTGCACACGTAATTCGTGACTAGCTCACGAATAAATGATACCAATTGAAAGTAGTTTATTTCAGGATACACACAGCGAGTAAGAGGTTGGCCAACCTAGGCCCCGTGAATTGCGACTCACGACGCGTGTATTTCCTGGACACTTATGTTATACACTTTATTTTTTATTCTTATTTATTTTTTGTATTTTTGTTCTTTACCTACAAGCCACATCAACCCCATCATCGTAGAACCGACCAATATCATGCCAGTGAACTTTCTTTGGTGTTCTGAATCGGAACCACCTAGAACTATACTTATGTACCGTGTTATAACAATACCCAATCGTTTATACTGCTCCAAACCCTAAACTTCTTATTACTATGTTTGTTAATTTTTATTTATTTCTTTAACGAAATAAAAAAACATAAAGTAAAGCAGTGTATTTGCTAATTAATGTTTGTAGATATTCAGCGTGAATGCAGCTGCCACGACAAAAAAATACTGTCGTTATTGAATTACTCGTAAAACTCAACTCGTAAAAACGTGTGCTTGATCTTATATGCTTTGCTTTAAGTCATATATGACTGGAAAGTGTAAAAGAAAAGTAAAAAATAGTCATCAAATTAATGTGTTTTTTTTACACAGTGATCACCACTATCAAGGCCCGGAAGCCACTCAGGGATAAAGGTTATTGCAAATACATTACGTAGTGTGGAGATTTGATGAAGTGTTTACTTAAGGGGGCGGTTCATTAGGAATTTGTTAACGTTGGACTTGAAGACATCCATGTTGTAGCCCGGTAAGAAGCAGGCAGACGGAACAGAGTTCCACAGGCGTGCAGTTCTGTTTCTATAATTATGATGCTAATGTGAATGGTTGGGTCACAATCAATATTAATGTACGTGGTTCAAGTAGAGTGTTAGTTAGCATTATTCAATTAAGTATAATTTTAGCGTGGATGGGTCAGGTAGGCACGAATTTAATATACATGGTCTAATAATGTGCAATTATAGTATGCATGATTCAATAATTACAGTAAAACCTGCATGGTACGATTAGGTACAATTTTAACAGCATAGTTCAGTTCAAACATGCATGGTTCAGTTAATATCCATGTTAGTACGCATAGTTCAGTAAAGTGTTAGCGAGCATAGTTCAAAATAAAAAGAAATTGATAGATATCAGCAAATTTTGATTTAGAAGATTCTTCTAGAAAAATTAACATATCACTAGACATTAAAATGCGCGTACGCATTATGAAATAGTTTTGAGTAAAACCAGAGTGATATATTTTAAAGAGCTAAATTTTCCGTAGATTACAAACAGAACTTCTGCCTAACTTTTCTATAATATAAAGGAAATTAAATATACGAGAAATTTCACAGACAAAAGTTCCAGTCTGAGTTGTTTTCTATTATGAAAATGAAAATTTTCATTAGTCTCTACTTTCGTATAAGCAATATCGCCTTAAAAAATCTGTAATTACTTGTAATTGGCTGATCGAAACATGCGTATGAATGTGTAGTTACATATAAATGCTTATGTAAACCAATAAAAAGTGTATATATATATATTCATATATATATATATATATATATATATATATATGTGTGTGTGTGTGTGTGTGTGTGTGTGTGTATAGAAAATATGCTTATTCAGTTATATTTCACCTTTTATTTATACTAATCCTCTAATTTATGGAGCTCTACAGAACATATAGAAAGATATATCAAAAAGTCTATATTCCAAATATAAAAATGTTTCCATCTTACCGTTTATTTCATCCAGCGTGTTAAAATGATCAATACTTGACAGCACTTGTTACGTAGCGCAGCATCATTCATGTAATTCTTATGTCAATTTTTTAATTTATTCCGCCCTTACTCATCAGAAGAATAGGAACTCTTCAACTTTAAAAGAAAATAAAGGAACAGGGGCATGAATACAAAATCCGAAAATCGAAAGAGAAATTGCAATTGTTTTTTCTTTTAGTTACGCTATCTATCTATCTATCTATCTATCTATCTATCTATCAATCTATCTATCTATCTCCCTCTCTCTCTCTCTCTCTCTCTCTCTCTCTCTCTATATATATATATATATATATATATATTAAGTAATGTGATTGATAATTTAAAATTTAAAAATCAAATTATAATTAAATTAAAAATCCGTTTCATAAGAAGGAACAATAACAAAATCAATTATCTGTACGATCGTTTCGGAAAACAATGCTTTTTATTGTGGTATACATCAAGTTATGTACAATAATTACATATAGTTTTTTAATAAGCAAGGTCTCCTCGTCAGCAAATTTTGAAGGGTTTTTATTGAATTTAAAAGACACCATAAATAAACCTAGCATTAAAAGTAAGGCAGATGAATCTGAAAAAAAAATTGAAATAAAAGGTCTGGATTTAAAATTTATAAGAAAATTAATATGGGTTAGAGATAGAAATAAGTAGAGAAAAATATAGATTTGAATTTACATAATAAATTTGCTTTAAAAATATATATACATATTTACCTTTTAATTTTTCGCTTTTTGAAATCAGGAACTATGGTTTTTTACCCTCTCTTGAACCCGGAATAGTCCAACCAACTTATTCTTAATGATTCTCGTCCAAAACATGATGACTCTACCTCCTCATTGTTGAGGAACTCTTTAAGCAGTTTGAGTTCCGTTCGAGTTCCAAACTTTGACCCATCCGTCCGGACCGTCAAGAGTAGCACAGGGTCTCATCTGTAAATAGGACACGTTGGAAATCCATTTTTATGCAATTTTGTGTCCAAGCCTTTCGTTTTTTCCTATGTTGTTGCTCAATGGAGTTCTTGGAATAGTTTTGATGTTCCTTGCCATCTCATTCAACTCATTACATCGGGCCTGTCTGGGTCTTGGAGCAATTCCAGCTCTTGCAAAAATTGAAACAGTTGTGCTGTTTGGGTTTCGGTTAACTTCCCTGCGAATTTTCCAAATATCACGATTTGAAAAGTTTCTCCTGATGCTCTTATCCTTTCTGGATTTGGTGTTGGGGTTATTCACGAATGAAGCCAAAGTTCTTGGATCCCTTTCCAGCTCCATAGCTTCATCTTTGATGAACAATCCTTCTGAGAGTCCTGCAACAATCCTTTCCTTTTCGATAACCGTTAATCACTCATTTTTTTGATATTTTAAAAGATCTGCAACAAAGCGATGGTCAGCATAAATTACTTGATAATAAATAAAATGTCATAAATTCGTGAATATAGTATGGATTTGAATAAAATGTTGGTAAATAACTAACCTGCAATCTTGATGATACAATTTTCATTTTTGTATGCCGTATATTTATTGAAATATTGATATTTTAATAATCTGCAATAAAGCAATTGGCACAGTATATATATATATATATATATATATATATATATATATATATATATATATATATATATATATATAGGCTTTTATTGTGTGTTATTATTTTAAGCTGTCTGTGATTTTCCCTTATTATAAGGTTGATAAGAAAGTTCTTGCTCAATTTTTATTTTGATTACAAATGATGTATTTTCAAATGAGTTTTCGTTATCATACCTTTACTTTGTAAATTATTTCAAAGAGCGTTATTGGCTTTATCCAACCGTTTAAATTACAATCGTTTTAAAACCATTATGTATTCTGTTCACAACGTTGAATACAAGATGGAAAAAAAAGCAAATCCTCGCAATTTTCTCATTTCAATTCAAACTAGGCTGAAAAGCTGCTGAAACAGCTGGCGACATCAACGAAGCTTTTGAGCTAGGAAACACTACTGAACACACAAGACTATGGTGATTTAAGAAATTTCGTTGCGGCAGCGAGAGCTGTGAAGATGATTAGCGTAGTGGTCGGCTACCAGATGTTGACAACGAGCAATTAAGAGCATTAGTCGAATCAATCCACACACACCCGTGGTGGAATTTACTTCTGAATTAGACTAATATCTACGCTGATTTCCAATCACTTGAGAGAAAGAGATTGGAAAGACAAAAAATTTTGATAAATGGGTGCCCCGCGAATTGAACGACAACCAAAAATACAACCATTATGAAATGTCATCTTCACTTCTTTTTTGCAACAAGAACGATCAGTTTCTCAACCGGGTTGTGGTTTACGATAAAAAGTGTGTGTGTGTGTGTGGGGGGGGTTACGACAACCAGCGACGCTCAGCTCAGCAGTTAGAAGCTGACAAAACGTCACGACACCTCCCGTAGCAAGAGTTGCACCAAAAGAAGGTCATGCTGACTGTTTCGTGGTCTGCGACCGGTTTCATCCATCACAGTTTTTTGAATACAGGCGACACCATAACGACGGGGAAGTAATGTAAGCAAATCGATTAAATTCATCAGAAATTTCGACAACACCCAGTAATAGTCAACAGAAAAGGCCCAATTCTCCTCCACAACAATGCCCGACCGCACGTTGCTCAACCGATCCTGAAAAGTTGATCGAATTGGGCTATGAAATTTTGCAATATCCGCCATACTCTCCAGACCTCTCACCTACCGACTACCACTTTTTCAAGCATCTTGACAACTTTCTGTGTGAGAAATGCTTAAAAAACATCAGCGATATTCAAAACGCCTTCAACGACTTTATCGCCACTAGGACGTAAGATTTTACGTTACTGGCATGCGTACACTTGTTCTGCGTTAGCAAAAGTATGTTAATTTTGATGATCAACAAATTTTTGTTTAAGCGAAAATGTTTATTTAAATTTAATTGTTAAAAACGGCAAGAACTTTTTTGTCAACCTGATACATTTTTGGTGAGAGAGGAAATATTTCTTCTTTGTCGTCGTCGTCGTCGTCGTCGTCGTCGTCGTCGTCGTCGTCGTCGTCGTCATCATCATCATCATCATCTTTTCTTCTTCTTCGTCTTCTTCTTCTCCTTCTCCTTCTTCTTCTTCTTCTTCTTCTTCTTCTTCTTCTTCTTCTTCTTCCGTTTCTTCTTCATCTTCGTGTACTACTACAATTGTCAAGAAAAAGTTGTGACTACATTATGAATTAGTATTATAATTTGAAGGCACGTTGAAAAAGGTCGTTCATTTCTCCATGAATACTTCGTTAATTTGATCCGAAAAAGCCTTTGGCTTATTCTGGAGAAAATCGAAATTTGGCCTCTGACCTGGAAATCTTCACCGCGACACAAATTACATTAAAGCAATCAACCTTGTGACGGCTATTATTGATGAATGGTTTCTTTCTTTAGATTCGACCATAATTCAACCATTGATTAGAGCGACTTTCCCCCCTTTTCGTTCTCAGAATAGAAGTATTCGTCTGGTTCTTTCAGATCATTAATCTTTCATGGACCAGTTCCTGTTTACATATGCACACACACACATGCACGTTTACACACACAAACACACACGCACACATATGTATTAAACAATTATATATTATCTTTATGTATACAAGCACCTACAAAATCAACATGGCGATGATTCGATCTCATCAGGCAAACATGTTGATATTTGCTTAGTTGTACATATTGAAGAAAATAGAAAAAAGAAGAAAACATTACATTCAAAACTGCAGGGTCAACTTAAAAATAATATTTCAAATACACCGTTAGTATATCTTCCATTAAACGGCTAAGAATCTAAACTATTTTTAGTGTTGAATAGACATCACATTAACTGTCTAAAATTTAAGGCATAAGCTACACATCTAAGAACATAGTATTTTAGTAAAAGTAAAAATAGAGATTTATTCGATCGGCCATATATATAAGCATATACATAATATATATTTACTTATATAAATAAACATTTGCGTACATGTTAATATAGTTCTATATATATAGGTTAATTAATTGGTTAATTTTTATTAAGTTAATTAATTACTCAATTATTATGAATTTTGGAAAACAGACACTTGACATAAAGGAGTCGAAATGTAGGCTGTTTTTAGTATTAATTTATGCAAATAGATTAAAAAGAAGATGGAAATCTTTCGTCCAAATTCAGATATCTCCGATTTTTATGAAAATTTGCCAAAAGATATTAGATATCAATTTAGAAATACTTCCTAAATCTTGATATCTTTAGGGCATTTTAAATGGTTTTCAGGGAACAATCAATGCAAATGTATCAAATTAGCATTGGAATTTATTCATAGTAATTAGACACCAATGAAGCAAGATTCTCTTAATCTGAGATTCTAGAGATAATGTTTAGTATCATCATATCTTCGTCTTAGTCTTCATATTTTCTACATGAAAAGATGTGTATTAAACAGGTATAAAGCTATGTGAGTATATGTTTGCTTTGAGTTAATAATCAGTTTCGCAAGTAATAATTTTTCTCTGTGGGTGCATAGTTTGGAGGCAGTTTTTGTGTTCATATAAACGGTTATTAATCGGTTATAGACAGAAGCGTTAATCGCTTGTAGGATCTTGCATTTTTTTCTGGTGCATGGTCAGCAGTTATTGGGGTGAGCTTATAATGCTTGCTTATTGATGATTTGAAATAGGTTCTGAAGGCCTTTTCTAAACAATAATGGCTTTCCCATGACAATGGAATCATAGTACATCTCTAGAATATGTAATGTATAGTTTCTAAATAAATAGTTATATTTTAGTTTTCTTTTCAACATACTTAAACACACACACACACACACTATATATATATATATATATATATATATATATATATATATATATATATATATATATATATATATATATATATATATATATATATGTATATATATACGAGGATTTATGAAAAAGTTTTAAGTAGTAGTGCACGGATTAATCAGCAGGTAATAGGTAATTGAATGCATCGGCAAACTTGCAGATTTATCGATAATCAGTCAATTAACCGATTAATTTGCCGATTAATTATTTTTCTCTTTCCTAGTGAATTTTAACAATTTCATGACTCATCAGATAGCTTTAATAAATTTACGCAGTAACTAACTATTTAACTTAGCATTTACTTAGTGGTATTTTTATATTATAGCATTTTGACTTATTAAATGAAATTACAATGTACAATTTCCAATTCTTAAATAAATATAATTAAACAATTAAATAAGAAAAAATAGAAATTACAAAATACAAAGTAAACATTCCAATTCTTAAATGAATAACTATAAGCTGAAGTTTTTCTTCAACTAGGGCATGCTGATTACCTCTATTTTTTCCATTCCCCACTGAATCCTTGACCGTTGCTTATTCAAATATATGCAAGATATAAACATAACGTTAACATCTGATAATTTTTCAATGAAGCCAAAGTTCTTGGATACCTTTCTAGCTCCATAGCTAAATCTTTGATGAACAATCCTTCTGCGAGTTCAGCAACAATCCTTTCCTTTACGATAACCGTTAATCGCCCCTTTTTTGGCATTAAAAAAAACCTGCAATAAAGCGATGGGCAGCATAAATTACTTAATAAACATAATGTCATAACTTCGTAAATATCGCATGGATTTGAATAAAATTTCGATAAATAACTAACCTTCAAACAGTCATTTGATGATACAATTTTCATTTTTGTATAACGTATATTTATTCAAATATTGACATTTTACTAATCAGCAATAAAGCGAGTGACACAGTTTATATATATATATATATATATATATATATATATATATATATATATATTGCAACTGTTATATTAAGGATCTAAAATCACAACTGTCAAAAGTGATTTTTACAAGTTTTATAGACGGTTTCATGTCCTACGGAATAGAATTTCATTTTATTACGTATATTCCATAAATTCTATATTGTGTAGCACTTGGTGTAATCTAACTACGTCTAAGTTTGATCCTTGACTGGTAACATACGCCAAATACTCAAATGTCTGAAAGCGATCAAGCTTTGGACAGTCATTCTTGATGAATGATCGCGTTGTTTAAATTCGATTTTACATCAAACAATCATATAGAGTTTGTTCTTCATTCTTTGTTCCAGAATAAGACTTCTGGCGCGATTTTCTGACATCACTAGACAATGTTAGCTCATTAATCTTTCTCATGTAAAGTTAGAGATGCATTTAAAGGAAGAACTTGATGAGTGATATGAAAGCGTAGACAAGTCACGTCCACTAATTTAACGGTAGAGCTCCAAATAAATATATAATAATATAATAGAGCAATAAAACAATTATTAAATGGAATAAAATGTCAGTTGAATAAAATAATAGGCGTGACACAGGCACCTGCCTTGAAGATATAACAAATTGATCAATTGTCAAAAGAGGATATGATTTTTAAAAGGTCATTTTCGGCAAAAGGCTACACAGGTAAAATCAAAGTCAGGTCAATCTAGTGAAACAACAATGACTTTTGGAGTGTGGCTACAGTGACAATACAGCTGTAAAGGGGCGTTTCAGGTAGCCACAAATGGTTATATAATAGCAATCAAAAGGAGTAACGATTTGGATTCGAGAAGAATCAACCCGTCGAATTCCAGTGTGTGCATCTCTCTCCTAACAACCAATCATCCATAACCGTCACTGACATGCTGTTATATTTTATATACATCAATTGATCGTCATTCTTTTAAACACAAAAATACAACAGATTGGAGTATGTTTAAAAACCTACATTTTAATTGTTCAACTTGTTTGTAATTTACACTTAACTTATGAAATGGCTCATCTCTTTATAACTTTTAATCTATTTATACCAAACTCTCTTCTTTCCTCATCCTTTTACTCTTCCCATCTAATATTCGTCTTCTTTACGAAAATATAAATGAATTGCTATCCACTTTAATAAAGTGTCTGTTATTAAAGCAATAAAATATTAGTTCAGTACTGCGTTATTGATTTGATTTTGGTTTATATTTTCTGTGTGTCCACTTTTCCATTTAATTTTCTTGCACACACTGTCGTATTTTATCCTTATATTCAACTTATATAATTGATATTATTTTTCGCCACTGAATGGCATAAAGCGAGTTGATAATAATGAACAGTGCAAATGAAACTCTTAGTATCATAGTCTATTGAAAAGAACACATTATTATAAATACTTCCATCTTTAATCAATCCTTGCAATGTTTACATATTTACATTTGATTGTGACTTCTTGTCTGCTGAGTATGCTTGTTGATAACATTTCCAAGGTCGGATGTAGATAAAACACGGAGGCACTCATACCAATTAATCTAATTTTATTTTATTATATCCAAGAAATATTATCCCCAAATATGCCAAGAATACTAGAATACTCGTTCCAGGGCGACAACAATTAGCAGAGCAGAATAGTTTTGCATCACTTTTATGTCCCTTTACGAAGACTAATATCAAGTAAAAGCTTTTAGGCAAAATTTTCCTTACAGGGTGATACACTGATTTCCACGATTCTACAAAAATTTGCTACCTTTTTGTAGAATGATTTGTCGTGGGTCTGAAACCTTATATAAAAGAAAACATTTGACTTCAAACACAGACACGACCAATTATCAAACATAAACTATATTTGAATTATCTATGAATTTATGAATATATTTTGTTCATTAATCTGTTTTTATATTTTCCCTAATGTGCATTTTTGCTTATTTTCTCATTTGCTACATATTAATTATCATCCTGATACTTCTTTCAAAGACGCAATTGGAGTCTAAAATTCACATAAGCCTGAATCTATTTAAACAAGCACCAAAGTGAATTGATAAATTGTAATCCTTAATTACACCAACCTTAGACCCTTTTACTCGAGTGACTTAAGCCTTGATAGGTTATAATTCATCTATATAATAAGACGCTTAGGCATTTCATGTTCGTATGTATGTTATCACCTTTCATCCACATTAAAATAAGATCGTCTGATTAGCAAAGGTCGTGATCATTCCAAAGTTTGCTATGGCAAAAAATTCCGATTTTATCTATTTCCAAATCAAATTATGTCGTCTTCTCGATTAAAACAGAATAATTTGAATACATAAAAAAGGACATTAATTTTATTACTTAAAGAATATTTAGCTGAAAATTATTTTTACGATTAAAAAAACAGAATAATTATTATGGTAAAAAATAAAATGGTTACAATTTATATTAGTTTTATTTATCTAAATAATATTTTAATGAAAAATATTTTTTACAGTAAACGATTTCTTTTTTACGCTGCAAATTTATTATTTTTTGACGCTGCAAATTTATTATTTCAAAAGAGGCATTATTATCAACAGTACATTATAGGAATTGATAAAGGAAGTACTGTCGATTTTCGGCGATTTTCCTTTAGTTAGTAAATAAAAATAACATTTTAAAAATACTTTTGCTTATGCATATATTTTTAGATATGAATTTGGACAAAAGCCTACTATACATAATGATTAGATTAGATTTTTGACGTTATTAACATCTTAATTTCAATTTCGTTAATTTTAAATAGAACAAGTATATATATATATATATATATATATATATATATATAATATAGGAAAAACAAGTATTAAAATAACCTTCCATTTAAAAACTACTAGAAGAAAATTGAAAAGGCTAAAACCGAGAAAACTATGCATTTCTAAAATTACACTAAACTTCGACTTACATTTAGATTTCATAGATTAGCTATTTTTATTGTGTGTCTATGCACACAACGGGGTAGAGTAAATGGGATAATATTTTACTGATTAATTAGGTGGAAGTAAATATGGATAAGCATAGCAAAACAGAACAATCGAGAAAATAATTAAGCGAAAGAGTGAAAGGATAACATAAAAGAAACGAAAAAAGTAACAATGAATCTTTCTTTTCTCAGTCGAACAATTTCAGTTCTTTGTTTGTTTTTGCGCATGCGCAATTTATAAATTGAAATAAAAAAGAAAATACAAAAACGATACTATGATTTAAAGCAAACTTTTAGCGATTTTTTGTTCTAAAACAACAGATGTACAGTGATTTTTTGTATAGACTAAAAACAATTCCAAATAAATAAAAATAAAATAATTCCAAATACCTTTTTTAATAGAAAACGAAACCATTATTTCTGTTTTGTTTATCTTACCTAAACATATGTGTCAATTGTAAATGTATCTTTATTCACTGGCTTTATTCATTTTTCTTTCCACCTAAATGCTCACCTTAATATCCACTGCTGCGTCTAATGGATGTTTAATAATAGACGTTGGTATTTCAACACGCAACACTTGTTGCTAACTGAAACATTCCCCTACTTATTATAAATATAATATCAAATACCAAAAGTGCCTGTCTGTCCGATTTTAGCATTTCTCCAAACCTAAAACACATATCTCATATATATAATAAAGTCTTTTTTCCTATTTCATTAACCGAAATAGTTTTCCTAACAAAAGTATATAAAACAATCTGTATTAGGTAATAACCGGGCAACACCGGGTAGAAGCATTTAATTGTCTGTTATCAGTTTATCTGTTTATCTATCTATCTTTCTATCTAATTGTCTATTTAGCAGAGTAAACAACAGATTGAATAGTGGGAAACAATAAGTTCAGCGATCATGTAGGTGCAGAAAGGGTCAAAGGGTTATGTTGTGACATGCATCAAACTGGTTGGCCGGTGAATTCACCGGAACTATGCGAATGGTGAGCAGACGTGACGTTTCAGGTGTTCCGGTTTAAGCAAGTTTAGTTGAGTTGGAGCCTGGACGCTGAACGAGCAAGATGGATTAAGATGGTCTCTCCATGAGGGAGGTGATGGTCTCCAATAGAGAACACCCAAGCCAAAGATCGTCGGCCACTCCATTTTTGCTGACGAGATGTCAGGGAGTGAATAAAAAATATATAAAAACACACATCGTCTTGGGTCCCTGTCTTGAAGTGCCTTGAAGCAGGTTCCAGCTCCTCCAAGATGTTGGCGAATCCCCAAGAAGCGTTATTTTATTTTTTATTAAAGGAAAATCAATATACTTATCCTCACAGTCACATTTACTACGCTGCCAAATATAACACAGGGAAGAAATTTATCAAGATAACGTTTTCCATGTATTACTTATTTTGAGCGGACTATTGTTCTCATCTTGAGTGTTATTTGTGCAGCGTTTCGGTCGGTGTAGCCTCCGACCATCGTCAAACATGTTCGTCGCCATCTTGGAAAAGAAAAGAGAAAAGTTACTGGCTCCGTAGATGGTTTCGTATTCTTTGAGTTGTTTTTTTTTGTATTTTTTTCGCCGTTGTATCGTATGTGTGTGAAAAAAACTTGGTTGACAAAGCGGAAGTAACTATAATAAAGTTTGACAGGAGATTATCTCCTTTTTACTTTTGAAATTTTAATTTTTCTTACAATTAGAGGTTCTTATATACTGCTGTTATTTTTCTTTACAATTAAAGGTTCTTATATACTGCTGATATCTATACTCAGTCTGCTAAGTAATTTTTCTTTTTTAACATATGTGCCGTGTCTTTAAGTAATCTAACTATCCATCTTGCATCCTTGTCAATCATTTTTACCTCGTTCCATAAAGTGAATGTCTTCTTTTTTATTTTCTATATGTGTTCAGCTAGTCCCAACTTTTCGACGTCCTCCCGTGTCACGAATTGACGATGCTCTTCTAGTCTTATCTTTAGGGGACGACCGATGTCATTTTGTATAGTTTTCCGCATTTGCATGAAATCTCATAAATGTAGTTTTTTGTCATGAGACTTTCGGTCGAGAGCTCCACTCGTACAAGTGTTTTTTGAGAGTCGAGTCACTCTTGAAAACTGTTCTAGATGTCATATGGACTGCATATTAAAAAATTTTTTCGGACAGGCCCTTCATGTATGGTGTGCAAACTAGCATAAGAATGAATCAATTCCTCGATTCCAGTAGAATAAATATATCTACGTCCGGATTCGAAGAGTGTTTATGATCATGATTTTTCTTAGCTCAGTTAAAAATTTATGGAGAGAGCTAAAATTGAAGATTAAAGGAAGGAACATAGTAATCCGCATGGACTCGTAAAGAAATGGAAAATATAAATGAAAAAATACGTAAGAAGTTCGTAGAAAGTACATCTGTAATTAGAAATAGCGATTACGCAACGACATATTGGTACTTGAATTATTAAATGTCTTGTAATTTTTGTTTAATAAAATATTGTTTTATTTTTTTCTGGTATAAATCTTATTGGTTATTAAAAATCGGATTATTTGACTAAAAGCTTAAACATAAGTAGCAATATGTCGTTGTTAGTTTAAATAAAAAACAACTTCTGTCATGTAGTTGTAAAAGCTATACAAAAGAACTTGATTAACAAAAATGTATAAACAGCTAATAAACAAAGATTTAGATTTATTATAATGCTGTGCAGTGTTCCTTCTCCATTAACAGCAACCTATATACGTCGTTTATAGCCTCGAGTACATTACACATAATCTTTGCCTTATTAAATAAGTCTAATTAGTAGCACTCGGCAATTTCTCTAATGTACGTAGGTATGCCATCTCGGTTTTGTGTTGTCATATATAACGTTGGATAGTTGAATATCATGGATTATTTTCTTCTTTCGGTGAGAAAGAATAAAAGAAAATGTATTCTCGTCTAATCAACGTCTTTTGTCCATTATTATTGTTGCATGACGGAATGTCAGAATGCGCTGATTTAATTAGAGCCGAGCTAAGTAAAAGCGAATTTTCAATACACGTCTCCTTTCAGTTTATTAAAGACTAGCGGGGGTTACCCTGCGTTGCCCTGCGTTGCCCTGCGTTGCCCGGTGTTGCCCTGCGTTGCCCGGCGTTGCCCTGCGTTGCCCTGCGTTGCCCTGCGTTGCCCTGGTTTTTAGAGGCGTGTGTGGTTTGAGGGTGGTAAAATGAAAACAAAGCGAAGTCATAACCCTGTTTAAATATTATAAAAATAACAATGTTAAAACTATTAAAAAAATCATGTAAAAAAACAATTAAAAAAATGAATGTGATGCAATACGAATGCTCCGGCGGTGCCCGTGTGTATGAAAAATCCCAATAAAGTTTTAAGGGGGGGGGGGAGCGAACTCCAATCTTGAGGCGAAAGCGCCAAAAAAAAAAAACAAAAAAGAAAACGTGATGAATTAACTAAAAAGTGAATTAGGTCAAATATCAATTCCGCAGCGAAGTTTGTTTTGATTTAGTTTCAGTAGTCATATCACACTCGAATTCTAAATGAATGTTTTTGTTTTCTCGAATTCTAAATGAATTTATTTGTTTTAATTTTAATTTAAGTGCAATGCAAGTTGCGTTGTAATCTTTGTGTAAAAATAAATGTTGAGTTGAAAGTACTAATAAATAAAGGTCATAGTAAATTTCTCGGTTAGAGTCGTTAAAACCGGAAGTAAGATCCGGTTAGTCTCGCAGATTGCGTCTTACACTAACGAAAAAAAAAAAGCAAAAAGAAAACAATAATAGTAATCGCGTTTTCGCGTTTTTAAAAAAATTTTTTTATTTCTATTTTGTTATGGAAAAAGCATAAATCAGAGAAAAAAGGTAAAAATAAAAAAACGAAACGGCATAAGTAACATTGTACGATTCCAAACCGATGTGTTTCCTCGTAGTGTTCCTTGTGAATGCATCCGCTGCGGTGTAAATGGGGAGAGGGGAAAGGAGGAATGTAATAGAAAAAATGTTGCAACGTCCATTGAATCTAAGCGATTTTGGCAGTGGACTCTCACCGGAAAAATATAGGAATGTACCATTGTCGAGGAACTGTAGAGGTAATAGGCCTATAGCAAACATCAGATAATGTGCTACAGTCTGTACGCATTACATTTGCATGTAATGTCATGATTTTTAATTCTATTAAGGTAAAAGTTGGAGGGGGAAAATGAGTTCATTTTATTTATATAGAAGAATAGAAGATAGAAGATAAAAGATAGATAGAGAAGATAGAAGAAGAAAGAAGATAGAAGAAAAGATAGATAGAGAAGAAGAGGTAATGAAACAACAGTTGTCGTCATCACAATTCCTAGCGACAACTAAGATATTCATCTATATACAAGATGTAACTAAAAATCAAAATTTTCTGATGCTAAGATATAATAATGCGTGATGTAGGTATGTAGGTAAGTAGATATGACAACAGTATCTATATAGAAACCAGACATGTCCCTAACAGTTTTAGTGAGTGGACATCATAATAGGTAAGGTAGATAGGCATGTTAGTGGGCCATTATAGTAGCATTTGTATATAGATAAGCCATACTCGATCATTCATATATCACTGTTATTTTGTTTGTATCTAGTCCCCGGATTACTCAAGAGAAACTTAAAAAATTAACGTAGTTAAATGTATAAATGTATATTTGTGTATGCGATACACGCTTAGTCGACATATTTCTACCAAATTCCAATTTTTATATTTTGACCAATTAGCAGATAGTTTTACCGGTTAAAAATCAACTCGAATTTGTTCCACAGGTCCAAATTCCCTATTTATCAAGTTTTAGCTTTGTAGACCAAAAATTGACAGAGTAGTTTGGTAGAGATTATTTCACGCATAGACAAAGGCAAGGTAATAAATGTATATATATATATATCATTTTGCCAATGTGTGTGTTGTTTTCTCTACAAGAACTTTATTTCCATCTTCTCGAAAAGACGTTCTACCCCCACCACCACCACCACCATAAAAGTAATGTTATTTACAATTTTGAATGTGGTTGCAGTGCCAACTACTTGGGTCGAACGACATTAACGTTAGATGGAAAAATTCAGCAACATGTATCCAGTAAAATTAGGAATGGAACCTACCGGGCAACTGATGTCGTTACTAACACATACGGGTCCTCAATTACTGATCATTTACTTAAAACCCCGTCTTGTGCAGCAAACTTTAGCACGGACTCTTTTACTATTATTAGTCGTGCTCATTCTTTATACCATCTCAAGATCTTGGAGACCATTCACGTTCGACTCAGAAAACCTTCTCTTTGCAAGCAAAGGGAATGCCTCCTGTGTGTGAACGTGATTAATCTCTAGGGTATTCGTCCATAACGCTGTTTTATGTTAATCGTTTTCCCACTTTTTTTATTATTTTTTTTTTGATTTCTCCCCGTAAATTGAATAAAACGCCATTTTAATCGTTTTCATTCTTTATTTTAAAAATTCCCTCGATACAGCTTTGAGAAGCGAGGGTCGAAACCGGTCAGCTGGCTCCCCATTCCTTTATCTTTCCTCTCCTGTTCCCCCTTCATTCCCACCTTTTTGGAGAGAAGATATATATATATATTTATATATATACAAATTTACTTTTAATCATGAATCATAAAAGTCTTCCCTTCCTAATTGCAATATATATATATATATATATATATATATATATATATATATATAAAGAGAGAGAGAGAGAGAGAGAGAGAGAGAGAGAGAGAGAGAGAGAGAGAGAGATTAGCGGATCGCGCTATCGTAACTTAAATAAGATATTTTAACTTATGCAGATTCCGTATTTATAATTATAAATATGACTTTTTATTGACTATTATATTCTATACAAGAGAATTTAATGGTCATCAATCGTGGCCAATCGTAAATAACGCTTAAATATGATATTTTAATTTGTGCTGATTTCATGTTTATTATTAGAGAACTAATACTCTATTGGTTATTAAATTGTGACCAATATATAGAAGTTATTTAAAACATTATATATATATATATATATATATATATATATATATATATATATATATATATAATTTATTATTTAAATATTTATCTAAATATTTTCATTTGCATAAAATTAAGTTAGAAATATTTAAATACATTTTTAAATTATAAATTATTACAAATAATATGTCCCAAAAATGTGGGGGGACTAGAATATAAAATAAGGGAAGATAAATTATCACTTTAAAACACTCAGGGAGTTAAAAAAAATACCACAGAATCGCTAATAAAAAATAAATGAATCAACAATCTTCAACAATCCTATATATATATATATATATATATATATATATATATATATATATATATATAAGAGCAAATAGTTAATAAAACATGTTAAAAAAAACTTTGAAAAAGAGTTAAAAACATATTTGATTTGAAAAGGAAACATTAAGTTGATAGTCCTTAATCCACGGAGTTTCGAAGTTTATATATATATATATATATATATATATATATATATATATATATATATATAAGCTCAATGTAATTACACACACACATATATATATAAATATATATATATATATATAACACAAACATACATACATACATACATACATAGACACACACATATATATATACTCCCAAAACACAATAACTTTTAAATATTATATATATTATTATTTCTCTAGTAGAAGATTTGTGAATGTTTCTGTTTGTTTTGGCCGAAGAAGATGATCGAATGCCAATTTATAAGCCGTTTGTGATAATAGATTTTAAAAATAAGAATAAAGCAACATAGTAAAGAATGTAGTAGATTTACGTACGGATAATCCCCCAATACCCCATCCCTTGCTCATCCACATAGTAAATGGCTAAAATACAAAAATAACTCTTGGTGCAATGAAGCAATTTCTCCCTTACAAAAATAACTGACAGTTCATCTGATAACAAACATGTCCAAAAAAGCATAGCTTCAATATCAAACAAATGAGAAATGTTTTACGATGATTTATTTTGTAACATAGTACGATCGAAAATTAATGAACCTTTTACTTTGTCAGTAGATATAGAATCCATTTAGATAATATCATTCTGAAAAACAAAACCTTGTCTACCGTAAAACAGACTGTGAAATGTAAATACGAAGAACGTAGTATCATGAAAGATGAACAACTTTGAGATGTACGTCATTTCTTTTTTATTAGTAAGGCAACGACTTCTTTTTCCCACTGAACATACAGGTGTGTAAAGCTTAACATCAACATCGCTTGACCAATCAACACCACACTTTATCAGATACCGACTATGTTCTTAAGACTGATTTAATTTTGGAATATTTAAGTCAAACATTAAGATCGCGGAAAAAGGTAAAAAATTCAATTTTGGTTCTCTAAATCGCAGACTTTTTACGTGGTCCATATTGTAACTAATAATATTCTGTATTTTATACTATTTTACCATTGATCTTAATCTTGAAAAGTCCGGTTAACGCAAAAGCAGAATTTTAATTTATCACTTTTCCAAATTTAATATATTAATTTAATGATCTTTGATAACAATGACTAGCATGTTCAGATAGATAGTTATTGTGTTATCAATGTTTCTATGGTATAACTTCAGGAATACTTCATACAATAAGAGAAATAAGACTCATTTTGACTATCCTTGCATCGTATACTTTGGGAATTAAATGCAGATAGGGATCGCCAGTTTTAATTGATAAGTAATGATCCTTTAGGTAATATCGGGCCTAAATGAAAATATTTTTGTTTTGGTGGGCGCAATTATGGTACATAGAAAGGGTTTAAAGTTAAACAATTGATCGTTGGTGAGATATTTGGATATTGAATAATGAAAAGCTTGGAAAGCTAGGGACCCTTAAACCTTTCCCGGTGAAAAAAGTTAATATCTGAATATCTAAGGTACATAAATATGTTTATTAAATTAAAATTTAACATTCCAGCTGCCTATCTCTAAGAAAAAAATTCTTAGAGAATATCTCCAACCCGATTCTCATGACAGAAAGCAACACGGTTATCCTTTTAAATTTCAGATTATATTGAGGATATAGTAATCATTTACTTATTTTAAAAGTTCATTCTTTCGCTAACACTTTAATCAACTCAAGTTATTAAAATAATATCTTAGATTCCAATCGGTATCGTCATTGCGTGCCATATTGTCGCCTGAGATCAAATTCGTATCTGTAATAAACACATTCATACTTCTCAAAGTAATGATGCAATTAATTAATTCATTATCATTAAAAAAAAGCAAAGATTTTTCAATCAATTGCAACTTGGTAGCCTAGTGTTTCAACGTAAGGGAAACAGAGAGAAAGAACGAGCAAAAGAAAAAGAGAGAGACTGAGTATGAGGGAGACTATTTTATAACTCATTGCTTAGTTATTTCACGCTTGAGTGACCATCTTAAAAATATTTTTCGATCAAACCTTCTGCACAAAACTGTTGACATCACAATTATTACTCACTCCTTCGTTACTTCCGACTCTCTGTCGTTAACTATTTCACGATTTGAATTTCTATCGTGCCAAATTAAACTGTTATCCTCATTATGACTTTTATCTAAGATATATCTTGTTTACACAGAAGTCTAGATGTGTGCGCATAAATATGTTTTAAGTAATATTATACTAGTTAAGTTACTCACCAATATGTTACAATATAAAGAAACGTTGAACCATAATAATCTGGACAGTTCTTTAAGTGACTAAATCTAATTACATTTTCTTTTTTTAAAACACGATACCATGATCCAAATGCAAATCAGAATCAAATATTGATTTTGTACGAGGGAAAATAGTCACCGATAACAAAGAAATGATAAAAAGACCAACTATGCGTTTTATATTCCAAAAAATTTAAAATAAAAGAAAAAAGAAAAATATATCTCCCGATTACATTAAAACTTCATATTAAATATTATTAGGAATGTCATCTGTAAATCGACTTAACGCCATCGTGACATCAGCGTAATACAGTTAGCAGTTATTTCCTTGGCTTATCAATATTTTAGGCAAACGAGAAACTAATTTCTCGTATTTCAACTGAAACATTCTTAATATCTGAATTTTGAATTTGATCCAATAAAAAAATCAACAACTTAATTGTTGTTTTACGTTAAGTTTGAGATATAATTAAAAACATTTTGTTAAACAAGACTAATCATTATATTTAACTGCATCGACACATGAAGATAATGACTATATTATTGCTATGCTCCGTTTAAATAATGTCCCGATTTTCTGTTACAAACATATAGACAGGAAATATTTTTCGTTGTATTATATGGATTAATCGGACTACAATTCTGATTTTGGATGTTATTTTCACAACGTTTCGGTCGATGTAACCCCTGACCGTGTGTCTAACTCAGTAATTTGTATGAATTTTAAAACTGAAGCATGTTATTTAACTCAAGAAGGTTGATTGTTCTTGTTTTGTCATCCATGGCCAAGCAGAAGTTTGAAGTCACTTTTATTATATTCTTAGTATCATCAGTTGTGAGAATTCCCATCTAAGAAAACTCTCACTTAAAACGTATTACTTATCCGTTTCCAAATTCGGTACAGATTATTGAGTTCAAAAAGATGCACCTGAAGATAGTCGCAGATTAACGTTGTAAAAGCATTCAAGATGAGAACAGTAGTCCGAATAATTCAAACAATACAAATTTTCAATCCTAATCTATAAACTACCTAAACATAAGTATTTTTTGCATTGGAATGAGTATTATTTGTAGTTTTCTGGCTTTTAACCATTATTTTTGTTATTGTCACAACGTTTTGAAGGTTTCTCTTTTTTGCCTTCTTCAGCTGCTTTCTGTCGAACTCATAAACTCTCATGGAACTTAGAAACTAAACCTTTAGTTGTGCCTGAGTGTTCAGACTCCATTTTCACAATATCTGGAAAACAAATGAAAACTGCGTTTCTTACAGAACACCAATAGTGTTGAGCTTAAATTATCGTGACAATTTCATGACAGCACTTTAACTGGATGCTGTCAACTTTCAGAGAAACTCATGCAAATAAGAGAATCAAGTAGGACAAAAGAATTATATCGTGCTTATCAGTACGAATTTAAAAGAACTCAGGTGTCTTGTGACAAACACAGCAACCATCATGGAATTTTAAACACTTTATTAGGTCCTTGGGTACATTATCCACATTCCTTTCTCTAGACTTTGTGAGATTATTAAGTGAACTCTGAATGATAGTATGATCACGTAAAAAGAATGGATAAGAGTTCTTTTGGCTAATTCGTATAAACAATTGATGTCGCGGGGTCAGTTCACTGGAAATTATAAGGAAAACATGAGAGGAAATGATAAGGATGGACATAAGAGGGATAAATAGAATTATGGCTAGAGAGAAATTAGTTTGGAAGTCATTTTCTTAAATGCGTCTAACATATGCCAGCCTGTAAAACATATAATAAACCGCTGCTGCTGCTGTTGCTGATGGTTGTGTACACCATGAATCCAATAAAGGATGAAGTTAAAAATCTGATGACGGTTTCCCATTTCGATAGTAAGCATCTAATGGAAATGATGGAAAACATTGTAATCATGACTAAGGCAAGAATCAGAAAACTGGAAACAATAATAGGGACATTAAAAATGAATAAAAAAAGATAAACATAAATATCTTTAATGGCATGAATATCTTTATGGTTCTATAGCTAAATAAAAAGGGTAATAACCACTGTTATAGAAGGTCGTCAAGAAAATCTACGTAATGAACACGTAGCTAAGTGAGGATAACAAGAGTAGAATATTACAAGGGAGTTTTTGCTAAAGCTTTATTAGACATTTGGTTTGATTAAAGTCTATTTAAAAATCTACAAAAAGTACACATCATTACATTTAAACATGTGTTTGAGAAAGAGAGAGAAAGAAAGAGAGAGAGAGAGAGGGGCAGAGGAGAGGGAGGAAGGGAGAGAGTGGTATATTGTGTCATCGTTTCAGTTCAGGTTAAATTGTTTGAATCATAAAAAAGTGAGTTTACAAAGCCAGTTAAATATTAACAAATAAGAAGACAAAAACAAAATTAGTCTTTCTATTCCTATATATATAGTCGCTTTCTGCTCGTTATATCTTCATTTATCGATACCCTTTCTCTTAAATAGTTTTATTTCTTTTGTTTATAATTCACTCGTTCATTTATTTTTCATGAATCAGATGATTTTATTGTTAGCATTAATTTCCCTGATAACTATTTAATTTATTTTCTCTCAAGGAAGATATTGGGTACTTAAGAGATGGGCCACATGTAGGTTGTCAACATTCCAAATGAAAGTGTTTCTGTGAAACAAACTGGATTCTAACTTGACACACCTATGTTGTCTATCCATGTCGTTTACCAGTTTGCTATGGTCACCTCCCATTCGCCTGAAAGAGGGTGAGGAAGAAAAGTTACAAAAGCGAGAGTAATAGAAATATAGTACAGGTAAAATCTGCAAATCACATAACATACATTAAGGGAGATGAAATTGGTCATTTGGTGAGTTTATTGCAAAGTGCAGCTTATTAGAAAAATAAAACACATTTTAAAGAGAACTCAATCCCTAAACCAAGGAATATTTATCATATATTTTATGTAGTTCAAATATGAGAAGAAAAGGCTATAAGGAACTAACGTTGATAAACACAACTTTAGTATAATAGTTAGTAACACGTTCGTCACCTTTTTAGTGATCCGGTTACTTAATTATTCTAATGTACCTATTTACTATGCCTCCCCACGGGACAGAATTAGACACCAGGGTCGTTTTTTAACGTGGAGAAAAGGTACAAAAATAAAAATTGTCTCAGTCGTGAAGGATTTCTCCTCCACCGAAAGAGAACAAGAAACAGAGGTGCAGCATCTGAAGAACAGATGGTATTTATTTGCTCCCCCACCGAGCAAATTAGGCACAAGGCCGATTTTTAATGTGAGGAGTGAAGGGAGGGGGAAGGGAAAAAGGGGACCAGCTCCCGAGAGGTGGGAAATGGGAGCCGGTTAAAGGTCAGGCATGTGGGGCCGCCCCCACATCTGGTCCTTGCCAGTCATAGCCAGTCACAGCCTGCAGCATCTGCCGGAACAGATGGTATTTATTTGCTCCCACACCGAGCAAATTAGGCACAAGGCCGATTTTTAATGTGAGGAGTGAAGGGAGGGGGAAGGGAAAGGGGGGACCAGCTCCCGAGAGGTGGGAAATGGGAGCTGGTTAAAGGTCAGGCATGTGGGGTTGCCCCCACATCTGGTCTTTGCTAGTCATAGCTAGTCCTAGCTAGTCATAGCTTGCAGTATCTGCCGGAACAGATGGTATTTATTTGCTCCCCCACCGAGCAAATTAGGCACAAGGCCGATTTTTAATGTGAGGAGTGAAGGGAGGGGGAAGGGAAAAAGGGGACCAGCTCCCGAGAGGTGGGAAATGGGAGCTGGTTAAAGGTCAGGCATGTGGGGTTGCCCCCACATCTGGTCTTTGCTAGTCATAGCTAGTCCTAGCTAGTCATAGCTTGCAGTATCTGCCGGAACAGATGGTATTTATTTGCTCCCCCACTGAGCAAATTAGGCACAAGGCCGTTTTTAATGTGAGGTAAAAACCAGCTCCCCTAAAAGTAGGCAAATAGGGGGCACTCTGGTTACCAAAAATAATAATTGTCCCAGTATAGAGGGTTTCCCCTCCATTGACTGGTACAAATTATCTTAAGTGTAGCATCTGAAGAACAGATGGTGTTTATTTGCTCCCCCACTGAGCAAATTAGGCACAAGGCCGTTTTTAATGTGAGGTAAAAACCAGCTCCCCTAAAAGGGGTCACTCTGGTTAGCAAAAATAATAATTGTTCCAGTATAGAGGGTTTCCCCTCCATTGACTGGTACAAATTATCTTAAGTGCAGTATCTGCCGGAACAGATGGTATTTATTTGCTCCCCCACCGAGCAAATTAGGCACAAGGCCGTTTTTAATGTGAGGTAAAAACCAGCTCCCCTAAAAGGGGTCACTCTGGTTACCAAAAATAATAATTGTCCCAGTATAGAGGGTTTCCCCTCCATTGACTGGTACAAATTATCTTAAGTGCCGTATCTGCCGGAACAGATTTGATTTATTTGCTTCCCCACTGAGCAAATTAGGCACAAGGCCGTTTTTTAATGTGGAGAGAGAGGGAGGGGGGAGGGAAAAGGGGATCCAGCTCCCGAGAGGTGGGAAATGGGAGCTGGATAGTAACTGTGGTCTGTAGGGTGATCCCTACATTGACCAAGTTCAGATATATGGGGTTACCCCCACATATGGTCTTTGCTAGTCATAGCTAGTCTTTGCTTGCAGCATCTGCCGGAACAGATGGTATTTATTTGCTCCCCCACTGAGCAAATTAGGCACAAGGCCGTTTTTAATGTGAGGTAAAAACCAGCTCCCCTAAAAGGGGTCACTCTGGTTACCAAAAATAATAATTGTCCCAGTATAGAGGGTTTCCCCTCCATTGACTGGTACAAATTATCTTAAGTGCAGCATCTGCCGGAACAGATACTACACTTTGATCTTGACCAAAAGGCCAAGTATGTATAATTAATTATTCTAATGTAATCTGATCTGTAATGTTTCGAATTTCGATTTATCGGCATTTGTGTCGAATGGCCAGTAATAGTTTGGATCCGTGAATATTGCTTGTGAAAACATAGTTACACAAATAAAATTACAATTATTACTATTCGTTATTATTTTTTAATGTTTTATCTATAAATTTTCCCATCACCAAAAATGTTATTACACGATCAATCGCTGAATCAATTATGCAAATTAAGTAGCTGCGTCGATCTAACAAAATTGAATAACGGCAATATTGCATTCCTTTTATATGCCTTATAATTACTCAATCGATATAATATTTTCATCATAAATTATTATCACAATATATTTGCAGTCAAATTATAATAGATGTTTTGTGTTTATATTCAAAATTTAGCATTCTATTTGCCTGTTGATCACTTGTCACTTCTGGGCGAAAAAATTAAGCATAATTAATTTTTCAATAATTTTGTTATTATTCTGTTTTCAAGTATCAGATCATTTCACAGCCTAGTGTTTGAGCTGCCAAACTTATCTCAATAATTAATATAAAATGTCACCTAAGAAGAAAAATAAACATTTCGATGAAATTACGAAAACAAACATTGAAAAAAATTTTTACCATCAGAACAAAAGTTAAAAACAACTTTGAAAACAATATAATAGTAGAAATATTTATATTGAATTCAGAGATGGGCGCATGAGTCAGATCATGATCCTTTGAAATTACAATAAGAAACATATCGGGATTCTTACAATTTATGACAATTGGCATACCTTACGTCATGGTTTCCCACGGTGATCATTGGATCATCGCGGTTTCACGGGGACATTTTCTGATGTTAAACATTATATATACACAAAGTTAGGTTCGTTACTATAAATAGTAGCGCCAATATCATAACGAAAAGCAATTCCTACATTTAATTGCGCAAATGGAAAACGATTTAGAGAAAAATTGGAAAGGCCTCCTTTAAAACCTCATGAAATACTTTCAGACATCATTGCTATGAAAGTTATGTATCACCTCACAATGAAGACGCACAGGAACATTTATTTGTTGCCGTCATTTCCTAACAAAAAGAAACTTTAATATTTCATCCTTTTCTGCAATATTATCTGAATAATAACTCGAATAACCAACGTAGAAACATAAAAGTGTTTTTACTGCATGGAAACAGTTCAACAGACGGCTACAAATTAGGTAACTGAATATGAATGTATGAGGATAATGGATTGTATAAGTAATCAGTGTAAACAGCTACATTTTAATACTTGCACTAGATTTTTGATAAGAGTTATTCGTATATCTTCACAGCAATTATCTCTAGAGATCATTAGTTACTTCTTTCGATGGAAGATCTAGATAATATCTAATTATAATGATAATTATAATATCTCTCACTCTTCAGAAGATAGTATAGAAAGACTTTCTTCATTGACGCTTGATTCATTACTATTGTATCTTTGCATCGTATCCTCATTGAATTTGACTCTTTAGTTCTGACTACTTCGCCACGTCCTTTTAAATTTTGTATAGTACCGTTTGCCATTCTCCAAAACTATCGAAAACCAAACTTCTGCTCAGAACCTCTGGGTTTACAGAACCCTTTCATCGTTTCTATAATTCATTTGTAGCAATTGCAATCAGTTTTTAACTGTGATTCAGTTTCATAGCATCCACTCCGTGGATAATCATTTAAGAAGTTGTTTCTGTATTTTATAGCAGCAGACCACGCAGAATTTAACCTTGGCTAAGTGTTTTATAAATATGTTAGTATCTGCGATTAACCAATCGGATATAAATAAGATGACACAGAACTAATAATGAGACGATTAATTGGGATCGGGAAACGAAAATATCGGATACTAAGTAATAACAGTAACCATCATACAACATTTCAAACTGATCAGAGAAATAGTGTTTGAGTAATGAGTGTTTCGGTGGCGTAACTTCAAAAGTTCTTCATGCAATATAGAAAAGTAAACCCAGATAAAACTTAAACTCATACTTACGTTATTAGGAGGAAATATGCATTCTGATAACTGATTAAATTTCCGTTTTTTTTTTTTTTTAAATAATATTGTCCAGATTTGCTCTATTGAAACATTGGAAATTTCGTATTCGATTGCCAACACCCAAAATGTAATTAAAAACAATTACATAACGATTTTATTATAAAGCCGTTCATTTTTTTGCTATTACCGATTAATAAACCACATTTCCAGGAAGAATGTGTAAATCCCACTTAAAAACCTCTTGCGATGATTATCGCCGTGTACTTCGGCTTAGTCAGCCATAATTCTTTTGTTCTAAAATAAATTAAACCTTGTCACATTTAACTTTATGTGACTGCTCTCAAAAGTGCAAGTACACTGATGGTTGCATGTCATGTTTCATAAAGAGCAGCAGAGCAGCGAGAAGGGAATACTTGTTCAGGTTTTACGGAAGTCTTAAATATCTGATTAATCCGATCTACCTTTCCTATTTTATTGGTATTTTTGTTTGAAAGAGAACAGTTAGAAACGAAAGACGTATACGGAACGCTCTGAGCGACGTCACCGGATGCTTTTCTTCAGATTCAAGTTCAGTCTAACCTGTATAATTTCTATGCACTCAAACAATATCCGATTTTCAATATCACTTACTGAGCTTATAAACTGAACTGACACAAAAAGGATTTCTTCCCACTGTGCAGTGCACAGATACGTCTCATGGTTCTTTTGCTATAAGCAACAATCGTCACTGTAAGCATTTTTACAGGCAGATTTTATCGTAACGAAGTACCTACATAATCTATTATTGCATCTCTCGCCCAATCTTATAATCTCCTATGAGCATTTATTTATAAAAACTAGAAGAATACACGTCCTTGTATAAAGGTAAAATTAATTCCCCTACATAACAGTTTTGCACCAGTTTTATGTCCTTTACGTAAAAATAAAAAAACACACCATGTTATAATAAATTCAGAGCATTTAGACCTAACGTGTAGATAGTTCAGCCACAAAAATAACTTATATATGTATTAAATAGAAACTATTTAAACTTTTAAATGATCGTCGTCTCCTTATTCATTTACCAGAATATATCTAAGGGATTGTCCCATAAAACAGAGAAAGTTATGCCAGATACTCTCGTTCGTTAGAAGAGAGGTCATGTTTTAAATAGACTTACGTGGCATTTGCGATGATTTTCACAACTAAACTAAAACAGAAATATGAATGGGCATATTCTAATGGTTTATTCTGCGACTAATAAGATTGGTTTTTATTTAATTATTTACGAGCTATTATTCCCATCTTTATAGTTGTTATTTCACGACGTTTCGGCCAATGCTGAGCCTTCAACTGTGTCTTCAGTAATTACTGCCTCCCATAGTTGTTGTCTCAACACAATTTGGCCAACTAATCCTATATCCAGGTTTGAGTAGGATTGAAACCGCTATCTTTAGACAATGCTCACCTGGAACTGTAGAGATTCAATGTCTCTATCCACTGGGCCACGGTCCCCATAGGGCGATCTACACAAAGCTGGCCATAGCATTAGTTGGCCAAACCGTGGTGAGAGAACAACAACCATGGAAGGCAGTAATTACTGAAGATACAGTTGAAGATTCAGCATTTCTATCCCGTCGCGGTTAACAACCTGATAATGGCCACAGGAATAGTTGACCGAAATATCGTGAAACATCAACTATTAAGATGAGGATAATAGTTTGCAAATAAATAAATAAATAAAATATTCAAATTAATCATCTCAAAAGAATTCCAATATTTAAATAAGATTGTTTTTGCTCGATTTTACCATCAATAACTTTCTTCCTAAAAAAATCAGCATTTTATTCTGTTTTTCTTAAATTCTTTTAACGAATTGCTGCGGCATATTATGAAAACATATAAATCAATTTAATTCTTTCCCTAAAATATACTAACCAGATAATATTTATTACTAAACGAACGCCATCTGTAAAAATGGGGACGTAACTATCTACTAATACAGAGTTATTTCTATTTATTTAGAACACAGTAATTATATTTTATGGGAGAGTGGTGACTCCCAATTAAAAAAACAAACAAAAAAAAACAAACGAAAGACGCCTAGCGGAAATACAGTGGATGCCTATTGATCTTGACTTGAAAAGGTGAAGACTATAAATAGGAGAAAACAGTTAGTTGGGAAGGAGTTCCACAAGCTTGAATAGGTTGGAGAAGAGTTCCACAAGCTTGAATAGTTTTTTAGAAGAACCTACAAGAACAGGACGTTTTATTATACAGAGCTATAATAACAGCAAATTTGTGAAGAAACTAGACCAGCTAATAACACGAGCGTGAACAAAGAAAGCAAGGAACAGATCAGGCAATTCTAAAGAGGATAAGAAAAGACCACTCAGAATTACTCATAAGTTTCGACCAAAAAGAAAAGGACTAATAATGTAAAGAACCTAACCACTAATTCCATAACTCTGACGTTTAAGTAGAGAACATGGAATCTACGTTTAGGTGTAGGCACAGATAAAGAGTGCGGGAAATTGTTGATAGTGGTTCTGGCTAGACGAGTGTTTTTCGTGAAAGTCTGGCGATGGAGGACCATAGACTGAAGTTCAGATGAGCACTTGCCATGAAAATAACGATAAAGCAGGAACAGGTTCGCGACATCTCTTCTGTGGGGAAGAAGTTGCAGGGAAGAAGATATTCTTATTATTATTTCTTGCTCGATGTGAGTTCTTTCGGAAGTCATTTCCAGTTACTTTCACTGGTAAATAAACACCTGAAGTAGGAGCGACAACAAGTCTTCCTGAATTCAAAGTACTGTCAGCGTCTTTTGATCATCATTGCAACTTACTTTACATTGTTCTGATTGCGTTGTTTTGTGCAAGTGTCAGTAACGATTTATTTTTCTGTTGAAATGTCATTTTTGTAGTCACGTCCATGTATTTTCGTGATTTATTTCTTTGGTCAGTCATATAAATATGAAAATGATTCTCTTTACATTTTACTATTTTCGCGATCTCTTTCGTTGCCCCCGGTATAGTTCACTTTGGCGATGGTTTTGGCGACGATAATCATTTGATCCATATTTTATTACCCTTTTTATCGCATCGTCTATAGAATCTTCAATACTTACCAACCTTTTTTAACCTTCTTTACTTTTTTACATAAATTGGTCAGTATCGAGTGTAGTGTGTTGTGCATAGTCATTAGTTTCCCGATTATTTAATGCATGTACGTGTGTTATTCTCTTGTTCTGTGTATGAACGGTCCAGTGTATCTCACTAGAGATACTACTTAATTATTTTCCTTTGTCCTATATATTATTATTATTATTATTATTATTATTATTATTATTATTATTATTATTATTATCAGTAGTAATTATAATACAATGTAATAGTAGTAGTGTTGTAAATGTAGTAAATGTAATAGTAGTAGTGTTTCATTTCAACCTTGTGTCATAAATGAACGAAAATTCATAATCCTACCAGTTTAGCTGCTCGTTCTTGTACACATTCTGTCTATAGCATTTCAATCTAAGGGAACACCACCTAAAATAAATTCTTCCATACTATAAGTAAGAACTGGTTAGACAGATTTGCCGTATAAAAATTAGAATTTCATGAACCACCATAACCACGAAAGAACGATTAAACGTTTATGAAGAATTATTAGGAAAACCACTACATCTGGAATCTTTTTGTGAGTAAGAAATGCTTCTAGTCTGAGATAATTTTGTTAAAAATCAGATAAGCATCAGGAATATTTTTTGTGTTTACATGTACATTTGAACTGGAAGCATTTATTATAAATTATGTGCGTTATTCATAGTTTTCTGCAAAAAATGTAATTCCTATTTTCGTCTGGTATTACTTTTTCTCCAGAGAAGTGTATCTGTCAACTCTGTAGTTTTCTGTTAAAAAAAATAAAGCGTAAATATTATTGAAGTGTGGAAATTTAAATTTTTAACTGCCGAATATCGTTTCGTGCCAAAAAAAAAAAAAAAAATCCATCGTTCTTCTCTCTCTGACACGCTAAAAAAAATCCGTCGTTTTTTTTCGACAACTTCATTTCTCTCAACACCGCATCTGATTCTAGCGCGCTGGCATCAACCCATACATTCAGTTTCCGGCTGTCCACGCACTAGTTCCCACATGCTGGATCGTTCCGCTTTAGTGCGTCCACAGTCTCGCACGTCATATGCCGGAGTAGAGAGTCTGTCACCTTTTCGTCCCAGCCGTTTGTTATTGAACAGGCCCGTCTCTAAAGAGAGGGGCCTGTTCAATAACAAACGCATGCCACACGCAGCCACGTACATACTGGGAGGTGCTCTACGAGCTTTCCACACAGAAAATACAGTCCGTTGGACATTTCTGAGATTGGCGTTTCTTCGTTTCCAGCGTAGGACACCGTGCTTTCTTAAGATTGTCAGTCCCTCCACACGTCCCCAAGTCGTTCCGGGTCCTTGTATTCTAGCCCGAATCGAGCTAAATGTTCCCGGACTCAAGAGGCGGGCACAACGTCTTCATCAATAAAGATTTCATCTATCTTTTGGAGTTTCGCGACGAACCTTAACCTTTTCAGACATACTCCTACGTCTCCCTCACCAGTAAAGTGCTTCATCATATCGTTGCTTTGTCGTATTTTCGCCATGACAACAGCTGAAAATAGCTTAAAGTGTTGAAATTAAAGTTTTTTCCCTCTGACACGCGAGTTAACCGTACGAAAAAAAATCCGTCGTTATTTTTCCCATTGCCACGCAAAGTACGTACAAAATTACTCCAAGTAAGCCCCTTTCCTCAAAAATAAACTTCTGCCCCAATCAAAGAAATACGGTCTGTTTATATGTTCAAATTCGACATAAGCGGTCGAATTTGAGCATATATATCCTTTTCGTGTCCTATCGGTCTGATTTTGAGTTTTGAGTGTCGCACACGCCACCATAGGCAGTTTGTTTCCGTGACTGTTGTTAAAATTATAAATAGTATTTTAAATGCAGAAACTATTTGAATTTTGTCGTCTCTAATCTTTCATCGAAAATTCTTTCTAGAGTGAATTAACGATAAATACTTTCGGAATAAGTATTTTTAAATGCTGAAAATATTTATTTTTCTTTCTCTGTAACCTTCCTTCTTTAAGAATTACTTTCTATACTGAGGTAATTATGAATCATTTGTAAATAAGTATTTTATAATACTGAAACTGTTTATTTTCGTTATCTCTAATCTTTTCTTGTTTAATAAGCTTGTAACAATTGGACTCTGTGAAATATTTGGTAACGATGTAAACTGGGATAGAAGTAGCACATAACAATGGGTGAGGAAGTATCTTGTTACAATTGTTGTATACTGGTGTGCATACATATACGTTTATAACTTAATTTCTTCAACTTTACAGCTACGTTACCTCAACAACCCGAGTTTATAAAAATGTTCTAACAGAATATTGTGTCCAATAAAATAAAATTCAACATAATTTTTTTTTATCTCGTTCTCGTGCCTCTTCGCCGTCATTGAGCTGCTTGTGTCCCACTGTTTCTCGGCACTGGAAACAAACAATTTCTCAACACAGACGCAAGTTTCTGTTTTTCTAAACAGGTGAGTTTTATTCCATCATTGATTTTACCACGGTTGAAGACACATCTCCGTTTTCTTGCTACCTTAGCCGCCACGTGCTTCTTCTCGTCACCCCCATAAGAACTCTGTCATTTTATCTTCTCTGAGAATCAGTGACAGAGTGCTCTTTCTGCCACCTAAGTCTCTCTCTCTCTCTATCTCTCTCTCTCTCTCTGACCTCGTCAGAATCCTCCCCAAATCGCGTTCCACGAACGGTTCTGTGAGGGCGCAATAAAACAACATTACGCCTTCTGTCAACAACTGCTCTGTCTGTTCGAGTCGTCTTTCTAATATTGTTATGACACTTTTTATTAACAAGGTAACCTACAGCTATGCTCGTAAAATAATTTTTATCTAAAACAATGAGCCTCAATTCTCAATTCTATATATCGTTCTGTTCAGTCCGTTTACGCCAGGCCTATTGTACAGCATTGCTTTTCTTCCCCTAAAAAAGTGTGACTTATTTGGGAGAGTTTCTCATCGGAATTATTTTATGAATTAGTATATTGAATGGAATCAATTGATAATAACCGGAAAACATACATCATATATTGGCAGGTAGTGTGACAATAGTGAATGTATATGTTTATTAAGTATATATATATATATATATATATATATATGTATATATATATATATATATATATATATATATATATATATATATATATCTTGTTATTAGTTGCGTTTTAAAGACAAAATATTCCTCCCATCAATATATTCCATATAATAATAACAGTTAACGTTTGTTTGGATGGTATTGTGACATAATATTTGTTGCCATTGGATGATGAGTAACCGAGATTAGATCAAATCGCGGTTAACACCTACATTGATTTTCCAGAAAGTATAAATCTTACATAAGAAATAGCATGCAAATTTCTTCAAATGGTCATTTTTTCGAGCAGAGTTTATAATATACATTACTAGTAGGACTACCCAGCGTCGCCTGGAGTTTAATTCAAGAAAACGCCTATAATATTTTGTGCAATAAAAGGGTAGGCAAAAGGAATAAAAACAAAACATTTCCGTGAATAAAACCGATATATTAATTTGAGTAACCTAAATCGTTTTATCCTGTAATGTAAGCGTTTGTTCATGTTATTTATATGTTTGAATAATATGTTAATTAGAGTAACAATTTGTCTTAAAAACACAACAGAAGATAATGTATTTGCCATTAAGCCCAATTAAAATCATATCTATCTATCCATCTCTCTCTCTCTCTCTCTCTCTCTCTCTCTCTATATATATATATATATATATATATATATATATATATATATATACTTAATAAAAAAGAAGTCAATTTGAAAATTGCCAGCTTCACCACACTTAGGTAAGTTTACTGCAACTAGCGCAGATGCTCAATTCAACGGGCGAAAAAAGACAACAAGCGATGACTTCGCTCACCATAGATACATGGAACGTATGCACGCTTCTTGACAATCCGAAAGCAAGCAGACCCGGAAGCCGAACTACCCTGGTATCAGGCGAGCTGACTCGTTACAATGTGAACATAGCAGTTCTGTCTAAAACTCGCATGGCTGAGGAAAATCAACTCACAGAGGACAAAGCTGGCTATATAATCTTCTGGAACAGATGTAGTTTCGGGAAACATTGAGAGATAGGACTTAGATTCGAAATTTTTTAAGTGTTGAGTCATTATGTTGAACAAAGATGGCGGTAGTGAATCAAATCGGCGAAGAATCAATGCAATCACGGTCTCGAATGTTGAGTAATTCTTTAGAACAAAGATGGCGACATTAAATCAACGAAAAATCAATTTAGTCCGGATCAGCAGTGGTTCAGTCGTGTCAAGATGGAGACTGATAGCGAACTGACTTTAATCCAAAATTCGATATTTTTATAATGAGGTCGGAGGCTTCTCATTCGTTGATTGTCTTAAAGCGTAGTTATAAATAAGATCGTCCATGTTCTTGTGATCATACCCTCATTATGAATCAGAAACATTTTAACATCCCTCTTTTTTGATATAATGAAAGAGTCCTTTCGAACTCAATTTGTTTTGACCATGGATTTCTTATTTTTTTATTGATTAAAAAACACATGTTAAATGTGCATATATTTTTGCAAACATAAAAATGCACTTGTGGGGATGATGTATGGATTTTTGTTTTACTGGTAGTTAAAAACAATGATTATTTAATGTTTTATTATTAATACCAACAAGAAGATTTTGTTTTAACAAGATTTGAAGATTTTATATAACAAAAAATCAGAATCTTGTTTTAACAAGATTGGGAGATTATGTTTTAAGCAAAATCAAATAAAAGACAATTAAAAGAATCGTTTTTGGCATCAGAAAATATGCACGTTTTTCCGATTCTAATACTGATTCCGATACCGATTCTGATACACCAAAAAGTTCCAAGTATTTAAATTAGTCGTTCCAACACTACTCTTAATATAAAGAGGACCGAGGTAATGTATCGGGGAAAATATGTTGAGCCCCAAATCTCAATTCGTGGACAAAACTTAAAAATACCTCACAATAAAATCATTATGTTTTTTGTTCCGTGGGCTTTTTGCTAAGATTAAAGGGTCGTATCATAAAACAGTTTTTAGAAAAAGTTGAGAAGGTCTTAGTAACCAAAATGTTTGTTATTTTATTACTTCCTCACCACCGTTAGTCCAATGCAGTCTTTGTATAGATGTATATTTATGAAGAGTAAAATTTCTTATCGATTTAAGTATGAGAACTCTTCGTGTAACTGAAGGTAGACATTTTTATCATTATACACCCAGGATGACTAACGACACCCATTAACCTCGTAGTTTTGATGACCTAATCCCTAATTTTGTTTATTTTCTGCAAATAAATAATACAAAGTGTAATATTTGTGCTCAACACACACACAGATGCAATATATATATATATATATATATATATATATATATATATATATATATAAAGAGAGAGAGAGGGAGAGAGATGCTTATTTGTTTTTGCTAGCGATACTTTTTGAATGAATTCAATTATTTATACGAAAGTGCATTTTTATCTAAATGCTAGTTAGGAATAACTAAACTATATATATATATATATATATATATATATATATATATATATATATATATATATATATATATATATGTATATGTATATATATGTATATGTGTATATATATATATATATATATATATATATATATATATATATGCGGCAAAAAGAAAGCCCGCACTTTTAAGTTTTTCAAAAACTGCAAATTTAAGCTAAATTTAATGTAACTGTTTGAATAAACTATACCTCATTTGATTAACCGTTTATTCTTCTATAATTTTACCAGTTCATATTTGACTTTTAATTGAAATATTCTAATATTCACGCCAATTTAAAAAAAATAATTTCAAATTGAGGAAGAAAAAAGAAAGTCCGCACAATGGAAAATTGTTATTTAAATGTAACTTTAAGACATTAATGCAACACAAATACAACGGGAACACAATGAACTAATTAATATTTAGTAGCATAGCCCTTCTGCATTTTGACAGCCGGCAATCTTTTGGGAATTCCTTTAATAAGACTGTAGCAATACTCCGGGAAAAGGGCATCCCACTTTTCTTTAATTTTTGTCCAAAGTTCTTCCAAATTTGAAATTTTATCATTGCGTAGCTGTTGCTTGATGTAATACCTTGCGTTTTCGAAAGGATTGAGGTCTGGAGATTGTGCAGGCCAATCCAAACACGGAATATCATGCTCTTCCAGGAACCTCTCGACATTGTCAGCTGTGTGAATGGGAGCATTATCCTGCATGAAGATGGGATTATCATCCAAATTCCGACCAAAGTAAGGTAGAAAATGCTCAGTCAACATATTAATGTACTTAGTCGAATTAATTCGACCTTGCAAGCGAACTATAGGCCCTGCACCATTGGTTCTAATAATGTCCCACACCAAAGCTGAACCTCCACCACCTTACAGCGTTGAAACTGAGCACCTAGGATTAAATTCTTCGTCTTTCCTCCGATGGACGTATTTCCTACCATCACTGCCTAGCCTATTGAACTTGCTTTCGTCGCTAAAAAAGCACTTTTGACCAATATGTAGAATCATGATCTTCATTGCATCTGACGAAGTCCAGAGGACGCTTTCTGTTCTTTACAGAAATCATTGGTTGGCGTCTTGGAATATATCCTCGCAAATTAAATTCCTTTAATCTGTTTTTGACAGTAGAAAGAGAGCACTTTTTAACAAGTTGTACTGTTGTTGGATTTGGGGAACCGTTTCAAATCTGTTTCTTAGGTTTGGGATCTTGATAGCATTGTCTTTCCTGTCAGAAGTAACTTTAGTACGACCAGATTTAGGGGCATCACGAACACTGCCGGTGTTTTAGTGCTTTTGCAAAGTCTTTCGTACCGTTTTCTCATCACATTTCAATCTGCGGTCGATTTCTCGATTGGATAAACCAGAAAGGTGGAGATTATTTAGCTCCTGAAGATCACTAAGCTAAAGTCGTGGCATATAGACTAAATGTTACGTTGTATAACCTGGAACAACAACAATATGATTAAAGATGCCATGTTGCCTATTGGTGGATATTTTAAACTGATTATGGGGCGATAATTTAAGCTGGTTTTAAGCGAATTTGTTGCTACGGACTTTCTTTTTGTCTCCTCAATTTGAAGTTATTTTTATAAATTGACGTGAACACTAGAATATTTAAATTAAAAATAAAATATGAACGGGTAAAATTATAGAGGAATAAAAGGCGAATCAAATGTTTAAACAGTTACATAAAATTTAGTTTAAATTTGCAGTTTTTGAAAAAATTGGAAGTGCGAACTTTCTTTTTCCCGGCACTGTATATATATATATATATATATATATATATATATATATATATATATATATATATATATATATATATATAAAACAAAAATTACAATTAAATTTACCAAAATGATCCAAGATGGTAAAATTAAAGTATATTATAAATATTAAAGAATTAATATTTATAAAATTATCTCAGCCAGATGTAAAAGCTCGAAATGGAAATTCTTTTAACTTTCTTGAAGTTTTACATTTGAATTTTACCGTCACTGGATTTTTTATCTTCCACCAGACTATCCATTCATGTGTAATTACCTTTTTCTTCACCATATTCCCTCTGCTTCACTTTTTTGTTTTCAAGTAAGATCTTTGACTTACTTGCTGTTTCATCAAATACTTCTGCATGTAAAATCCGATCCCGCATTTTGCTAATTCCTACCCTCTGATGAGAAGGAAAGTATTTCTTCGAAAGGATTAAGGACCATTTATCTAGTGTTTCCTTTTCAGATTAAATATGTTTTTAACTCATTTCAAAGTGTTTTTAACATATTTTATTAACTGTTTGCTCATATATATATATATATATATATATATATATATATATATATATATATATATATATATATAAAATGAGATAGAGGGAGGAGCGATTAAAACAGTTATTCAAGCAATTTGAATTTCCAATGTAAAAATATAAATGAATAAAAACCATTACAGAAAAAAAAAAGATTATGAATGTTTGAAAAGAACTTAATACCGAAAGAAAACGAAAATTTAATTAATTGATAAGATGGGGCGAGGAAGAGAAGCAGGAAATAAAGTAAGAATGGATGGATCAAACGAAAAATGAAAGTTAAACATGAAAAATTAATTGCTAAATAGAATACAAAAAGATAACAAAATGCGTTAGACATAAAAAATAAATAGAAAGAAAATAAATTCTAAAATAAAGAAAAAAGAAAGAAGAGCAAACTAAGAACGAACGGGAATCAAATAGGAAAAGAATAAACAACGAAGGAAAAGTGTCGAATAAGAAAATGGATAGAAATACAATAAACGAAAAAACGAAGTTGAATGTTTGAGAATGTGGAGAAATAGAACAATAAAGAAGTGAAGAAAAAAGGACAATGAGATTAACAAGTTTAATATCAGTTAGAGAATTTAACAAACAGAAAGAAAAAGAAAGAGGAAAAGTTACAAATGAAAAATGAAAATGAAACAAAAAAGAATTTGAAAAGAGATAAAAAGATGGATTTGGAAAAAATCGAATAAAGAAAATATTTAAAATTAACTCAAAAATTAAAATAAAAAAGAAGGAAAAAGGCAGTGTAAAGAATAATTATAAATGGATAGAGCGAAATAAAAATGAATAGAAGAAAGGAAAATAAAAATACAAAATAAGATATGATTAAATACATAGTAAGAAATGAATAAATGAATGAATAAAGGAAAAAAACAAAGAAATAATTTCCTTTCTTTCCTCTTTCTTTACTTATTTATTTCTTTAGAACTACAAACGGATGAATAGAATACGAAAAAGAAAGAAAGAAAAATAACCATGCAATAAAAAAAAAATCAATTCAATTAAAAGCAAAAGAACAATAAACTTGAAAAGTTTTACATATAAAATAAAAAAACGAGATTCTTAAAAAACATGCTGCAACAATGATCCCTAAAAGAAGGGAAACACGAATTTGAAGTGAAAATGAACTAAGGGGGAGTGGTAAAGTGGGAGGCGAAGAGAATAAGTGGGAGGAGGCAACAACGGACATTCTTGTCGATGCTGTAGCGCCCGTGTGCGTTCCGTGTGTGGCCATTACTTACGTCTATCTAGTAGCAGTTTTGCCGCGATCTTATTGCTTATTAATAAGCCATGCGCGTTTTGATACGAGAATCTGGAGCGAGGTTTACTGCTTGAATAGACACCGACGCACACTCCAAACATCTTGTCTGTCTTCTCCGTGTATCCGACGTCATTCTTCGTCTGCTTATCGGGGATCTCCCACTAGAGGAGAATAGCTTCCCTTGCTTGCATCTGTGATTTTCATTCGAAGATTCTGTTTCGGTTTATCCGCGGGTTCATTGTTCTTGTTTTTGTTTTGTTTTTATTTAATTGATAAACACTTGTCAGCAGCGATACTTATTTCTCGGTCCCGTATTGCAAATTCGACATTTGTTTTATTGACGTAAAAAAGACAAGAAAGAAAGGTTCTTTATTATGTGATTAAGGTAAATATTTTGGTTACGGTATATTTTTTAACGAACAAAAATTGGCAACATTGATATTTGCTAAATTGCAAACGTGCGCTGTCATTTTATACAATACCATGGAGTAAATAAATAATTTAATAAGAAATCCCCCCTTAAAAAAAAAAGATAAATGAGGTAAATATTTACACATCTGCTCGTGACTACAACTTGCAGTTGCGTAGAAGAAAAAAGGGTAAACATTAACAAATACGCCCCCCCCCGAGATATAGCCGCCGTACGCTGTAAAAGTATACAAAATTCATACCATTCTTCTGAATAGTAGATTACATACGAAATACACATTACTCCAAATATGCTAATACTGTCTCTATGCATTTGTTTCTGATGATCAACGCACTTACATATACATCTAGGTATTGATATATGAATTATATTTGAACACACACACACATACACACACAAGCACACAAACACGAACACACACATATATATGTATGTATGTATATATATATATCTATATATATATTGAATATCGATTGAGTGATATCTATGATCGAAATAACTTTACGCGCACCTCAAAAGACACACTTGATTTACAAACTCTCGGAGATGCGCATCTAGGAAGATACTTTTTTCTTTGCTCACATCATCGTCATAGAAGCTTGCCGAAGGAAGTCACAACACAACTGTGAAAATATAGAAATGCATCAACATCACATATTCATCTTGTACTGTTTTCTTTGCTTCGTCACATGGACTCAGGTAAGACAATACAAAACTTCTTTATCTTCTTTGTGATCAACGTAAGACAAAGTGAAACGAACATTTCCTCGGTTACACTACAATCTAAGCGCTCAAGTTTTCATAATCGACATTTTCTCACAGTGATCTACACAAATACTGCTAGCAAAGGCATTAAATCGCAGTATCCTTCCAACTGTAGGTAAATTAGGAACTTTTTTCAGTTAATTGAATGCAGTAAATCGTTGTTGTTTTAATATATTCCAAAAGTGTTGACATGCCGCGAAATAGTTAAATAAATGAAAATATTATATGTATACACACACACACACACATATACATACATACATACATACATACATACATACATACATACACACATACATGCATACATATATATATAAATAAATATATATATATATGACTACTTCATTTAATCACATAAATTAATATACGAAAGTATAATTTTATGCGTAAAATTTAAGTATTTACTTCAACAGTGCTCAATAAATAGGTAAGCCTGACGAATCCTAGCGTGGATGAAACACGGAATATTCTGTGTAGCTTAATTGCCATATATATTTTTATAACTTACTGTATATATATATATATGTATATATATATATATATATATATATATATATTGTTTTAACAAAAACCAAGACATTAAAGAATGGGTTGATATCAACAAAAGTGTATTTCAACGTTAGTTACAATTGTTTCACGACTATTCGGACAAATTCAAATATTATGCCTTGAAACAATTATAACTAATGTTAGAATACACTATTTGTTGCTATCAATCCATTCTTTGATGTCTTGGTTTTTGTTAAAACTATATATGAGTGTTCAATTATCAAATGATAAGTTTGTAGCTTGCAGTTTAAGTCGTCAATTTTTTACTTAAAACTTGTTGGTATAGGAACGATTAATGAATTTTCAATTATATAAACCCAGTAAAATTCGGAATACTATAAATAAGACTATATATATATATATATATATATATATATATATATATATATATATATATATATATGCATATACATTACAAGAATACCTAATTAAAACAGTTTAGCACGATTTTATGCATCCCTTAAGAATATTAAAATATTAAAATTATATATAATGCTAATATTATTTGCATATATGTTCTATAGCGTGAATAGAAACTTAGCGTTTAGATTCAAAGAGACTTTCCATTTTTTTTCTGTCTAATTTTACTTCATTGATCCAATTCTACAGTGTAAATTAAAAAAAGAAAAACTGTTACCGCCTATTCCAAACATGCATCCATATCCATTTTATTATTTTGTAAAATTGTCAATTGTAAAGAACACACACACAAGCACACACAAACACACACACACACGCACACACACACACACATAGACGCGTGCACGCGTTTTGCAGTAAACCAAGCAAGTTAGTGATTATTCCTCTTTCCTCCAAAAATTTTATTGCGAAATTAAATTCCATCAAAACTCATATCTGTTTTTTTCGTAAGCAAATCAGTCACTTTCTTAATTTTTTTAAATTATAAAAGTTCACCTGTACACACTGCATGCACGCAAAGAAATCAATCACTTTATACAAATATATTTCTTTTTTCACTAGAATCTGACTTTGTTTTAGTTAAATTATTTGATACGGATATTTTGATATTTATATATGTAGATGAATAAGAGAATATTTTTATATGTGGACATGTGCATATTTTCTTCATTTTACTTCCGTCGTAATTCTCAGAAATCAAGGAGACCCTCGTTCATGAGGTTAACATTTGATCTCTATATACGAAGTACATAGATATACGAACATCCCATTAAAGTTATCCATTATCACTGAGTTAGTAAAAAAAACAAAAAAAAAAAAACGAGATCATAACCTTCCTCTTTGTGTATTCATTCTTTTGCGGCCTGTTATCCTCATCTTCATGGTTGTTGTTGTTTCACCATGTTTCGGTCAACTCATCCTCTTTCCTTCTCCAGAGGATTAAGCGCGACGGGATAGAAAAATATACTTTTCGGTACAGACCCGAGAATGGAAGACCAGATAAGAACACAGAATTGGATTCATAAGACTATAAAATCCAACCTTGATCGCCCTTCAGGGCTCGTAGCGCAGTATATAGAAGCGTTGAGTCTGTACGGTTCTAGGTGAGCATTGTCTGAAGATATAAGTTTCAATCCTACCCAAGCAGGCCAGAGGATTATTTGGCCAAAACGTTTGTTTTTTTTACATGGAGGTCACCACTTATCAAGGGCCAGAAGCCACTCGGGGATAAAGGTTATTGTGTGTACAGTAATCAATGGGATAGTATCGTAGTAATAGTTAGTATTGGAGATTTGATAAAGCGTCATTACTTAAGGGGGCGGTTCATCAGGAATTTGTTTGTGTTGGACTTGAAGACACCCAAGTTGAAGTTGGGAGGGAAACAGGCAAGCGGCAGAGTTCCACAGGCGTGATGAAACGCGGTGAAATAACAGCTATGTAAGGCAGTAATAACTGAGGATACAGTTACAAGACTAGGCATTC
>NC_136506.1:108536906-108636906 GCF_053919585.1 Euprymna scolopes
CCCTCACTGTACCACGCTCTCAAGATCAGAGGAGAGAGAATCAAAGAGAACTTTGTCATTTACGGCCTTTAATGTGTTGTCATAGATGGTCGTGTTATCAGCATAGATGTCAACGAATGATTTAAGTATGTGTTTTGAGAGATCATTGATGTAGATCAAGAATAGAGTTGGGCCCAGGATGGACCCCTGAGGGACTCCAGCATTAATATTGTGGATCTCTGATTTCTGCCCATCAACCACTACTCTTATGAGCCTATCAGAGAGAAATGATTTAATAATTGAGAAAACATTTCCAGTTATACCGTAGCTCGAAATCTTGTGAAGTAGGCCTTTATGCCATACCTTATCGACGGTCATTGATATGTCAAGAACAATTTCCCTAGAACGGAAGTCTTTGTCGAGAGATTCACTAATCCTATAAGATATAATCGTTAGAACATCTGCTGTAAATTTGGCGGAACGGAAACCATAGTGCATGCCACTAAGAAGGTTATTTCTGCTGAGGTGGTTGACTACTTCTTTATTTAATATGAATTCCAGAAGCTTACTCATGACACAGAGGAGACTTATTGGTCTGTAGTGAGAGTGAGATGTCTTATCACCTGAATTCTTAAATACAGGGCAGACTGATGAGGTTTTCCAGGGTGTTGGGAACCACTTCTCCTTAAGGCAATGCTTAAACAGTTTTGTAAGTATGGGGCAAGTTCTGGTTTTTTCAACGCTATAATTGGAATGCCGTCAGAGCCAGTTGCTTTACTAGAATCAAGGTTCTTGATTAGCTTGGCGACCTCACGCACAGATATTTATATGTTTCATAGTGTGTTGCATGGCTGGCTGTTAGGTTTTTGTTGGAATTCTTTGGATAGTATGAATCGGTCTATACCTACAATTAACCATTCGGTCAGGTCTGATCCTATAGAGGACACACCCTTTAAACATGGAATGCAGAGGTAGATAAGATATAAATGCACGGAAGCTATCCCAGTCAGCCATAGAGTATCGATATACAGTACGATGGAGAGGTACGTATGAAGACTTATTACATTTCATTTTTATCTTAACTGATACAGCCGAGTAGTCGAAAGATCCCAGAAAAGATAGGACGGAACATGAACATAGCCCAGGAGAAGTTGTAAAAAGGTCTAGAAGGCTTGCACACTGACCGGTAGTATCGGGCACACGAGTGGGTTCGTGAACAATCTGGGTGAGGTCATAGGCAATGCCGAAATCATGACAGAACCTCCCCTCATCATCTGTTCTGTTCCAGTGGATCAGCCATTCCACATTGTGGACATTGAAGTCACCACAACTGTGAATGTTAGCCGAAGGATGAGCAGATAGGATGTGGTCATTTTTTTTTTTTACAAGGTGATCACCACTTATCAAGACCCGGAAGCCACCCAGGGATAATGGTTATTGCATGTACAGTACGTTAGTGTTGGGATCTAATAAAAGTGTCTACTTAAGGGGGCGGTTCATCAGGAATTTGTTTAAGTTGGACTTGAAGACATCCAGGTTGTAGTCAGGTGGGAAACAGGCAGACGGAACAGAGTTCCAAAGGCGTGCAGTTCTAAGAAAGAAGCTTTTTTCATGGAATCTACGTTTTGATTTAGGCACAGATAAAGAGTGGGGAAAATTATTGACAGTGGTTTCAGCTAGACGGGTGTTTTTCGTAACAGATTGGTGAGGGGAGACTAGAGATTGGAGCTCAGAGGAGCACCTGCCATGGAAATAACGATAAAACTAAGATAGGCTCGCAATTTCCTCAGATATACTCTTAAAGATGGTAACTACGCTGTTGTGGGGCGATAGAGGACAAATATAAATGCGGTGGTGCAAGCAAGTGCAACTCAGAAGCACATATAAGGTAAATTAGGGTCTTCTCTGGAGATATCTCTACCACACGGAAAGCCATCTTTAATGTAGGCACATATTCCATGCCCATGGCGATCTTGGGGGTCAGATTTAGATGTTAAGAGTATCCTTTAATTATGAACTCATCTAGGGAAGTCGGTAGTCGAATGGAAAATAATGAGACAAGCTACCACGTGCAGACATTTAGACGACCCATGTAAATTATTCCTCCATGAAAAAATTGCTATCCTGTACTTTAAAGAACCTCAAAATCTATTAAACTGTAGACGAGAAATAGCAAACAACTGTGTTCACAAAATAAAACTTACTCTAGGATAGCGATACAAAATAGCTTTAAAACTAACAATAACAATAGAAAACAAACAAATAAATAAATTAAATAAACATGAATATACATAAACGATCACACACATATATATATATATGTATATATATGTGCATGTATGTGTGTACACATAGGTATATTTATATATATATAAAAAAAGGAAGGAAAAGATCTACCTTAAATCACTAACCTAGTTCTAAAACAGATCCTTTGTTCGATAAAATGCATGCCCATTGGCTGATAGGAAGGGGCGCGGTGGATACTAGAAAGCTGATTGGCTAACTAGAAATCCTCAACATATATAAAAACAAGAAGCAACCACAGAATTCGCGCATAAGCCTGACGAGTCCTATAGTGGATGAAACGCAGAATATTCAGTGTAGCTTAATCGCCATATATATTTTATAAATTACTATATATATATATATATATATATATATATATATATATATATATATATATATATATATATATATATATATTCGAGAACGCTAACACCAATCATCAGCAGTTGATGGAAGTATTAGAAGACAATAACTGATTATTCTAAGAGGTTTTCCAGCACAACCACTAGTTTATTAGTAATTTAGCCCAGGTAAATGCTTTTACCTACCCAATTGTCTACTTTTGCAGGTATTTATGCGAGAATTTCAATATCGATTGACTGTAAAACGCCACGAATGTAATCAGTAGTAAAATTCACATTACTTGATGCAATCAAACCATATTTGGTACAAATAAACTTAACCCTATGCCTGATAAGTTCATCAAATTAAAGTCATAAATGCAGAATAGAATTTCTTTTATCGGCGTTCAGTACTCGCATCACTACTTTGATACGATGTAAAAAATTATTAATAATTCTAATAGACCTCTGACTAAACATTGCCCTGATAAAGGCTGTGATGGTTTTCTTCAGTTTATGAATAGTCTGAGGATTGTTTAGATAGATATGATTTTTCAGATAAATTCAAAAAGAAAATGAGTTAAATACTTAAAAGAAAACAAACATAAACCAATAATGATTTTATTGCAGAAGCAATTTTAATTTTAATTCTGAAATAAAAATGTTAGCATTATGTATATTTTTTTTAGCGTCAATATTAAGAAGAAGTATAAATTTAAAGTATATTTCCAAATCTAAACAGGTGGTGCATATGTGGCCCGTCTCTAGATTACTGCAACTGTAATAATGTAAAGAAATCTTTTTGGTTAAACTTGGATAGATATTTATCTTTTTCTACCATTTCCGACGTCATTTAAAGTCCACTAATGGCAAATGTGTGTTATGGGTTCTTAAATAATGTAAAACAAATGATCGCAATTTTTATTGAAGTTTGGTGAAAAAAATAATGTGGACACTTTTAGGTATTTCATAAAAAGTCAATTTTACAGAGTTGGGTGAGATTTTGCTGAACTGTTACTGAGAAGATATCATTTCGAACGTAGCTTTGAAGCCTTCAAACTGTAGGTTAGTTTTGGCTGAATTCAATGATGGCCAGAATTAAAGACAATATATATATATATATATATATATATATATATATATATATATATATATATATATATATATATATATATATATATATATATATAAATGTAATTTTGGTTCGTTAAAAGTGAATAAAACCATATTTCTACGTTACCAATTTAATTGAAATTTTAAGAAAATCTATCTGTAAAGTCAATGAATGTTTGCATGTTATTAAAATAATTTTACATTGCGAATTATAAAAATATTAATTAAAATATAAATATTTTTCGAAGTCGTTTCTGCGAGACTGCCCAATAATATTTCTGGTAACTTCCGTTTCAACTACTCTCGAATTACAAGATAAGTAAAAAAAAAAATTTAGTCATGCAGACAGTGATCCGTGCTGAAATAATAACGTTATTATTAAAAAAGACATTCTTAACATGGGGAAGGGAGGATGTTTTGTACCTATTCTGTACTTTAACCTTGCAATTGAATAAAAACATATAAAACTTTAATCAAACGCGGAAATACGATTTAAAAAATAGCGCGGATCACTCTCTGCATTAGCACAAAAAAAAAGAAATCCCATATTTTAAAAATTTAAATTAATTTATGTACTTACCAATTTTTAAATTTTAAATACCTTTATTTATGTTAAGGCTTTTCACTCATTAAACATTACGTTTTAATTGTTTAGTTTCTTTTCTTTTTTTGTTTACATAAAAAAGTTTGTTTTAACTTTTTCTAAACTGTTTCATTTTTACGACATGCCTCAACGTATTATAAACATCCTAACCTCCCCATGTTAAAAAAAACACGCCCTTCCATAAACCTCGAAAGCCGTTCTTAATATGGGGAGATTGGGGGGGGGTGTTCATTCCGAAAGCCGTTTTAACATATGGAAGTTAGGGTGTTTATAATATGCTGGGGCGAGTCGTAAAATTAACGAAGTTGCAATCTATTATTTATTGTAAAAATTGCTTGAAGTTCATTTATTTGACAAAAAAAATTTACAATTTGGTACTCCTTGGGCGTTGAGTTCCATGGCGACCAACAGAAAAAAATAATAGTTGCTCTCTTAGTCCCCACCCCACCCCGCACGTAACATCTTTTATTTACTGACGTTGCCGTAACTAAACGATCATTTGTCACATTTACAAACATTTATTTATTTATTTATTTATTTATTTTGAAAAAAAGTTTTACTTTTTATTAATATTAAAAGAAAAATGGGTACTCATGCAGACAGTAATCCGTGTTGAAATAATAACGTTATTATTTAAAAAGCCATTCTTAACATGGGGAGGGGAGGGTGTTTTGTACCTATTCTGCACTTTAACCTTGCAATTGAATAAAAAAACATAAAACTTTAATTAAACGTGGAAATACGATTTAAAAAATAGCGCAGATCACTCTCTGTATTAGCACCGAAAAATGTTACTAAACATTTATTTATTAATAATTTCTCACTTTTACAAACATTTGATTTTAAATTTCTTTTTAAATGACGACTTTTTTTTAATAGTATTTGCGGATGGGTATGTTGACCCCCGCCCATGGTGTTTATTCCGAAATCCGTTGTTAACATGGAGAGGTTGAGGGTGTTTATTCTGAAAGCCGTTCTTAACATTTGTGGAGGTGGACCTAATGTAAAAAAAAAATAAATAAATAAAAAACTAAATCATTTACTGATAACTTCTCACTTTTACAAATATTTTTTAATTTACATGCGCGGATGAACAAATTGTTGAATAGTGCGAAAACAAAACGTTTTTGTAATAAACTTCGGGATAGTTTTTTGGGTAAATGTTTACATTTAGGTCCACCTCCACAATTTTCTTTTTTAAATGACGACTTTTATTGATAAATAAATTTACTTCTTCGCAGCTTTCATTGATAAATAAATCTACTTCTCTGCAACGGGCACTGAACCCCTCCCCTTTTTTAATAGTATTTTCGGGTGGGTATGCTGACAACAAATATCAGTTAAATTTTACAAATAGCCCCTCCTCCAAAAGTGGTGTTTATTCCGGAAGCTGTTCTTAAGATGACGATGTTGGGGTGATTATAAGGTGGACCTAATCTAAAAAACAAAAAAAATAAGACAAGTTTTTTAAATGATTAAAATAATTTCTCACTTTTACAAACATTTTTACATGCGCACGTAAGCAACTATTTTTTTATTAACTTTTTTTTACTTTTTTATCTAAAAATTATTAAATTTCAATGAATAGAATAATAAATCATTTATCATTAATATGTGTTTTTGGTTTTGTGTTGAATGAAACTTTTTTTTTTCATTACAACAATAATGAACCAATTTAAATCTTCCGGCATGCGTTTAAGGGTTACGAAATTATCAATAAATCGTTTAGTTATTAAGCCAACCTCAATAAATAAAAAAATGTTACGTGCGCATGCATTAGCCTTGACTGGGGGGTCTAAGGAGCGACTATTAAATAATTATGCTGGTCACCATGGAACTCAACGCCCAAGGAGTACATAAAGTGGCACTTATACACTTATGTTATCGTGCTATTTTTTAAAATAGTATTTTCATGTTAAATTCAAATTTTACAAAATCTTTTTCTTTTATTAATTTGTTAGGTGAAAGTACAGATAACCCGGTCGGTTTCTAATGCGTGGAAAATCTAGCCCCCCCCCAAAGGGTTACTCTGGATAGTAACAAAAAATTAAAATTGCCTCAGTCTCGAAAGATTTCTTCTCTACTGAACGAGGAAAAAAGCGGTGAAGTGTAGTTCGCCTGTTTCTCTCCCCCTCTCTTTCTCTCTTAATATCTCTATCCATCTCTCCCTTTCCCTCTCTCAATCTATCTTTCTCTCTATATCACCCTCTCCATCTCTCTTTGAGCCCCTTTCTCTCTCTAACTCCCTCTATCTCTCTCCTTTCCTCTGTCTCATCCCTCTCTGTTTCTAACTTCCCCCTCTCTCTTTATCTATCAATCCATTTATTTCTCTATCTCCTTCTCTTTCTCTATTTTCATCTCACTTTCTCTTTTCTATCTATATATCTTCCTCTCTATCTGTCCATCTCTAATCTCTCATCCTATTTTAGTCTCCTAAATTAATTACAGTGAATAAGACATTGTCAAAACATGAATAAATCCTATTTTAGTCACCTAATTTACTGACTGTGAGAATAGAAGTTATTTGGAAATTACTGCTACCTTGAACAGCACCAGAAGTAACTGGTAAAACCTTTCTAATTAAATTGATTTGGGGAGCCATTTGGTAACAAAATGACATAGCCTTAGCCCTTGCTGCATGAGGAATACCTGCGACCTTGCTGCCAAGTAGAAGAATTATTTATTCTACTTTAAAACATTAAATTTTTAAAAAATCTCATGTTCGACATCTCCAAAATATCCAATATGGGGAAAAATATTGCAGAAATGCAAACTTATTGTTTAGGATGAATGCACAATGGTACGCAAAAAATCACTTGAGGCTCTTGGTCGATCCTTGCAAGATTTGCGTGGCAATGTCAGACCATTTGGAAATGCAGTAATATTGCTTACAGAAGATTTCAGACAAATGTTACCTGTTATTATTCAATCAACATCAGCAGATGAAATAAATGCTTGCCTCAAATGCTCTACTTTTTTGTTCCCTGTGAAGACATTAAACTTAACTCAAAATATGGATGTCCAGTTGCAGACTGTTCGATCCGCACAAAAACTTTTGCATCACTTGTGGGAAATTGGGTACGAAAAAGTGCCAGCTGATCAGAGTTAAGGGCAAAATTCTTTGACTTTTAACTTCTGTAATTTCTGTAATTTTATTTCATCAAAAGAACAGTTAGTTTAAAAGGTTTTTGCAGATATTCAAATTATAAGAATTCCACTTGACTGAGTGAATGAGCTATTCTTGCAGGTCAATACAAAGACACCCATGAACTTAACGCTATTATTCAATGTAAAATTCCAAGTGAGGTAGTCAAATACAAATCCATCGACACTGTTGTGAAAGCAGATAAAGTGATTAATTATCCAACAGTTATATTTGCCAGGGATGCCACCGCATGTATTGCAACTGAAATTTGGTGTACTAATTATCATGTTGTGAAATATAAACCAATCCAAGCTTTGTTTTTTCACATGGACAATTTATGTTACGTATTCAAGAGTTACCAAACTAGAAATCCTCTATATCAGCTAAGAAAATAGAACAACAAACACTGTGTACCTATGCAAAATGGAAAATTAAACCTATAAGAAACATGCTTTTTCTCATTTTGGAACTTTTTCCATTGCGCCAACTTGAGCCACAGCAACGCATGGCAGGGTACAGCTAGTATATATATATATATATATATATATATATATATATATATATATATATATATATATATGTTTTTGCGTGATCTGTTACTTAGGATTCCCTTTGATTAAATCATGCATAAAATCGACATTTGATTAAAAGCAAGATTCATTTTTATATCGAAAAAGTTCAACTGCTTCTTTATGCGTCATACTACAGACGAAGCAGTACACAAAGCAGTTTTTTTTAGTATAAATGAAAACACAAAATTGAAAAACAGTATGTCGTGCGAACTTTATAAGAAGTATAAGGCGTTCGTCACATTTATATCTACTTCCTGTAGAGAAAGACATTATATATTGTCTGATATGACGACTTTCCTAAGTACATTGAACGTAATAAATACACTTTTAATATAACTATTTACTAGGTATGTGCAAAATAAATTGCCCATCTCCAAAATGTATAAACATCTTGACTCCTCCCTTTACTTTAAAATTCACCAAAATTTAGAAAATTAACCAATTTTTATGAAATTTTCAGTATTTATTAATTAATAATCACAAAATATAATGAATTCATTACTTTTTAAAAACATCGCAGTGAAAATGTACTATTTTGTATAAACTTTTACTAATATTAGAGTTTTAAGTACTAAAACGCTCGAATTTATTTTTGCTTTTTGTATATAAATAAAGCATCAAAGATATTGACAATTAAAAAAATAGTTCAGGAACATTACGAAAAATACCCCCAAGTCCGTGTTAAACAAATTAATATAACTTAAATAAAATTATTTTCTCAGAATAACAATATTATCATTGAATTAAGCATTATCGCAGAATCGCTATGGGGGTCCAAATTTTGAAAATTCAATTTCATTTTTATATTTATAGAAAAATTGAAACATTATTATATCTTAATTTAATTTCTGTATTTTTGAAGATAAGATGCTTTTATTTAATTTCAGTATCTTAAGATTTTACTTTACTTATTACCTTAGAAATTACCCGAGAAAACTAATATTTATCTTTCAAGGGATTTTTATAATTAATTATTTCACTTTCAAATTTAGCTGTTTGAGTTTTCGGAGCCGACATGAAAACATTTTTCATTATAATCTTTCAAACACAATCACTAGTAATCGAGAACTTATTAAAAAATATGATAGGCCCTACCAGGTTTCACCACTAAATTGCATGTACCTATCATTGCAAATGTTATATGGTGTGGGTAAATACATCGAACCGGTTGTGTTCGTTCTCCACCTTTTTATGGAGTAAATTTACAAAGCAAAGCTCCAGAAAATGGATAAAATATCGATCTCAATTTTATGGACTTCGTATAAAACATCTAATAACATTTCCAACTTACATAAAACATGGGTGATTTTCATTTCCCAGTTGTATGATTCAAAATATCACGTATACTTTCTAAGAATGCACAGTTACCTGACACTAACCTCTTATACAACAAAAATGTATTTATTATTTATGTTTTTTTCCTTTTTAATTTTTTTTTAAACATTCAATCATTAAAAATGCTAACAGGTGTACGGACGTTTTATAGGCTTTAAAGATTATGTCTTTGCAATTTGCCCGTTAGCGCCATATTGGCTATTCTTATACATGATTGTATTAATGGCTATCTAAATGGTATCTGGACTCGAAACCTTAGGTTTTATTTTTCATAATTTCTGAACGGTGCGGGTGAATTTATGACTACAAATGACATATAATATTATAAATATTCTGCTATTAATTCTTTAAATTATCACCGGTCGGTTTGTTACTTTATAGGCCCCTATGGCTTTTAATTATCATCTGCTTAATTTATTTCAGAATTTATACCTCTATCTTTATAATGTTTAGCATGTTTTTATGCTTATATATTTTTATGTAGAGCATTAACTCATAAACTAATTAACCAGTCGTTACAAATTTTGAAATCCAGATGCTGTGATTAAGGGGTTCAAATACAGACTGTGTTTAATTTTGTTTTATGCAAATGGTATTAAAGAGGGTGGAACACTTGTAACAAATCGGAAACTTTCGATTTTTGTAAATTTTTTTTAAATGAGTTTGTAGACATTAATTAATAAATATTTACAAAATTTAAGCTTCCTTTTGGTATTTTAAAAGGGGTTTAAAGATCATAGTATGGGATTAATATTCAATTTGAAAATTCAAATATATCACATTTGCATAAATTTGATCAATTATATCTTGATTTTTATCTTCGCAAGAGGGCATAATAGTACTGCAAAATTTTTCTGTTCAGGGAATCAATTTTATCCGTCCTTGGACGGGAATTTTTCAAGTTATAAATAAAATTCTACATATTTTATTATATTTCCTATTGTCGTACGCAAGTTCAAAGCAGTTAATTTTTAATAAAATATTTTTTTCCGTCTATTGGATAGAATTGTAACAATTTTGGCATAAATGTAACGTTACATGTTACATGTAGACTTCGTCACAAGGAAACAAAAGAAAGGAAGAAATTCGACTCGCATTTCCACTTTTACACAAAAGGCATTTATTCTTGGTATTTACAACACTGCCTCTTGTTTTAAACAGTTAATTTCTCGCATCGACATGTATTTGTAAGATGCTCTCGTCACCCACGCCTCGCTCGCTCTTATTTTTCAGCCATCTCTCGAACATATGCTTTTCCGCCCTTCTATGGCCACGTGTGACTTTTTACCATCGCTGTGATGTCACATCGCACAGTGGCTCGATTATTTGCAAATGTATTATGCTGCTGCTATCAGTGTCAACAGCTTTGTTACATAAATAAGCGTTGATATGTTGGATATAATAATATTAACAATGCTATAATAATACTTAAGTGACGCTCATAATAGTTAGCTAGATTAAAAGTCGCTGTTCAAACGTTTTGGTTAGAAGTAAATTTCACGGGAAGTTGTTTTAAAATATTATTACGTGAGTTTCCTAAATGTACCTTAGAGTTGAACTCAACTGGCGGAATTCAAATCCCCTGCCCGTTTCCGTTACGCCGATCATATCAAAAGTATTCAAATAAAGTATAAACAATAAAATATAAATGAGAAATAAGAGCCGAAGAGTGGTGATTAACAACTGAAATGTTGCGCGTGTCCAAAAAGAATGGCGTGCAAGAGGCGTGTTTCGCCATACGTACGACGGAAAAGAAGTGGGCATTCCTTACTTCACCAAACGAGAGAAACATGTCGACGATCGAACTATTTAGAGAGCGAGGAAAATCGATATATTTAGCAAACAAAGTTGAATGTCGAAGATGAGCGGCAGGAAACGCTCGACTTGTGAAATATTTTTAGTCGATACAGCATCTCATTATCACGGCGACGATGGAGTCGGATACGGTAACGTTGTCGGGACAACAAGATTGGTCGAATTTGAAAATAATCGTGAAATTTGAATGAAGTAATATTGTATTCTCATATATATTTACTTCTGAAATGGAATCTACTAATTAGATACTTGTAACATTTTGTTTTTTTTTTATTGGGGAAGACATTACATATAGTCTGTTACGATAATGCAGATTAATTTGCAAAGGTTATCGAAAGAGGTAGAGATTACTGGAAATTTGGGGAGACTTGTTGTCATCCAAACTCAAAGGAACACCACAAATTATTCCCAAAGAGAAATCTTTGATGATAACTTGTGTGAAAAATCCTAGTGAGCAATAATAATAACCGTAAATAGTAAAACAGAAATATAGTCATAATAAAAATAAGTATAGAAATTAAAATGTTAATATATATATATATATATATACGTGTATATATACATATATATATACATATATATATACATATATATGCACATATGTATATAAGTCAAAACACATACATACACAGAAATATATATACACATACGTATACATATATATACACAAATATATATGTATATATATATATATATATATATATATATATATATATACGTGGACACATATACACCTACGCAAAACACTTAATATACATATATAGCGACGATAATAGTGATAATAATAGTAAAAAAGATAATAATCTCTCTCTCTCTCTCTCTCTCTCTCTCTCTCTATATATATATATATATATATATATATATATATATATATATATATATATATATATATAGAGAGAGAGAGAGAGAGAGAGAGAGAGAGAGAGAGAGAGAGATGTAGCGGCCGATGTTTACTCATCGACGCCAAATGGTGTAAAATCGTTTGTGCGCACTTCGTCTACGGATACACTATGCTGAATAAAGACAAATAATTATATTTTAGACCAATGAGAAAACTTACTGATTTGATTCCAAATGGTCTTTCTGAGAGCAACTTAAATCTTTAAAAAGACAGATCTTTCTTGACTAAACCAAAGGAACTCAGTTGACCCGAGTCTACGGATAGTTGGTTGTCGCTGGTCGCCTTTCTGTTGGGCGTTTATTTCTGCGATACTTCTGTCTACTTACTCATACACACACAAAAATTAACGAACACGCAGACACGCACAACTCAATGACTCGTTCTTGGCTGCTAATTTGTATAAACTTTATTCGTTGAAATATTTCTAATCTTTCTCATTGAACTTTATTTCTAATACGAAATCAAGTGAACATTGCCTCTTATAAACCATTTTCAATGTATTATAGTATATAAATATGAAGCAAGAAGTTTTTGCGATTTTTCCCTTCTTGTAACGCACGCACGGCTCTTAATTAATCGATCAAACTTCTTCAATGTCACAGCTAATGAATACCGCTTGTTTTTACAAGAACTCTAAAATATTCACGAACATTCTATGTTTTCCTATTGCTGTAAAATCCGATTTTAAACACATATAAAATATTTCTTTCATGAATATATGCCTTCTGAACTGATTATTTTGTTTGTTTATCGTATATGTGTCTCGCTTTCTCACGTTTGATTATAAACCCTCTAAACCCTTTTCACTGAAAATATTTATCTGAATTCGGCTCATTTCAAAAATACAAAACACCTTAAAACTGGCGTGGGACACATTTCTCTCTCTCTCTCTCTCTCTCTCTCTCTCTCTCTATATATATATATATATATATATATATATATATATATATATATATATTGTGTATTTAGGCAGCATGTTTTCATTTAGACAGGATTGTTGAACAGCACGGAATGTTTCTGTTTAATTATCTTTTTTTTTTAATTCCTCCATTTTTCATATGGTCGTTCTAATTTTACAGCACAATTTGTGTAAGAACGCTCCATAGTCGTTTGCGTTCATCTGTTTTTTGCAAGTACTTTCAGCTTTTTTTTCAGTCGTCTTCAAGCATTTTTTGATTACTATTGCATATTTAATCTAAATGCTTTTATACGCTTCAGTTCAAATTACATTTAAATTACTGAAAATAGTAAAGGCTCTCGCGTGTAAAAAATAAAAATATGTTTAACATGATAAGAACGTGGCTGAAATAAATATACAATGGTTTAAAAGTGTGATTTATAAAATGGTATGGAAGTTAGTGTTTTTTTAATTCAATTAATTAATAAGTTTACATTATAGCATATATATATATATATATATATATATATATATATATATATATATATATATATGTGTGTGTGTGTGTATGTGTGTGCGCGCACACACATATACACATGTGCTGTGGATGTCTACGTAACTTTTAAATGATATTATTCTTTTTCGCAATTTACATTGTTAATTATTGGCTGTTTAGCTCTTATATACAGTGCTTCCAGCATTTTTAGTTTTTTTTTTACGTTTGGATTTATATGAAAGATTTTTGTGTTTCCAATTAGGATTTTTCTAAATTGGGAATGTGGGCAGTCTTGTTTTAGATGTTAGCAAATCGAGCTTGTATCTGAAAGGTGTAGGGTTAATCGTCTGGACAATATGTTGGTCGTATTTCCAGTGTAACTATTGGTGTTTCTATTGTTGGAGATACATTCTCCCAAGAGGCATTTGAATTAGTAACGCGTTAGTTTCATCGACTGATTTTGTTGTCCGGAAAGTTGTGTTTTTAATTATAAGGTTAGCAGTTGTCAATTTCTTGTAGTAGATTATAAATCTGATGTTATTATTATTGACTGAGGCTATATATTGATGTATTATATTCCTTAGTACCTTTTCATCTGATTCAAAGTTGTGGTGTAGCTTCTTGCGATAGAATAAATTAATGGAGTGGAGATTGTTAACTTGGCTATTATTAGTTTGGTATAGATTTCTAACTATTAGTTTAATTTGCTTATCGACTAAGAAATGGGGAAGTGTTTATTAATTAAAACCTGTTTCATATTTTTTAATTAGCCGTAGAATATTTTTTATTTGAGGAGTTCAATTTGGTTCGATTAAGTATTTTTTTTTTTGATAATTGCGATTTTGTATTGGTATGGACATTCACTTTTTGAGTTTAAGATATAGGAATTGGTTGTAATAATCTTTTTATACGGAGAAGTGATGAATTCATCTTTGCTAGAGTCTATGAGAATGTCAAGAAATGGAATATTATTGTTTGTATTTAATTCATAAGTGAAAGCAAGTACGAAGTTTGTTTGAAAATCCTTTAGTTTCTCTATTTCGTTATTATTGTCAGCAAGAATAAAAATATCCTCGACGTACCTAACATAAATAGACGGTTTTTTTTAAATAGTAATCAATATTATATTCTCCGGGTTAGACATGTAAAAGTTGCTAAAAGTTGGTTTCAATACGGATCCCATTGATACCCCATCGATTTGTGTGTAAATGTTGCCTTTATGATCATAAAAGGAGACTTCGGTTGTACATATTAGTAATAATTTTTTTTAGGATTATAGGGGTAATTTTCAGTGGAAGGAGAGATGGATTATTGTATATATTGTCCAGGATAATATCAATGGTTTCGTGAACTGGAGCGTTGGTGAAGAGGCTTTCTACGTCTAGTGAGGCAGTGATTTTCTTATAAACTTTTGTTGTTTGGAGAATTTGTATAAGTTCTTTGGTCGATTTGAGGCTTTATTTGCTTTGTAGGTAAGGGGTTATGAGACCATCGATTGTTTTAGTTAATTTATAGATAGAGGTTGTTACTTGTGAAATAATAGGGAGTAGGAGTGGATTTTTACATTGCCATATGGGTATCCGAATTTATAATCACCAATTATTTAGGTTCTTTTTGATTGTCTATTATAGCATTGTTCGCAGTTATGAGTTTGTTGACTTGAGTATGGAGTTTATATATAGCGCTTCTTTTCACTTTAAAAAAAATCTAAAATGGTTTGTAGTTTTCGGAAATAATCAGATTTGTTAAGTACTACGTATATGTTAGCTTTGTTGATTTTTCTAACGATAATGTTTGGATGACTTTTAAGTTCATTGGCTACTCTTTTCAGATTATTAGTTATGATTGTATTAGATCGTTTGTTTTTATCGAATCTGTTTTAATGGATTCAGCTTTGAGTATGTATTTTATTGCTGGGCGCCAAGTGATTTTTTGTTCGTTTTTAATGTAATAATATTTTCGTATTTTTATACGTCCTATTTTAGCATTTCCTGCATGTCAATATATATATATATATATATATATATATATATATATATATATATGTGTGTGTGTGTGTGTGTGTGTGTGTGTGTGTGTGCTGGTACTAACAATTTATACAAACATGAGTATGTTTGCACAAAGATTTTTTATTAGTAGTAAATAACTCTATTATTGAGCACTATTATTTAAACACAGTAAAGATTCTCGTGAGTTTCTACCCTATGGATACAAACGTTTCCTGGACACACACACATACATGCACACACACGTTTATATATATATATATATATATATATATATATATATATATATATATATATATATATATATACGTTTTATTTTTTATTACCGTATCTTTCTGTTAAGTTACATTATTGTTTCAGCTACTCAACGCGAAAGCAACACGGGTGTCTATGCATGCAGGCGCACGTATGTGCATATATTTGCACGCCAGGGCGGGGATGTATGTGTACATGTGACCGTTTCTTTAAAGTATATATGTGTGTACGTGCGCATATGTGTACCCATGCCCGCGACTGCTAGCTAACCCTCTCCAAACAATTGACAACAAAATAAAAACTAAAAATAAATGAACCAAATCATATCCCCCCGCCTCCAAATATAAGCAAACACCCAACAGATCTAGACATACTTACCAAGAAATCATCTCACCAACGAGACGCATAAAAACTTTAACACTAAAACTCGAATTTTAAAGTAACCCCTCCTCCTCCCACCCCACATATTTCCCTTCCCCTCCATGTATCCCTATGCCCTCAGCCACACCAGAAATAAACTTCCCAGACCCTCCCTCACAAGTTCCTTAAATCCCCAAACTAAAACATTACCGACATACCAAGCACCCCCTCCACCTTCCCCCTTGTTCCCTTCCTCTCTTTCTTCCGCCCTCCTCGCACCCCCTGACCTCATTCACTCTTTCATTCCAAAATAGCGAACATTTCTGTAAAAGTCTGAGGAAGCTACAGACGGCAAAAAAAAAACGGCCGAGTAGCTGAAACAATAATGTAACTTAACAGAAAGATACGGTAAAAAAATAAAACGCATGTTTGCTCTACAACAGTATTGAGCACTTTCTTCAGTGTTTATTAATTACCATTTACATTATATATATATAATTATTTACTATAATAATTATCATATTTGAAGTTGGTATATTTAAGCAACATTTTTCATTCAAGCAGACATTATTTGCTTTATGATTCTTTTTTTTATTTTTTCGATTTTCTGTTAATTTTTTTCTTATATCTAAATCGAAAATATTAATTGAAGTTTCATAGTTATCACGAGTACTTTCAATTCGACTGCGAATGATCTACAGATGAAATTCATGAGATTGATGATATGCAAGTACATAGGAACGAAAATGAAAAGGAGAAAAGTGAAAAATAAAAGACAATAAATTTTATAGAATGATGGGAGGTTAAACGTATATAAAAAAGTCAATTAAAAGTCGATTGAAAAAGTGAGTCGATTAAAAATCTGAGTTTTAAAATCTACGATCCATGTGCCAATATTAGCAAAGCGCACCGTTTATGCACTACGCAATACATTTTAGATGTCGTTGCTCTTCCCGTTTGAGCATTTGTCTTAGCGAGAAGATTTGATGATTGCAATCACGGCCAAGACGGAAACTACACTAAATTAATCTCGTTCTGGAGTTGCATTCTGATTGGAATCATCTCAAAAGAATAGAGGCGAACATTTTAGCAGACGCGTCGATCAGGCTGATACTGTCATAACTGCTACAGCAGTGCCTATAGCCATTCTTGAAAATTTGTACACATGCTGCATCGTTCCAGTATTAATTTCTCAGCCTTCTCAAAGCATACTGCTGCCCTATACGATCCTGCATATATATGTAAGGGTCTAGTTATCGGCAAGAATGTGTTCATTCGTCAACACTTTTTAATTACTCCATTTACTGGGCCATATCGAATGACTTAAAAGAGTTTCATAGTGTCACTGTTTGTCGCAAATTTGTGGCCAATAATTTAGACTATGCAGATGATATTGAATCACACAGTGAAACATTTTCTGATATCCAGCCTGCTATTAATGGTTTTCAATGTGTTGCATCACAGAGTGGGAAGAAAAAATGCATCAAAGACAAAATTGCTACCGGTTTAGCCCCCAACACACAAAACAACTATCGTCCTAAGTGGCGATGTTCTTGAAGTGGTTGAGCGTTTCAAATAGCTTAACACCATCATCCCTACCAAGGTTAAACTGACATCAAAGCACGAATTGGTTTTGTCCGACATACATACTGCTGATTCAGTTCCCGGTTCTGGTCAAGATCTGAGATGAGGCGAAGCACCAAAGTATCTACCAAGCATTGATGCAAACGATTCTTATTTATGGCAGCGAATCCTAGTCAATAAAGGTGGAATGCATTAAAAGGCTGGAAACTTTCTAACGACTGCTTGTGTCGCATTCTCCGCGCCTGATTGCAACATTCTGTCTAAAACATCTCTATACTTCTCTGCTGCAAGATTAACCCGTTGCAAATCATCCGCAAGACACACTCGCTGACTAGGTCATGCTTCCTGCCGTCAATTGGCAGAGTTCATCTACAATGCAATTGCTCAAGCCCCTGTACAAAATTGATGAAAGCGATGTGGGAAATGATACAGATATTTCATGTAGCTTGTAGTAAAAATGCTACTAATCACAAAACGTATAGACGATTAAATATAAGCTGTATTATTTCGTTTCTACTTTTTTTATCACAATGGTATAAGTTTCAGTAAGTTTAAAATCTTTTATAAATATCATGCAGTTCATTTTTGTGGGAATGTAGAATTACCCACAGATATTTTTATTTTATAGTGAAATTTCATAAAAAGGTTTAAAGAAGACATATCTACGTAAATATTAAAAAAATTTTTTTTACAAGGTTGTCAACACTTATCAAGGCCCGGAAGCCACTCAGGGATAAGGGTTATTGTAAGTACAGTACGTTAGTGTGGATATTTAAAGTGTCTACTTAAGGGGGCGGTTCATCAGGAATTTGTTTACGTTGAACTTGAAGACATCCAAGTTGTAGTCCGGTGGGAAGCAGGCAGACGGAACAGAGTTCCACAGGCGTGCTGTTCTAAGAAAGAAGCTTTGTTCATGGAATCTACGTTTTGATTTAGGCATAGATAAAGAGCGGGGAAAGTTTTGGACAGTGGATTCAGCTAGACAGGTGTTTTTCGTAAAAGATTGGCGAGGGGGGACCAGAGATTGGAGTTCAGACGAGCACTTGCCATGGAAATAACGATAAAACAAAGCTAGGCTTGCAACGTCTTTTCTGTGGGAGAGAGGTTGCAGGGTAGAGAAAAGGGCATCCCCCACTAAGCCACGAAGTCTATTTTGTACTCTGTGAAGGCAGGATAGGCTGTTTTTATCAGCTCCTGCTCAGATATGGCAGCAGTATTCCATCCTTGGATGTACTTGGCTTTTATATAGATAGAGAATTGCATCAGTAGTGATATATTTTCTGGAGCGGTAGAAGGATCCTACCATCTTTCTAGCGACCTTGGCAACAGACGATGTACGTGTTCCATTTCAGATCAGGAGTGAATGTCAAGCCCAGAAGCTTGTCAAAACATGGGGCTTCTCCTAGACGAGAGCCATCCATTTCAAATATATTTGGAGGACTACCCAAAATAAATCGCCTTTCATTGATATTGGATCAGCATATTTTCTTTGCTAGTTTTGTTCCTCATAAAAGTTTTGACAATATTCACAATATTGTTTGTATTTTTACTCCATCTAATTGATCATGTTTTGCAAGAATTCCGTAAAGCAAAACACAATTTTCTGACATCATAATAGAAAATATCGACACAATTCTTTTCAGACAGATATTAATCGGTTTTCTTGAATAGTTTCAAATAAGTGCAATAAACAAGATTTTCCCTTGAAAGATTCATCCAGATTTTCATTGATCACAAGATTTACATCGCCAAAGACTCAATTCACTTATAAAGTATACAAGTAAATGAAATATGTACAGACCCCTTTTTTTGCATCGGTATAATAATGTTAACCTTAAATATTGTTATTATGTTCCACTAAAAGAGTATCCATCTCAAACAGGTAAAATTCATTTCCTGAACGGAACAGTCTAGCATCAATTTTATTTTATGAAATATCAACGTAAACAACGGAAAGTGAAACAAAATTAGAAATGAAAAAAAAAAAAATAAATAAAAAATAAGGACAGATATTCTTAAGATGCGTCCATTAAACATGAGCGTTTAGCGATGAAAATGCTTTTTCAAACTTATGGATGGCAGACCACCGGACTGACCTACAGTTTATAGAAATATAAATATTTTACATTTAAATATGATAGACCAAAGATAATTCTATTTCAGTCCTAAGAATTAAGGCCGACTGACAGAGCCTCTTATAGAGATGTTTGGATGCATCTAAAATAACATGCACCCATTCAATTTGCGCGTTTAGCGATGGAAATGTTAATTCCAAATTTAAGCGTTACAAACCAACGAAAGTCATATTTCAAACATAAGTATGACAGAATAACGAAGTGACAGTCAGACAAAACCTTTGTTAAAATGCTTCGCCGCATCATAAAATAAAGAAGACTTTCATCACTTTTTTTTTTTTTTTACAATTTTCTGTTGAAATGATTTGCTTTAATGAGACTTTAGAATATATAATCCTTCATTTTTATGGCCAAAATGAAACGCTACAAAATCTTCATTTTGTAACTGAAATTAATGAATTAACGAATCGCCGTCGCTGACGGTTGATTGACATGTTAAAAATCGGTGGATTTCACTTGCAGACACACAGCAGTTACCATGACAATCGGATGATGCGAACCTTCGATTGTGTTCTTTCTCAGCGTTCGCGGTGTCCCAGCACGCAACGCTGAAAAAGAAAGACAAGAATAAATAGTACGTGACCCTCGGGCGTTCTTTCTTCTTTTTTTTTTCACGAATCCACTTCATGTGAAATCGTTGTCGAATTGATTATTTTCCAAAGAATATCTCGGGAGGAAAGCAAAGCAGAGCGAAAAAGCTTTTGATTATTGTTTTGAAATAATAAATTAGAGACATTGACAAGATTCTTTCGTTGTGCCAAATAAAAGAAAAAATGGCGACGTTGATTAATAGTTTGTAAGCAGCGTTTTTCCAATATTATAAATAGATATTTGAAAGTTCTCCAGAATTATTCGAAATTGTAACAGAAGAAAAGCCAAAGAAGATAACAGTAAATGTATTTCTGATTTCTGTTGCCATGGGCATCTACTTTGTAGAAAAATAAAATAAAGTACGACTTCATCTCAACATCAATGCAAAAAGAAATTTTTATTAAAAATTTATATTTCATATATTTTTTATTATATATTTTTATTAAAAATTTATATATATATATATATATATATATATATATATATATATATATATAATCCTCTAAGGTGCCAAATATCAAGTTTTTTTCAGTTAGTCGTTTATTACCTTTCAAAATGTGACCATTACAACAGTGTTTCGTATAGCTACTAACAAGTCTGTAATATTATGTCTTTGCTGCAATTTTAGTCACGTACTGATCACATGTTTACCTTAAAAGCGTAGAAAATCATGATTTTGGACAACTTACATAGGTCATGGAACTGACACACTCTGCCATTTTTCTTCTGACGATAATCTTCGTAACAAGAAAAAAGTGTGTTGGTTGCATGAACTATGTAAGTTGTCCAAAATTATATTTTTTCTAAGTTTCCTTTTAGGTAAACTAAAAAGGCGTGGCTAAAAATGCAGCAAAGACATAATTTTGCAAACTTGTTTGTCGCAACACGAAACAATGCTAAAATGGCTATCTTTTTAAAAGTAATAAACGACTGAGAAAACTTGATATTTGAAACTTGGAGAATTACTATATTACTCTATATATACTCCGGATCCCAATAAAAAGGCATTCATTAAGCTTGGATTTATTTTTCAAAATTTATATCCAAAAATTTTTCATTATAAAACTTTATTCATGGGAAAGATTTTTAATCCATTACGATTGGTATATACAAAATGAGTAAAGTTTCAAGTAAGTGAAGCCCTTCCTCTTTAGGTAGAGCACCCGCTACTTGGCTGAAAAATGCGACGCTCACTGTTTGTTTATAAACAGGCGGTTAGAGCACTGTAAAAGTGGTGGACAAATGTTTGTTTAAATAGACATTTGGCGAGATAATTTACGGGCGACGCTCCCGTGGGCCGATCGGTAGAACTGCTGACTGTCAACGCGATGGTTCTAGGTTCAGTCCTCGGCTTGGGAGGGGTGCTAGTCTAGCGGCAGTGATGAGTTGTGATACAAGGAAACAAGACTGTATGTCGATGATTACATATATATATATATATTACATAGGCATTACCACTTATTAAGGCCCAGAAGCCACTTGAGGATAAAGAGTGTACAATAGTCAATTGGACAATATAGAAATCGATAGTAATGGAAATTCGGTAAATTTGGTAACAAGTTGAACGGCTCATCAGAAACTTGTTTACGTTGGACTTTAAGACAACCATATTGTTGTCAGCTGGAAAGCAGGAAAACGGAAGACAGTTCCACAGACGTGCAGTTCTAAGAAAGAAGCTGTGTTCATGGAATCTACGTTTAGGTCGGTGCACATATAAAGAATGGGGAAAATTATTGATAGTGTTTTCAGCTAGACGAGTGTTTCTTGTGAAAGTTTGGCAAGGAAAGACCATAGATTGAAGCTCAGCCGAGCACCTACCATGAAAATAATGATAAAGCAAAGACAAACTCGCAACATCTCTTCTGTGAGAAGGAGATTGCAGGGAAGAAAAAAGACCTACTACGAGGCAACGCATCAAGGTAGGATAAGTCCTTTCTAGCAGCTCCTGCCAGATGTGGCAACAGACTCCATCCTTAGACGTAACTGGCTCTTATATAGATAGAGAATTGCATCAGCAGAGAGATATCTACTGGATCGATAGAAGCATCCTACCATTTTTGCAGTGACTTGGCAACAGATTTGATGTATTTGTTCCATTTCAGATCAGGAGTAAAGGTCAAGCCCAGAAGCTTGTTAAAACATGACGCCTCCCCAAGACGAGAGCCATTCATTTCAATTGATGCCAGATGGGGATCAGAGCTTCGGTGATGTAAAGATAAAAGCTTGGTTTTAGATGCATTAAAAGTAACCAGCCACTTCTTTCCCCATTGTATCACGTGCCCCAGATCAGAGGAGAGAAAATCAGAGAGAATTTCGTCGTTTACAATCTTAGATGTGCTACCATAGATTGCAGTGTCATCAGCATAAATGTCTACGAATGATGTAAGGATGTGATTTGAAAGATCATTAATGTAGATCAGGAAGAGAGTTGGGCCCAGGATGGATCCCTGAGGGACTCTAGCATTAATACTGTGAGCTTCTGATTTCTGCCCATCAACTACTACTCTTATGAACCTATCAGAGAAAAAAGTATTTAATGATTGAGGAGACATTTCCAGCTATGGAGATCTTGTGAAGTAAACCTTTATGCCATACCCTATCAAAGGCCTTTGATATGTCTCCGTCGAGAGATTCGCTAATCCTATGAGATATAACTGTAAACGCATCTGCTGTAGATCTAGCAGTTTGTAAAGTAGACCTTTATGCCATATTCTATCAAAAGCCTTTGATATGTCAAGAACTATTGCCCTAAAAACGAAACCCCCGTCAAGAGATTCACAAATCCTATGGGATATAAGAGTAAATACATCAGCAGTAAATTTCACAGAACGGATACCATATTGCATGCAACTGAACAGGTTATTATTTGCTAAGGTGGTATACCACTTCTCTATCCATCACAAATTACAGCAACTTACTCATGACGCACAGAAGACTGATTAGTCTGTACTGAGACGGAAATAATCGATCTCCAAAATTTTTAAACACTGATCAGATTATGATCTATTATAATTAAGCTTTTAGAATACAAAAATATTAAAATCTACATCCCACCAACAAAGTTTGGAAGTTACTCTTGATGAAAAACTAGTTTGTTCTCACTAGTTACTTTAAATCTTTCATTCGTATACGAAGTGATGAACGAAGATATCATCTCGAGTTACAAATATTTTGTAGACATTCTTTAAGGTTAGCTAGAAAGCGAGTTGATAATTTCCAAAAGAATATCAATTCGTTTTTACTTTTGTTCCGACATCAGTATTCTTGAGACACATCGCGTAGACAGCTTGCTCATCTCAAATATCCAACCCCCATAATTTAGAGTAGCACATGATAAGGTATCTCTACTGCTGTCATCAGGGATATATTTTTTGGGGTGGGGTGGCTTTGGGGGGTTACACATAATTCTTTAGTAGATATTTATGACTACCCGAACCTATATATTGTCAATTTTGAGGTTTGAGGGGTGACACACAATTCTTTAGCAAATATTTATGACTACCCGAACCTATATATTGTCAATTTTGAGGTTTGTCTCACATTTCTCGCTTTTGTATGAGCTTCATCTCTAACTATATTAAAGCAGAGATTTATATTAGTTTTTATTTTAGCTTTATAAGAAGTTGGAGTGCATCAATGCAGCAATAGCTTTTCTTTAGAGTGACAATCATCACACAGGCACATACACATACACAAACACACACAGACATATATATATACATATATATATGTGTATGTGTGTGTGTGTGTGTGTGTGTGTGTGATGATTGTCACTCCTTACAGAAGCTTGCCATCTCTTCAGGTTGATTCCGAGCATTCATGATAGCTCTTCAGCCCGGCTTCAACTCTTGCATAATCGTACACAGATATGATGGCGGAACTTGCCAATATTTACTGGTGCTTGTAGACACACACACACACACACACACACACACACACACACACACACACACACACACACACACACATATATATACGTATATACATATATATTTGTGTGTATGTGTGTTCGTCTGTGTGTAAGTTTAGTAGATATTGGATCAACTGAATATTACGTTACATCAGCAAAAGAAGTTCTAAATATGATTGGTGTTCGAAATTCGTATGAAATAACTTAAAAATATACATGCGCATGCGCAAATGAGAGCGCCAATTCATACATAGTTACACACAACCAACCGTTTAATATTAGTGGTTGCATTTTATACAAGCGAATTATTTTGGTGAGATTGATTTTTAGACGTTTCTAATTGTGACTGAAATATTTTGGGAAGACTGAAAAAGATTCTTTTGGGACAAGAAAAAAAAACGGATTTAATATCGAATCAATGAGTTATGCTTTGGAATGAAGATATACCGTCCTCGCTGGTCGATTAAGAAGAAATTATTAGGAAAAAATCGATATCAAAATGCCGAGAAACATTGATAAAATGGACACAAAAATGTTCTTGATTTATGCCATACACATGGGAAATATTTCATAAATTTATATTTGCATAGATATACAAATATATTAATGTTTTGTATACATGACATATATATGTGTGTATGCTGTTTGTGTCAATTTGAATGTGCATGTATGCATGAATGTCTGTCTTCTTGTCGATTTCTGGGTTATGTAGGCTTCGTACATATATAGATACGTAAATGGATAAATAAATATATAGCTAGATGTAAATAAGTTATGGATATTATTGCCATAGCTATGTACAAACAAAGAGGTAAAATGATACGTAGACTAGCACTAAATATTCGTCCGGGCCACTCATATATTTTCTAGTAGTAAATTGTTCTCAAGAACAAGAAATATTTTTAATTATGGTATATTTATTGTTACAGATATTTGGAGAAACAATATCTACTTATATATAAAATACACTTTGTCTGTATTTCTCTCTCTGGATTTGTGTGTATGAGTTCGTTCCCTATAGATTCCAAAACAGCGTGGCCGATCTTTTTGAAATTTCACACGAATGTACTTTATGTATCTGTGTGTGTTCTTGGATAAGGTTTGTATCAAAATGCTTTCGATAAGCATCGAAATCGATATTCGAAAAATCTAATTAAAGTAGAAACAGTCTGATTTTGACCAAAGTTTAAACCCTCATTCAGCATAACATCACAAGTGCATTTGAGAAGTTTTATCACTGTACAAGCAGAAAGGCCAGGCATATAAAATTAACATTAGTTTTTTTATAAGAAAAGGGCGCATTCGAAAACAATTGAACCATAATACTTGGCTTTTATATTTTAAACTTTAATTCAAGTTATTATATTAAACAATTTTATAGAATTAACAGTAGGTCCTCTTCATTGCAATAAAGAATACAGTGTATTGAGGACTAAGTCACAGCAGGTGGCATGTGAAGCTTCCTTCCGGTGCACCGGGGTGGTTCCCCGACTAGAGCAGGCAATGAATCGGTTTCATTTAAAAATGGGTAATTTCAACGACAATAAAAGTATTGGAAATGTAAAATATCTCGGGCAACGTCAAGTTTCCCCGCTAGTCTCTTACTTTTTTATATATTTATTTTAAAATGTATTATATACAAATTTATTAAGTTAGAGACAATATCACTGAAAAGCAAAAGAAAACGTTTGCACAAACGAGCACTCTTTTCACTAATAAGCAAAAACATTTTAACCGGACACTTGCCACTGAAAGCAACGAAACATGTTTCTTAGAACCGGGCACACTTTATACATAAAAGAAAAACACATTTTCAACCGGACACTGTTCAATAAAAACACACATTTTCAACTGGACACTTCTCACTGGAAATGTAAACACTTTTGCCGAAACAAAACAATAAAAAAAATGATTTTTTTCCTATCGGACACTTTTTATTGAAGCCCCAAATATCGATAAAAACCGAGGAATACCGACCTAAAAAAGTAAACGCGGTCTCGTTTACAAAAACGCTCTAATAATAGACCGTCGTTGTTTTCAAGCTTGTTCTGTTACAATCTTCCTCTGCTGAATATTCTTTCAAAAATGAGTCAAATCCTCACCATTTTTTTGGTCGACCTGGACTCTTTTTGTGCCCATATTGATCTGGATTTCTTAAAACATTTGTGATGTCCGTTTTGCTACGATTCACCTCGTTTGCAATGGATCTATGGGAGAGTCCACCCCTATTAAGCTCAAAGATCCATCCTCTCTCAAACTCTGATAATGGTTTCCCTTTTGCCATTTATAATTTAGTAAGATGCTTTATATCCACTAACAGGTTGCTTTTAGTAACATAGAAAACTTTTCGTATTCATTTTTTCAAAACTAGCCGATTTTATTAAAGTGGTCTTATCATTGTGACCAGGTCAAAATGATTGTTTTTTAAAAAATAATTAATAGATCAGGGTTAAAGTCTCGAATGAAGCAGATTTCATTTTTTTCCATCATATTTTCCCTTTTGGCAATGGTTTCAACCATTTGTTTGATTAAAAATTTGATAATATGCGTAAGCGCTTACTTTCTTAAGTGGTCTTATGATTTTGACCAGGACTGTAGATATATATATATATATATATATATATATATATATATATATATATATGTATATATATATATATATATATATATATATATATATATATATATTATAAAATATATTAGCAAAAGTACCCGTCGTTGATTGGGTTCAAAAATAACCTACAGAAAATGGACTCTGATTTATGAAAGTATGATAGGTTATGAAAAGAAAGGGTTGTAAATTTGGGTTGAATTTAGGGGTATTAAAAATATTATGAAAGTAAAAATAATATAGATAAACCCCATAATTTATTATACCACACCTGTTCACAATGAAACACTCATCACAATATTCTGTGGATCTATATTAAAAAAATCTTGTTAAACTTTGTGACATATTTCCATTCTATGGAGGACAGGTGCAGACGAACACCCAATAATTTTATTATACCATATTTCTTCAAACTGCAACATAATTATCAAAGTATACTTACGCAGGTAGATATGAAAAGTCGTTATTAAAGTTTGTGCCTATTTCGATTCTATGGAGGCCAGGCGTGAACGCAGCCTCCACAATTTTATTATACCATCCCTATTCAAGTTAAAACATACTTATCAAAGTATTCTTATGTACATCTATATAAAAAACACTTGAAAATGTTTTTTTCTATTTTTAAATTTTTTATTTCCATACTTTGTGGACCAGGCGCGAACGCAGATCCCACAATTTTAATTAACCACCGTTCTGCCAGCTCAAACATACCCATTCCTGTGTCTCGATACATCTTCTATCATTATATGTAATCAGTTTTTTAAAATAGTCAACCATATAGGAGCCTATTCGTGACCAGACACAGACAGACAGACAGACAGACAGACATAAAGCTTTATATATATATATATATATATATATACATTTTATTTTTATTACCGTATCTTTTTGTTAAGTTACATGATTGTTTCGTCTACTCATCCGTTTTTTTTTTGGCCGTCTGTAGCGTTCTCAGACTTTTACAGAAATGTTCGCTATTTTGGGATGAAAGAGTGAAAGAGTGAATGAGGTCGGGGTTGCGAGGAGGGCGGAAGAAAGAGAGAGAGGAAGGGAACAAGGGGGAAGGTGGGGGAAGGGTCTGGGAAGTTTATTTCTGGTGTGGCTGAGGGCATAGGGATACATGAGGGAAGGGGAATGTGTGGGGGTGGGAGGAGGGGGGTTACTTTAAAATTCGAATCTTAGTGTTAAAGTTTTTAGCGTCTCGTTGGTGAGATAATTTCTTAGTAAGTATGTCTTGACCTGTTGGGTGTTCGCTTATGTTTGGAGGCGGGGGGGGGCTATGATTTGGTTTATTTAGTTTTAGCTTTTATTTTGTTGTTAATTGTTTGGAGAGGGTTAGCTAGCGGTCGCGGCCACGGGTACACACATGAGCACGTACACACATATATACTTAAAAGAAACGGTCACAATTACACATACATTCCCGCCATGGCGTGCAAATATATGTGTATATAAACCAAAAAGTCTGAGGACGCTACAGACGGCAAAAAAAAAAAAAACGGCCGAGTAGCCGAAACAATAATGTAACTTAACAGAAAGATACGGTAATAAAAAATAAAACGCATATTTGCTCTACAACAGTATTGAGCACGTTCTTCAATTTTTATTAATTACCATCTCCACTCTCTCTCTCTCTCTCTCTCTCTATATATATATATATATATATATATATATATATATATATATATATATTCGCATGTGCGTTCTTTCGGTCTAACTATTTTGGCGATCTTTACATGTATATCGTTTTCTCTGGGATTTAAATGTAATATCCATTAGTGTAGAATTCTATTTCGCCTCTCTATCAATTCGTTTGTCTAGGAGACTGATTGAATCTGAGATTGGAATGAAAATTAATTTCTCTTTTCAAAAGTGATTATAGAAGTTAATCCAAACGGATGTTTATTTGTCGTCAATTCTATTTACCTTTTGTAAAAAAATGAATGAAAGAGAAAGAGGGAGGAAGGAAGAATATAGAGAAGAAAGAAAAGAAGGAAGAAAAGAGATATAAAATAATAATGAATAAGAAAGAAATAGAAAAAACGAAAGAAACCAGAAAGAAAAATTGAACGTAGACGAAAGTACAAAATTTACACTGAACGAAAGGGGCGATAATAACGAAGAAAGAAAAAGTAAAAAAAATGTTAATAAACAATGCAAAAAAAAGAGGAAAATACAAAATAAAAAATAATGGAAGAAATCATAATGAAATAACAAATGAAAGAAAGGCGGAAAAGAGGAAATAAGAAATGAAAAATAATAAATGAAAAGGGAAAAATAATAATAAAAAAAAACCTGCCTATATACACGCAAGATGCATCCATCACGCCTGTGTATTTATTAATGGAAACAGGATTTCACATTGAAGCACAGTAGCAGACCTACTTACCGAACATTTCGTATGTTATCATGGACATAGAAGGAAGAGAACGAATGAAAAAAGAAAAAAAGAAATAAAACTACAAAATGTGAAACAAAGAAAAGAGAAAGGGGGGAAAGACATTAGGAAAACTAGACAATATTGATGGTACAAAGCATAAAATACATAATACAGAGAAAAAGAAGGCTAAAAGAACAGTTGACATGAAGGTTAAGAAAGCAGAGAGAAAGTAAGAAAATATGAGATATATAAAATACGAGATACATAGAAAAATAGAAAAAATATAAAACTAGAAATAAAAAAAGTTAAAAACTAAAGAAAACAAAGAAGTAAAAACGAAAGAAAAAATGAAATAATACAATAGGAAGCTTATTAAATAGATTCCAAAAGAATAACGAAGGAAATAATAAAGTATTAGTAAATAACAGAAAAGTTTACGAAAAAAGAAAAAAAATGAAAGAAAAGACAGAGAGAAAATAAATCTTATTTTAAAGCAGTCAAGCACGCTTGCAAATTTTCTAGAGATGTAATCAATGTTTTTGCAGATCCAGCTTTAGCCGGATAACCACACATGCACAATAGAGAATAACCTATATAATAATCACAATAAAAACCTTAGATATCCTTGTAGTATAGTCACCAATAGCATAACAAAATAAGATAAGCAAAAAATATGATCACCCTAATAGTAATAAAACTAGAAGAAAAGAACACCCACCTCATACTTAGGATATTAAACAAATAAACCACCCAAAAAGAATTAAAATAAAAAAAGAATATTTGGTTTACCCCGCCCTATAACAACAGAGTAAGAACAAACATATCTAAGAATTTTTTATTTCCAGAAAACTCCTTAAGACATCTCCATAAATATAGTAATATCTGGAATAAAATCTCTATAAAAATTTCCTTCTTCACAATATCAGGATTGGCTCAAATAATATAATAAACTGTAATAAAAAATAAGTAAAGCCTAACCAAAGCAAAATAATTATTAAAACTTTACTTTTCAAACTGAAACTGCCATTCACCTGAGAACTGTCCTCTAGATAATGATTGTACTCAGATGTGATTTGTTCATGTCCAGTTATGTAATCACCTCAACATAGCAACAAGCACCTTTCCCTGGCCAAACCCAATAGCTAACTAGTTCCAAACTGAGATCCAAAGCCATGGTCAATACAACACCATACTTAAACAACCAATCACGTCAACCACTACAATTACATCTACTACCTCTTCTTTCACATACTCCAACACAGAACCAAACTTTGCTATCCACCTTATTTATCCCATATACATACAATTACACTACCAAAAAATCCACGCTTTATATAGAATTATCCTCTTTTCCTATCAAAACTTTCATCGCTAACCACATTTCCATTATCTCAAATAATAATTCCAAAGCTAAAACCACCCTAACAACACTTAGAAGAAACTTTAAGACAGATAATATTAAGTACTCTTAGAATGGTAAATCCTAAACAAATTCAGATCTTCCTCCCCGGGCTCTAAATATTGTTCCCTTTGTAATGCAGAGACCACAGCTATAATCACAGCATCTGCATGAAAAATACCAAAAGCGAAACCATAAGCCAATATAGGCACAACAGAAAATTTAAATATGAAAAACATGTGCACTAATCGAGGATCTCACTACTGATGCAATTCTCTATCTATATAAAAGCCAAGTACGTCTAAGGATGGAATACTGCTGCCATATCTGGGCAGGAGCTGCTAAAAATAGCCTATCCTGCCTTGACAGAGTACAAAATAGACTTCGTGGCTTAGTGGGGGATGTCCTTTTCTCTTCCCTGCAACCTCTCTCCCACAGAAGAGATGTTTCGAGCCTGTCTTTGTTTTACCGTTATTTCCATGGCAAGTGTTCGTCTGAGCTCCAATCTCTGGTCCCCCCTCGCCAACCTTTTACGAAAAACACCTTTCTAGCTTAAGCCACTGTCAAAAATTTTCCCCACTCTCTATCTGTGCCTAAATCAAAACGTAGATTCCATGAACACAGCTTCTTTCTTAGAACAGTACGCCAGTGGAACTCTGTTCCGTCTGCCTGTTTCCCATCTGACTACAACTTGGATTTCTTAAAATCCAACGTAAATAAATTCCTGATGAACCGCCCCCTTAAGTAGACACTTTATGAAATCTCAACACTAACGTACAACGTACTGTACATGCAATAACCCTTATCCCTGAGTGGCTTCCGGGCCTTGGTAAGTGGTGACCTCCTTGTAAAAAAACAAAAAAGGCTAAGAAATAGCAAGTAAAATTTATACCCTCTTTCCCGAAGGTATTCTTAACCCTCTTGATCCTTCGGCTCCTATTCCCCTCCCCATGGAAACATAATCACAGAAAGCACTCTCTTTACCTAAAACTAAACATACAAATATATTCCCCTACTTCCCTCACTGCAACAGAAAGTCGCTCTAGAAATAACCCCCTTTTAGCCCCCACTACATTCGGCATCTTTATGTGTTTCTACTGGATAACTTTGAGTTAGTTCAGATTCTGTTCTACCTTATTCTTTCTCTCACTCTGTACTTTAACGCTAACATTACTTTTCTCAAATCGTGAACGACTTCAGCTGAACTCTAATAATTTAGCGCCTATGGACCCATATGGTGAAATTTGTGTTTGAATTTTTAAAATATCGATTTTAATTTGACACTTAGAATCGGTCACACCCAAAGAGCCCCACCATATAATTGGAAGTCCAGTATACATTAACCTAAAGTTCCTGACCGAGTAGCAATTGCTATGTGCCTTACATCTAACTCGCTCTGACATCTTCCACTGACTGCGCTCCAAACGTACAACAGAATGCAGTTTAAATTTCCGGAAAAAACTCAATTAACCTATCACAGACGTAGCACCTACATAATTCGATGTCTAAAAAGTTTACAATTACAAAATAAAATTCAACTATATAAGGATGAAAAAAAAACTTAACTAAAATTATTAAATAGAAATAGACGTAGCACTTGCATAAGACGACTTCACAAAAGTTTACAATTATAAATAAGAATTCAACTATATATAAGGATAAAAAAATTACCAAAATGTTTTTAAATAGAAAATGGGGATCCTCAGCACCTACTACGTAGCTATTTCAGAGATTTAAAAACAGGACAGATCTCTAGTGGAAAATACCACTTCCCCAATGTAGAACAATACGGTTAATATTCATACTAATGTATATATTAAAAATAAAATTGAAAAATAAATTATTAATAATGTATATAAGTAAATTTAATAATAATACGATTACAAGATCTATTCTGCGACATGTTAATTAGCATATAAATGCTATGAGAATAAAAATGAATAAAAGCTTAATAGATAAGAGGAAGGAAACATAGCCATATACATCTAAAAACCCAATATATAGTTCAAAGAAGCGGTGCATAAAAAAAATGTAAAAATAAAAATAAAGAATGCAGTTTAAATTAAAAAGATCTAAATTAACCTATCGCAGACGTAGCAACTATATAATCCGGCGTCTAAAAATTTACAATTAAAAAATAGAATTCAACTCTCTCTCTCTCTCTCTCTCTCTCTCACACACACACACACACACACACACACACACACACACACACACACACACACACACACACACACGCACTGTTTCTCTCTCCCCTCTCTCTCTCTCTCTCTCTCTCTCTCTCTATATATATATATATATATATATATATATATATATATATATATATATATATATATATAATATAAAGCTAAACGCCTCTGTGTTTTTTTTTGTGTGTATGTCTGGTCACGAATAGGCTCCTATATGGTTGACTATTTTAAAAAAACTGATTACATATAATGATAGAAGATGTATCGAGGATCAGGAATGGGTATGTTTGATCTGGCAGAACGGTGGTTCATAAAAATTGTGGGGTTTGCGTTCGCGCCTGGCCCCCAAAGTATGGAAATATAAAATGAAAAAAATCGTTTACAAGTGTTTTTTATATAGATGTACATAAGAATACTTTGATAAGTATGTTTCAGCTTAAATAGGGATGGTATAATAAAATTGTGGAGTCTGCGTTCGCGCCTGTACTCCATGGAAATATGGCATAAACTTTAACAAAGACTTTTCATATCTATTTGCATAAGTATACTTTGATAACTATGTTTCAGTTTGAAGAAATATGGTATAATAAAATCATTGGGTGTTCGTTCACGCCTGACCTCCATAGAATGTAAATATATCACAAAGTTTAACAAGATTTTTTAAAAGGTGTGAGAGTCCACAATAACACCTTAACTTTAATCTTAATTCACGCTAGCTTTTATTTATTTTTTGAGTTGAATCATATTGTGCCGAATAAATTCACCTCATAAATTCACGTTCTTATTAAAGTGAAAGCAAAAAAAAAAAAAAAAAAAAAAATCGGAACTTTAGACAATTCTCGACACAAATTTTGCATAACTCTATTTTTTCCTTCTTCACTTGCACATGACACTCTTTCGAAAATAGATAAATAATAAAAAATAAGAATGTTACTTGTTATCGTGTCAAAAGAAGGAAAACATCCTGCTCGCGTTATCACGTGTTTTTTTAAAAACATTTACATTACCTTTTTATTTTTATTTATATATCTGTTTAAGCATTTTTTGTCAGTGTACTAGAAGGAATTCAGTTGATTACAGCCCTTTCTGCGTGCTCTTTACATTACAATAGTACAACCCTGTATCGGACGGTGCAGTACTACACCGTTCAATACTGTAAAACTGTAATGAAGCTTTTCTGTTTGAAAAGGGCGCCATTTTCGTCTTATTCATATTTATATCGATTCTTTGCTTTAAAAAACTAAAGTAATTACGTGTTTATTATTTTTTATATCCCATTTTGATGTTTCAGATTATTTTACTAAAATAAGTAAAACTTCATTATTTTTCAAAACTGTTTTTGTTTCTTTGTTTTTCGATATTTCGTCGATATTATTTAGTAAAAGTGTTTAACAGAAAAGCCAACAAACGACTACCCGAAAAAATAAATATACAAGAAATAAATCTTACCATAAGCAATAAAAGTTCAGTTCATTTTTTTTTGTTGTTTGGAAATAGTTTTTAATGCTCTTTACTTAGAATAATTTCAGCGAACCGAAATTAAAACGAAATTTTAGGCGATAACTACGTAAATGAATTTTTATATAAACTACACATGCCATAATCGAATATTCCTCAAGCACAAAATAACGGAAAACATTCAAATATGTTTATAAATATTCCTTACGTTGACGGAACTCTCTTAAATTGTTAACACAGAATACTCAGGTGCCCTCCTTCAAATTGAAAACGGGGCTCTCCATTTCAAAGTTGCTGCCATTTTGATTATTTTTAAACAGGTTCGTGAATTGAAAAACAAAATTTTTTTTTACAAACTACTTAAAAATACAAACCAATGACCTTTTCTACCATAAAAGTAACTTTTATTGACTATGGTAACATTTATTTCTTGTATATATATATATATATATATATATATATATATATATATATATATATATATATATATATATATATATAACATTGTCTCTTTGTAAGGAAACATCATTTTGTTGGTCACTCTTGGCTACGAACGGAGACAAAGTTGATATAAAAAATATATTTTCGTGAAAATTATCTTTACTTTCATCATATTTTGCTTAGGGTAAAATTTTTGAGTATCAACACCTATCTCTTTACAACCCCCTCCTTTTCATAACCTATCATACTTTCATCGATCACAGTCCATTTTCTGTAGGCTGTTTTTTAACCCAGTCAACTACGGGTACTTCTGCTAGTATATATATATGTATATATATATTATCAATCGTTGAGGTATTTTTTCTATTAACATTTTTACTTTTTTTACTTTTAACTTGTATCACTTTAAAAAAAATCGGCAGAAAGTATTTCAGTTATACTTTGAAGTTCAGCATCTAGTGTTTTGTACTTTAGCAAATCAACAACGCCAGATGTACTAAAGGTTTAATCAGATTTATTTCTCTGATTTTAGCGTAGAACGAATTCCAACTAATGTAGTGACCTGTAAAAGTAGGTTTCCTGTATATATATATATATATATATATATATATATATATATATATATATATATATATATATATATATATATATATGTATATATATTCTAGCAAGGAGACCCGATTTTGCCGAGGATTAATTGATGATTAACGAATGTTTCACACTTTCATATTTTTGTTATCATCGAAATCGATGAAATTGTCTCTTTTTCAATCAAATAGATTGATTGCCTGCTCAAGTTGGCGATCCATCGCGGTGTCTCGGGAAGAAGGCTCATGCGCTTCCCAACAATGATTTAGTCCACAATACATTGTAGTTTACATTGCACTGTAGAGAACCTACTGTTGATTTTATAAAATTGTTATTTATATATAACTACCCAGGCTGCCCGGCGTTGCTGTGTTTGGAGGTATGCGTTGAGCTAAAACAAAAGTTGTAGTAGGCAGGCAGGTTCGAACCCGTGACGCGAAGGCAGAAAAGAAAGTGGAGGTGTGTGTAAGGGTGTTGGTGTAGCAAAAAAAAAAAAAAAAAAAAACAGAAGGAAAATTGCGAGCGCAAAAAAGTGGTAGTAGGCAGACAGGCTCGAACCCGTACCGCGAAGGAGGAAAAGAAAGGGGAAAAAACGTGACGCGTAAGCTGTTGCGCCCATCGCCAAACCAGAAGTTGCTTAGGTTTAAATTAAGCTAGACATTCGAAAAGAGGCGATGATTTATGAAAATATCGGCGAAAAGGCGACCCCTCCCTGTAAAAAAATGCCTAGTGTAGGGTGAAGAATTTAATGATTTGGGCCATTTTTTTTATATTTGTCGTCCGAAGGGTCAAGTGTCAAAATGATACCGATCTCGTGAAGATCTGCCGAAACATACATACATACATACATACATACATACATACATACATACACACATTCTTACAAACATTTAAACAGACAGGTAAGATTTATATTACAGACGATGACTTGAATTATGGATAAAAATGCAAAAGTCAAGTATCATGCTGCAATTGTGCCTCTAAACAGAAAAATTCATTTCGAACGCGCTCCTGTCATGTCAAAGACCTACTGTTGATATTATATGTCTGACATTACTTTTTGTGCGGTCATAATGGCTTTAATTTAAGTTTAAAATGAAAAAGTCAAGTATCATGGTGCAATTGTGCTTTAAACAGAAACATTCATTTTGAACGCGCCCCTGTCATATCAAAGTACATACTGTTGATTTTATATGTCGGGCTTTTCGGCTTGTGGGGTAATAAAACTTCTCAAATGCACTTGTGATGTTAGGCTGTGTAAGGTGTTAGCTTTAATCAAAATCGCCTGTTCCTCATTTTCTCGGATTATTTCGACTACGGATACTTATCAAAGACATACCAAAACCTATCTAATAGCAATGCCATGCAATTAAAGTACCTTTGCGTGAAATTTCGAGTCAAACACGAAAAGCGCAAAAAAGTAATACAAATACGGAGAGTACTTGAAAATAGTATAAAAAGCATATGAGAATGTGTCATTCGAGTAAATTGCTAATATAGCCAGTTTAGTTTTCGACTGGGTATATATTTCCTCAATTTTTGTTGGTATATTGTTAGATAATAACATCGTTAAAAGTTAAATTATTTATTATCGTCCATCTATCTATTTATCTATCTATCCAGTATATTGTTAAAATAGTTTATATTGGGGGTTATTTATAGAATAAAGTATAGCAATAGGTTTAGCTGGGGCTGTTTGCATAAATTAGCTAGGTTAAATAAAAAAATTACCTTGGGCAGGCGTACGTGGAAAGGTCGCACGTTGGCAGACGTGTGCTTTTGAATGATGACGTAACGAAGCTGAGGTTAAGGTGTCGGGAAGGTTAAAGAAAGAAGTTGACTTTCTGTTTGGCCACGAATGTGAACGGACATGCTTGAAGCCAGGAAGCGAGCCTGTAAAGAACAAACAATCCAGCCACCCTTATGCCGTAAACCGACGTCACATTTTACCTTTTCACCAATTTGACAAGTCTTCGTTCAAATGTGTCGTGACACTTTCTTTCGCATGGTTGTTCTACTAATTAGAGCTTTGTCTCATTTTCTAACTATTTTATTTCTTTTGGGACATACCTCAAAACTCATTTACTTATCTTTGTGGTTGGCTTCTAATTATCAAGATATACATTTTCATCATACTTATTCACAAGGATTTTCTCGCTTGGACTTTTCGAATTCGACAAAAACATCGAAAATATCACCCTTAACTAAATAACCCTCTTTCCCCTGCGCCAAATTCCTACTTGCACACTGAATTCTAACTATGGCAAGGAATTTTGTGAGTTTTCCTTTCTTTTCCGTCAGAGCGTCCCAGATCCCAAAACATACATTAATCTCTAAAGAAATACCATAAGGTTATCTTTTCTTTCTACATATTTACGGCATATTTTACTTTTCCCTCTTATTAGTCTTAATGATTTGGTTTTGTACTGACGTCCTTTCGTCATCTATGTAACTGAAGACTTCTCGTATCTTCCAACGTCTGCCTTTTTAACTGATTGTGTCGAGATTTATCATTTAGCTTCAAGACGTTATTTGAAGCCTGCACAACATCGCAAATGTCCATCTGTTTTTCTACAGTTGCACCCAGTACTCTTCCCTGGCAAGTAACTTTCTTGTGAAAAAGTTATACAAGAAAATACAAAAACACAAAAAAACAAACTTCTATCTTCTGGCTTATCACACCTGAAAACTTCTCAAAATATCCGTTCAGGTAATTTTTCTCTTGTCCCTTCTCTAAAATTATTAATTATTTCCAGGCCAACCATTCGTCTGATATATCGTTTCATTTTTTCTTATAACCTATTTTTTTTCGTTTTAATTTATATCTACTTAATTATGACTTGAATTCCTGAGGGCAAAATTTACAATATATTTATACATTAAAATTATTTTTTTTTCACAATATTTGTCCAGGCATGTCGACAATTTTCTCCAAAACATACATAGTTATATTAACATTTTCACATGCATTAAACAATTTATTACAATTCAAAATATGCTCTTTTTAGACATCAAAAGTTCAGCATAACTTCTCTTCAAATTTTTTTCTGAAGAAGAAGATAACAACAACAACAACAACAACAACAACAACAACAACAACAACAACAACAACAACAACAACAATAAAGGTTCTGTTAAACACTGGAACACAAACTTTTTACGCAATTACTGACCATCCATACAAACTCACATTAAAAATTGTCTTCCTTCTCCCTGACTAATTCAAACCCATCCCAATATATTGGAATTCTCCTTTCTATATGATGTAAGAGACGTGGTCAAACAATGTGACTCCCTCACGTTTCAAATTACACATGCGATGTGCACATGCATCCATGCGCCTCTGGTAAGAAAGAAATTCCTAAATTAATTGTTTCACGTATAACCTATTTATTTCAAAATCTAAACCATTTGTTGATCATTATTTCTAAACTGCATTTTTTTATATCTAACTATGACGTAAATAATATTTAGTTATTTCCAAGAACAATGACAATCGTTCTACATTCCTAGGATGTCAGTATGTATTCTTTTTTAAAACTTTTCTTACTGGGTTAGATTCTAATCTTTTCCAAATATCATTTTCAAACTTATCTAGTTTGCTCTTTTACTTAATGGGGTCTGCTCCCTTTTACATAACACTATTATTGGATATACTTAATGAATACATGCGTATATATATGTGTGTGTATGGCTGCATGTATGCGACTAGGTGTATATTTGAGTAAATAGGTACGGATCTATGTTTAAAATTGTATAAGTAACAATTTCGAGCGCACATACAGAAAGCGAAGAACAAATTAAACGAAAATTACTCCTCTTGCGTCATCAAACTGACAATTGATGCTTTTTTTTATTAAAAGTGTTATTTCGAATAATATTATGAAACATCTTTAAAAAAATCAATCACATCATAATAAAAATCAATAATGAGGGTAAGGCATTTTTAATTGAAGATGAAAATAAGATTTATCTATCTTATGGCATAAATTTTATTTGTTTTTCTGTATAAGTTTAAAATATTGAAATAATATGATCTTTATTTTTTATCAAATTTTTCTTGGAGTTCATATATTACGTTTTCTGCTTCCCTAAAATCGGTTCTCTCTATCGCTTTAAATACGTTTTTACACGTGAGACTATTATTTATCTTTACAAATCTAGTATCAAACAATTTATGGAATATTGTTATATTTGGGCTGGTGAATTTTTGTTCCAGTTGAGAATTATTGATAAAGTGTAGTAACAGACTTTTAATTTAATTGATACCACCTTTTGCTTCTTCACTACAATCTCTCTCACATGGACAGAATGTTGGGAGTTAAAGTCGTTTTTATAAATACTCTTCTAGCAAGTGTTCTTCGCAATTGTCTAATTCATTCTCTGCTTCCTTTGTCCCAGTTCATTGGACTCGTTAATTTAGTACTATTCATCAATTCGCAGTTTTGATATCTCCTTGTAACACAGTTGCTTATTCTGTAATAGAGAGAGGGAGAGGTGCGAATGAACTGGAAATCCGGGCCATCAAAAATGCAACCTGGAATTGGACGACCTGGTCCTATGACGCAAGTCGGTTTATGGGTCAGACCGTTGAATGGAGCAAAGTTCGGATGAACTTAAACCCTGCCGACAAAAATGAAACCCGGGAATAAGATGACGTAATTCGACCGCAAGTAAGACCAAAAGCAAACATCGACAGGGTTAGAATGTGGATCGATGGCGTAAATTGGTTAACGGGAAAATTCATAAAAAGAAATGATAAACAAGAGTCAGGTCAGTCAGAGTGTGACAGCAGAAAAGGGGAGGACAGACGACGCTCAACTGCCTGTCACGGTCGCAACCACATCCTCTCCACCTACACTATCTCCACCACCACCACCTCTACCGCCGGTTATGTGTATATGAATGTTTATTAAATAAACAAAGTTGTTTTATAACAAAGCGTCTCGTTAGTCATTGATAAATGAACAGCGGTCATTCCATTCACTAGACGACTTACAACAAACATATATGCATCAATGTCAAACGAACTATCTTTATATCTATCGAGATATTCAAAAATCTCGGATAGTGAAGATACAGGCTTGGTGCTAATAAAATAGACGTCACCGCCATACCAACCAGTATATAACAATTCCAGTGACCTTTTTCTAAGAACTGTAAGGTTGTAAAACTCTTGTCATTCTCACCATTTTCCTCCTACCTATAGCCTTGGTCTTTGCAAAACTCGATTCAATAGGTATACCCTGTTTTTTTTCGGTAATAATCTTTCGTTCTTCTTGGCTCCTCACATTAAGTAGCTTTACGTCTTATTAACCCGAGCGATTTCAATAAAAAATAAATAAAAATTGAAAGTTGAAACGACTTCACTGCATATGGGGTAACACTGGGTAGGTATAACTAGTACACACGCACACAAAGATGGCCCTCCCACATATATATATACACATATATATATATATATATATATATATATATATATATATATATATATATATATATATGTGTGTGTGTGTGTGTGTGTGTGTGTGGAGTAATCTAGGAAGAGTTTGTGTTTACAAGGTAAAAAATTTAGAGAATCTTAATGATGTTTATATAACAATATTAATTAATATAGATATATCTACCGCTTATAATGATTTTTATTTATACAAACTTAATTTGGCTACATATTTGCAGTCACAGCTATAAAAAGCTAATGATCTTCAAACAAGAACCAGAAAGATTTGATTAAAAAAAAATGAAAGCGTAAATTATAGTCATTCTGACTTGTAAAGTTTTATTCCTCTATAGCTGTGATTGAAATCTGTTTTGCAAATGTGTAGCCAAATTATGTTTGTACAAAAAAAACTTTATTACCAGTATAGTATTACCACTATTTTATATGTTTATCTATCAAATATTTGTGAAAACAAATATTTTGCTTTTTTTTAACTTTACATCTGAATTTTGTATTGGCAATCAGAGAAGATGAATAGAATTCCCGAAGCAAGCGATGCCAGAAAAAAAGATATCAGATTAGAAAATCTTCGAACATTTAGTAAACTCTACAGTAAAAGGGTTGAATTTATTCGCAAAAAATCTTGGTGAATACTTTATTTTACAGATATACAAAACACCCTACATACCATTTCTATTAGAATTCTGTTAGAATTCACTAAATGGCCATCACGGGTAAATATAACCTAATTTCATGTTATGATGAAGTCATTGGATATAATGGAAATTAAACAAAAGAAGATATATATATATATATATATATATATATAGAGAGAGAGAGAGAGAGAGAGAGAGAGAGTAAATATCATTTGCTGTGTCATTCTGAAATGTGTTGATAAAAACCTTATTATCGGTAGTAGGATTAATGTTGAAACAGCTAATATCTACAAACTCTGGAGTGCGTATAATCGGTTTTGAAATAGTAGATGTGTATTACCGAAGATAGTAAAGTTTGCCCCATAATTTAATTGATGATACAGTTATACTAAGTTCGAGATATAAGATCAAGGACTATTTGATGGTTTACATAGGGAATAAAATAATTACATGAAATTTGTTAGGGGAGGCGGATAGAGCTTATATAGGAATATATGGAAAAACTGGCGTGTTCAGTAACGCGGGCGTGTTCGTGTTGTGAAGGGAATTTGCTTTTTGACTACACAGGCATAGACCGGGTCATTGTAAATACAGTTATTTTGTAAAGAACCCCATTATTTATCATAGCAGCTACAGTTATTTGGGGGGAATTGGCACATGGTTTAATAGCCGGACTAGTTTTTTTTCTATTGTTATATATAATTATTATTTGTACTAAGTTAGGTATTGTGGATCGAGAAATGTTATATTTTATTCAATATGAAGCTGTACTAAGGTGGGCGTTAAAATGATTATTATTAAAAATAATAAAATATTATGTTTAAAAATTGTCTAGATATATTTGTTTTAATTGTGTTACGGTAGGGAGGGGTAAACAAAACAATCCGTAGTAAATCAATTGAATACTGCTACAAGATCCCTTTCAGATATTTTTCGGATTATTTTTATTCTTGGCGGACTTTACCTTCCCCTTGTTTTTTCGAACTTTCGTAACATCCATAATTTTAAAGTATTCAATTTTTATACTTAATAGTAAGTTTCCTTTTAATATAATTAACGATTGATTTCTTCTGAATAGAAAAGTATGAATGTTCAAAACTCATGGATTAAAGACAAATCTGTACTGTATTCCATGTTTTTGAACATTTGATTATCCAATAAATTTTGTAAATTTTTAGTTCCTATCATTTACATCTATTAACTTATGTACATATGCATATAAACTGCGTCAATCGCTTCATTGCAGATTAGTATAATATCAATATTTCATTAAATATGTCACAGAAAATGAAAATTATATCATAAAACGACTGCTTTAAGATTAGTTATTTCAAAAACTTTTTTATTCAAATTCATGCGATATTGATGAAGTTATGACATTTTATTCTTTATAGTGGAATTTCCACTGTCCATTACTTTATTGCAGGTCTCTTAAAATCTTGTTTTAGGTCAAAAATACAATCTTTTATCATGTTAACTTTATTTTTTATTATATTTTTCTGTCAAAGCATAATGAGAAAAAGCACATCCAAGGTGCTAAGCCTCCAATAAATGAATTATTTATTGACATATCAACCATTTTTTAAATAACTTAAACCAACCTTTTGTCCACCGGGGAAGTCAATTGTTTGATCTTAAAAAAGAGTTATGACTCTATCAATATCAGCTATGTTCTCCACAAAGCATCCTTTGAAGTAAATTGCTCTCCTCCCTCATAAACTCCTCTTTTTAATATTGCCCAGAGATATTCAATGTAGTTAAGGTCTGGAGAACATGGTGTTCAGGTCATGAGAGTTTTTCCAAAGAAGCCCATAGATTCAAGGAAGGCTGCAGTCGCCCTAACAAAATGGGATGGTGCATTGTCATGCATAAAATCATCTGAAAGCGACGTGACAATGGTAGATCATCAAGCTATGGTGACAAATGTTTATCCAAAAAGGCCGTGTACGCGTTGATGGTAGGTTTTACACTCCCTGAAACTAGGAATCGCCCAACCAATTTATCCCTAATGATTCTCACCAAAACATGATGATTCCATCTCCTCGTTGGCGATGAACTCTCTAAGGGGTTGGAGTTCCGTTCGAGTTTCAAATTTGCCTCATCCATCCAGACCGTCAAGAGTAGCACGGGTCACATCTGTAAATAGGACACATTGGAAATCCATTTACATGTAATTCGGTGCCCAAACCTTTCGTTTTTTCCTATGTTGTCTGCTCAATGGAGGCCTTGGGATAGTTTTGATGTTCCTTGCCATCTCATTCAACACATTACATCGGGCCTGTCTGGATCTTGGAGCGATTCCAGCTCTTACAAAAAATGGAAATACTGGTGCTGTTTGAGTTTCAATTGACTTCGCTACGAATTTTCCGAATATCAAGATGTAAAAGGTTTCTCCTGATGCCCTTATCCTTTCTGGATTTGGTATTGAGGTGTTCACGAATGAAGCTAAAGTTCTTGGGTCCGTTTTCAGCTGCATAACTAAATCTTTGATGAACAATCCTTCTGCAAGTCCACAAACAGTCCTTTCCTTTTCGGTAACCCTTTTTTGGCAGTTTTAAAGACCTGCAATAATACGATGGACAGCATAAATTACTTGATAATAAATAAAATGTCATAACTTCGTGAATATCGCATGGATTTTAATAAAATTTTGGGAAATAACCAACCTTGAAACAGTCATTTGATGATACAATTTTCATTTTTATATGGCGTATATTTAGTTAAATATTGGTATTTTACTAATCTGCAATATAGCTATTGACACAGTTTATATATATATATATATATATATATATATATATGTATATATATTAGTGATGTGACAATTCCAAAGTTTTTCCTGATTCCGATACAATGACCGATTCCATTCTTAATTTCCGATTCCGATACGATTCCCGATTCTGATTTTTATTCTTTCAAAATTAATAAATATTTAATTAGAGTTTTTGTTTGGTAAATTTTAAAATTATTATATAAGCATCGCTAATTTCTGTGCATATTTTTCTTAAATGTGTTCCTTGTAATTGATTGAAAATTGTAAGATAACAAAAGATTTATTTTGATTTTAAAACAAAGCCAGATCAGATAGTATCAGTTCGTCATTAGTGTACAAGATGCTACATGCTACTCTTCATTAACAGTTGAAAATAGCCGACGATTCAAAGTCAAAATGAGAAAACAATGTAAGAATAAAATATTTAACAACGCCTCCTCCCATTGTTATGAACGAATTTTTAAATAATAATGTTACTATTAAGAAAACCATTTGTAACATAGAGAGGGCATTGATTTTGTTTCTATTAATGAAGTGCTGTAAAAATCAAAACAAAATCGAGATGTAGATAATAATAATAATAATAATAATAATAATAATAATAATAATAATAATAATAATAATAATAATAATAATTGTATATAAAAACTCTAAGATAAATCCTGATTTTAAAATGAAATGTTATTTTCATAGATGATAACGTGATGAAAACTCGTCATTGGAAAACTCGTCCCCGAAAAACTCGTACTCAGAAAACTCGTATTTTGAAAACTCGTACCCGGAAAACTCGTCCATTTTCACTAGGTAGGAAAAATGGTCCATCAGATAGGAAAACTGGTCCATTATTGAATAAATATCGACTGAAAACACATTTTATGACAGTTCTTGAAGGAGATGTTGCTTTTAAAGGCGACTATAATATTTTTTAAAATTACTTTTTACTTGTTTATTCTTGTTAAAAAAAATAAACTCGATCACGGAGTCACGGACTCAAGACACGAAAAACGAAACCATATATATTAAAAAAAATACTTTAGTTTTAACACTTTTTTGTATTATGACGAAACTAAAAAAAAAAGAAAGACAACACTTATCAAAGAAAGCAAATATTTTATTCAGAAAATTAATTTAGTTTATATAATTCTTGTAACAAACAAGATTGGTACTCATGTACTTATTGATCCGTGCTGAAACAATAACGTTGTTATTTAGAAAACCATTCTTAACATAGGGATGGGAGTGTGTTGTGTACCTATTCTGTACTTTCACCTAACAATTTAATAAAAACAGATATCATAAAACTTAAATTAAACTTTAAAATACTATTTAAAAAATAGCGCGGATCAATAAGTGCTCTAGCATCACAAGATTTTGTTCCGAACAGAAAACTATTTGAAAACCAAAACATTTATTGTATAAAAATGTATCAATATATAATTGAAAAACATTTATTTAAAAGTCTATGTAAGAAAATATAATTTAATAATACGATTTTGTAATGAAAGATTTTTATAAAGTAAAATAGCTTTTTTTCTTTTTTTTAACAAATAAATAATTTAAATGAAACATGTTTTGTTTAATTAAAGGAACTTTGAAGGGTCAACAACAAATTAATAATTTAAATGTTTTTGACCGAGAAGCGCCACCTGGCGACAGTTTAGTGAAACGCACCAAGAAAAGATGGCCGACGTCCGCATACTGCAGAAGTGCTTTTTATTGTTTCGTGGATACTAAAAGTGTTCAAGCTAAATTAATTTTTCTAAATTAAATATTTATTTTATTATGTCATAATACAAGCAGTGTCTTTTTTTGTTCTTTCGTAATAACATAAGAAAAACTAAAGTAATTATTTGAATAAATATATGGTTTCGTTTTTCGTGTCTTCCGTTCGATTTCGTTACATAATCAACCGTATCCACTTCCGGTAGCTTGATTTTTTTCCGAGCAGTAATTTTGACTATTGCCTAAAAAATATACAAATTTATTTTCTTTTGGAGGGGGTGGTGGGGCTCGTTTTAAAATTATATCTACCTAAGTAGTTTCTTTAATTTTCTATTTTGAGGTGATTATCGAGACTCCTAAGACGTGATCCCCTCATTTTGGACATTTTTGTTCAAAAGTAACACTCGACATATTTTTTTAACTAAATAAACTCTTGAAAATAAGTTGAACCACTAAAAACTTACAAAGCTAGGTAGAAAACAAACACTTAGAAAAATCAATTTTATTTTTTTAAAACAACAGTGAATATAAGTAAAAATATTGTTAAAATATATTATGGGATTTGTATTATCTTTTAAAAACAATATCTCCTTCAATAACGGTCATAAAATGTGTTTTCAATCGATATTTATTCAATACTGTATCACAGTTGTCCTACCTAGCAAAAATGGATGAGTTTTCTCGGGTACGAACTTTCCGGATACGAGTTTTCCGGGGACGAGTTTCCTAAATTTGATTACGTGTGAAACCCTTAAAAAAACTTGACAAAAAGAAAAGCAATCAATTTAGATTTCGAACGTGAATTTAACGTAAAATAATCATTTATGGGCCATTCTAATTCTTTATGAACGTTAATTAAATTGTTTACCACTAACTTAAGTTCGATTGGCAATGTCGTAAAACCATGCGTAATCGCTTAAAAACGTAGACATCCCCCAAACAAACGCCCATAATTTATTTCTAATAGAAAAAATATTTTGTTTTTGATTTACTACCCTAGCACACTAGAATGTTTAAGAAAAAGACGCTTATTTTACGTTAAATTTATGCGTGAAACTGATCATGCACCTTTAATTCCTAAATAAGTCGTTTTGTATTTGTTTTTTTTTTTTATAATTATGTGTGTTAATAGGTCATGTTTTTATTTAATTTTTAACAGTTACGTGTAAAACGGTACATATTAATACTCTATTCTCATGATAGTTTCGTTGTTTTTTCTTCCGTTTTTATTGTTCGCCAATCGCAATTATAACTTTTTGTTGCGAAAAGAAAAATTCGATCGCCATTGTTTAGGCTATTGCATGCCAACAATCTGAAAAAGTTTCGCATATAAATTTTAAGTAAAATGGCTACCTCTTTCGACCCAGACTGTTTTAAGAACATGTAACGGATTTCGTTTGTTTTTAATTTTGGCCATGTTCATGTTTCTGGTCAAACTGTAGTATAAAATATTTCATTGTCAAGACACGACACCCCCTACTACTAACCCTAATTCTGGGTGATAATACGAAAAATAAAGCGATTACTTATGGTTTTATGATTTTGCCGATCAGGCTTTGGGGTTAGTGGTAAAAAATTTCGTTTGCTGCTTTAAAACAATTAGAATGGTCCGGAAACGAGTGATAATTTTACGTTAAATTTATGAATTTGAGCAAATTGGGCTATTTTAGCTAGCTTGGAAAAAGGGCGATAATTGAATAAATATCAATTAAAAATATAGAACAGTTATTGCGGAAGATATTTTTTTAAGAAGAGGGCTCCCATCCCTCACTCCAATTAAAAATGTATTAATATACTAATTGTTCTGTTTTGTGTTCTCGAACTCGGTAATTTTTCTGTTTAACGGGAGAATCTGCACAGAATTTCGGTTGGATCTTACATCGATCGAAACGTTAGCAAAATGTAATATCTGTTCTGGTGCTCCACTTCACCTAATCTCTTCTCAGTCAATGAAGGAGAAATCTTTCTTGACTGAGGCAATTTTTATTTTTGTTCCGACTCACAGTGTCCCTTTTTTGGAGCTGGATATTCCCCATATAAAAAAACGACCTTGTGTCTAAGTTTACCCTCTAGAGAAGGCAAGTAAATAAGAAACATTCAACACGAGAAAAGTAGTACGAAGCGTGTTCATGACTTATAAAATCCATTAACATTTTAAGATATTTTTAAAAATATAATTTAAGGGGAGAGGTAGCCGCTTTTTAAAAGAAGTCTTGAAGAACGAGCTATTTTCAATCGATATTTATTCAATAATTGCCCTAAATTTATATGAGCAACTAACACTCTATCTTCAATTCTAAAATAATTTTATTTTTAGTGGGTTCACAAATGTCGCCCCATAAAGTAAATTATCATGGTGGGGGTACTTTATAATGTAGATATAATTTCGGTGGTCAAACAAAGCGGCCCCAAGAAAATAAAACTTGCCCATTCGTTTGAACTATCGCCCTCTTGAGAAACGTCATCTGGACATGGCAAGTAGATGCGAAAAAATACTTGAACATTTGATCGGCTTCATAAGGCATCTGGCGCCTAGGAATCCCTAAATCTAAGCATAAGTAAATGATGACGGCAGAATCAAAGAAAATTTGATGCTAAAAGTTTTTCACGCGGAAGTATTAAAATTCACAAATTCATTTAAAATTCAATTCAACGTTTTATTCATTCCTTGTTATATTTTTCAATGTTTTTTCGATTTTTCCGATTCCCGACTTCGATTAATTGTCCCAACACTAATATATATATATATATATATATATATATATATATATATATATATATATATATATATATATATATATATATATGTGTGTGTGTGTGTGTGGTGTGTGTGTGCGTGTGCGTGTGCGCGTGTGTGTGTGTGTGTACCTATACATTTATCTTTATTAAGGAATAGGGAATATACTATGATAAGAAAAAATAAAAATAACAAATTATGTAAGAATAAACCATATATATTTTTTACTTTTCATTGACCGTCCAAAGGGGTCTAGAATTCCATAGCTTTGACCGAAATATATCTGACAATATGTGGCCAAATAATATTTGTATGAATAAATACTATTTAGTAATACATAAATTTTATATTATAAATAGTTCAACAATGGCTTGCTGACAATTAATCACATTTCGTGAAGCATGAAAATTATATCGTAATCGAAAAGGAATAATTTTCGAGAAAAGAACTGAAGCATGATAATGTATTATAAGATTTATTCCTATCAAAATTTGTTTGCCAACGAATAAATTCTACAATTATTCGCTAAGTTAAACGCGACATGTTTTTTTACTGAATTATTTCAATCAATACTAGATGGAAACATACATGGAAGGGCGCGTGCGCAGAACCTGTGCAAATACTGTATTGATTTGATTACGTTTTTCCCGTTGCATTATTTGAATCAATGAAATCTCGTGTCGTTTTTCAGCTTTAAAGAACTTCAACTATCAATTTGTACGTGAGACAATATTGCAAGGGGATAAGTTTATCGTTTCAAGTTATAATGTGTCGTTCTATGCAATATTAAATGGGGGTGTGCCAGACTCATTGATTAGAATATAAAATATTTATAGGCAATAAAATGTTCGTTTGGTGGGAAAATAATGAGCGATTTAACAAACCAACCTTTTTATTGACTCATGCCATTTTGCTCCAGATGCAATACTTATACCAAGTACTTTAAACATTTCTATAAAGTTTGACATTAACATTTGCTTTCGAATGTTGAAGAGTGCATAACCGTCCTCTTCCTTCCACATTTTCAAATAGCAATAGCAAAGTATTTTCTGTGTGCGCATATATGATATCCCGGACTGAAAATAGTCAAGTGTAAGCCAATTAAGCGGCTCGGCGTTATGAATCTTTGGCGAATTACATATTATCTTTTGCCTACAGAAGACTCGAGATCAGCGTGACAACAATCGCCTTCTCCCGAAGATGAAAAGATGATATCACGTCAACGTTGCAGGAAATGATAGAATTTGCTATTGCTCACAGAGTAACTAAATTTCTATTTTCCAAGCAAAAGAAAAATTTACAATCGGAATCTTTGCGTATTCAAAACTAACATTTAAATATTTATTAATAAACACCTTTTTTATAATTTTTTTTGTTCTCATATTTTTCTATGCATATCAATAATCGAACAGTTCCGATTAATACAAGAATTCATTCCTATAGCTTCACATTACCACTAAGACATTTCTGAAATCCTCTTTGCATTGTCTGACTACATGTACCTTTCTTTTTATGTTCCGTTGCTGGTGGTGATGACTATTCTGGGAAAACATTATTCATGAGTTATGATTCACGAATTAAGGGATTGTTTTGTTCAGTATTGTATTCCGAAAAAAAGTATTTGAAATTTGCATACTATTTACTAAACACGTAGAAGTTTATATAAAACCCAGAAAGCAAACATTTTAAACCTAAAAATCGGACACTAATTTCCAAACAAATATTCTGAAAATCGCCACGAGAAAGTTTAGATCAAAGTCAATTATTTTGGGACAAGGTACAAGATCGTAGGCGATATCAATATTTTACGCAATGTTAAACTTTACTTGAAAAATGAACAGTTGATTTACGTATGGTTAATTTGCATCGCTTGGTAGAATGGATGAGAAGAAACTAAATAATGATATATAATGTAATGCACTTCTAGGCTTCCGGCTAGGATTAAAACGTAATATACGTTCTATTCTCAGGCATAAGTGGATAAATTGTTCTTAAATAGAGCAATTAAAAATGTAAGTGTTAAATAGCAATTCAACACTCCGAAAATACCTGATGCAAGTAAAACCCCCAACTGAAAAACTCATGACAAAAAACTGCGTTTAAGAGATTTCATGTAAACGTGGGAAACTTTACAAAGGTGAAACATGTCACCCCCTCAAAGTAAGACTAGAAGAACACCGAAAAGCTGTCACACGCGGAGAAATCTAAAAATCAACCCTAGCTGAACATTTGTGCAGCGAGTAGAGTAACCATTCCCCAATGTGGGATGATGTCAAAATACTGGATACATAAGAAAGATGTCAGATCAGAAAACTAAAAGAGGTGGAACATATGGTAAAAAAATAACAATATAATTAGCTGTCCTAGTATAGAACTTAATCGCATTTGGATTCCCTTAATTACAAATTCACAGGAAGACTGAACTTTCTTTATGATTCGGTTCGAATTCTTGCAATGCAGAGCTAACCCCTCTTTTCTTTAGTAGAGAAAAGTAAACATATATTCAATACCCGAAGAAGGTCGCAGGGTGAAGCGACCGAAACGTTGTGCCAATAACACCCAAGATGAGAATAATTGTCCGATTAATCAAAATAATACAAACATTCACATCTGATCTCAAAAATTCAGAATTGCAGTAAATACTTTGTGTATATTGCTATTGCTGAACCGGGTGTGCAACCACCTTCTTTTTCAAACTGCAAATCTGGATCAAAGTTAATTTTGGGATGTGTAAAACTCCTCAGTATTTCTTTAGCTTCATCTACAGCATTGTACATGTTTAATCTACGGTGGATTAAACTATAAAATCCAACGATCCTGGTTTTTAAAAAGATAAATTGATGACCCGGAATCTTCTCATTGACAGAGAAAAGCTAAGTCTCTCATTGGCGGTGCCGGGAAAACTCGTCCCGGGAAAACTCGTCTCGGGAAAACTCGTCTCCGGAAAACTCGTCTCGGGAAAACTCGTCCCCTTTCGCTAGGTAGGAAAACTGGTCCCTTATTGAATAAATATCGATTGAAAACACATTTTATGATCGTTCTTGAAGGAGACGTTGTTTTTAAAAATAAACTATTTTTTAAATATATTTTTTTAATATTTTTAATACTGTACACATAGATTCGAAAAAGTTGTCAAAAAACAAATATAGAACAAATAAATGTTATCAAAGGCAAGATAAGTTACTTTTCTACCTAATGGATAGATTTTTTGTGTTTTTATTCAATGTAACATGTTTATTCAGCTCGAAAAACATGCAGCGTTTACTGATGTATTGGAAAATTCAAAATGGCGCCAGACTGTCTCTTTAACACGGTAAGTTTGGGAAAAGATGTTATAAATAATAAACTAGACAAAATACTATTAAAAATCAACCGAATATATGTCAACTTATGTCATGGTAACATATATTGAGCGAATTTCTAACAGTATTTTATCTAGTTTATTATTTATAATACCTTTTCCCAAACGTACCCTCTCCGAGAGAGAGTCGGCCGCCATTTTGTAATTTTCCAATACATTGGTAAACACTGCATGTTTTTCGAGCTGAATAAACATGTTACACTGAATAAAAACACAAAAAATATATCCAGTTAGGTAGAAAAGTAACTTATCTTGCCTTTGATAACATTTATTTGTTCTATATTTGTTTTTTGACAACTTTTTCGAATCTATGTGTACAGTAATACAAACCCAACATAATAAACGCTTTTATTAAAAAAAAAAAAAATTAAACAAGTAAAAATATTTTTTTAAAAATATTATGGGGGGGGCTATAGTTTATTTTAAAAAACAATATCTCCTTCAAGAACGATCATAAAATGTGTTTTCAATCGATATTTATTCAATAAGGGACCAGTTTTCCTACCTAGCGAAAGGGGACGAGTTTTCCCGAGACGAGTTTTCCGGAGACGAGTTTTCCCGAGACGAGTTTTCCCGGGACGAGTTTTCCTAAATTCCTCATTGGCACATTGTAACTATACAGATCAACGATAATATAAGTGGTTATAGTAGGAAAAGTCTCCGTATCTTTTCGCTTTAATTGTAATAATGTATCAAATAATTAAAAACACCAAAATCATATTTCTTCAGTGACGTAATACTCTTTGAGAGTGTATGTTTTTATCGTTATATGAGCTTATGATCGCCCGAATCCCGCACACAGCCAGCAAACCTTTTCTCTCTTCATCACAAAGTGTCACTTTTGACCATGTTCATAGCGTCATATCATTAGACGAAGTCTTAATTCTAATGTAAAATGGGATTTTCCACTTTTTCTGCTTAACCCTAACCATAATGTAGAATGTACTGCTTTTAAGATTATTTTTATTCACTCATTATTTTTACATATCCACATCAATGTAAAGGGACAATACTGTTGTCTGTTTTGGAAGCAACTTAACCACAAAGTAAAACGTGTGTTGTACCGTGAATCAAGTAATAATGCATAATCTTATAACATCATATTTCATCTATGGTATTATTACCATACATTAACATGGGTACTAATTAGAGGTCACCATTTCGGTAGGCTCCCACTTCGGGGCGCCTCCGATAACAGGGAGAACTGGAGCGCTGAAATAGAAATAAATACTGGTAAAAGAAGACATTGTCTTCTTATAAAAATGAGGACGTGTAACGCGACTTTGTTATGAATTCATGAGGTTTTATATATCCAATATATATGTGTGTTTTCCCGAAACTCGAGTTACAAAGAAAGACAGTGCATTTTGTAAAGTCTGTATTAATGTTCAATGCTCATCTTGGCTACCTAACGGGAGCTGAGGAGTGAGGCGTGTGTTCTGTCTCTAGTCGCCGTGGAACTAAGGACGTTTTCTTCACTCGAATGTCCCACGTAAACCGTTCTCGCTTTTCATTGGCTGGAACCTCTGATGACGTATAAGAAAAAAGGAAGGAAAAGATAAAAGATTAGGGAGAAAGAGAGAACTAAGGTGAGAATACAGCCTAGTCTCGTAGTAGTAGCAGCTCGCTACACATCAATTTATTCACAAAAGTATTTTAATATGTACAACTTTGCTGCATACGATAATCTAATATGTCCATCTTTTGCTTGAATTCAGTTAACATCCAAGTAATCGGTTCACTGAGCATATCAGGACTAAAGAATTTCATCAAACTAGACAAAAAGTTTCTTGCAAGCAAAGAAGTTCCCTACATCAAGCCTAAAATCAATATAACTGCCCGACAACTTCAAATTACATTAAATCAGAATGAAATGTTCGCGTAAAATTTACCATATTCGACCAAGCATGAACATTCACTTGAAACACATCTTCCGGTAACTTGGTCGACAAGCTGGAATTAATTAAAAATAGTAAAGTCCCCAAAGGCAATATCGGTTTCCACCTTATTAAGCCGCGGTTTCAACACTCAATTATTAATCAATGACACCGCAGTATTCGACGCATTTTATCGCTTTCCCCCACTTTTGTTTTGCGCTTTTATTCAAAAGAGACTGTTAAGCACGCAATTTATTTCAAGAAGAAATCATTCGAATAAAATGTGCTGATTATCCACCACGAGGCAATAACCATGTAACTATTTTTAAGTTTGAAAGAAGATTACATATTTTCTTTCTTGTGTTCCCCATTAGAAAGTAAAAAGTGATGGTAAAAATAGCAATATGGAGTTCAGGGCTAGAGCAGGATTTTCTTTGTTTTTCTGTTTTTTATGGCAATGGCGGGACACGAGTGTAGCTAGTTGTTAGTGTTACTCTTACTATTGTCGTTGTTGTTCTCCTCCTACGTCTCTTTTTCTTTCACCTCCTCTTCCCCTTCTTTTTGTTTATGTCGATCAAAATTATCTGAATGTTCTAACGAGCGGTTAAGTGCTCCTATTTACTTGCCTCCCCATGAGGATGGAGTTAGATATGGATTTTAATGAAGGGAATCCAGCTCCCCAAAAGGAGCATTGTGTATGGGGACAAAAATAACGACAGTCAGGAAATATCTCCCCTTTCATTGACTGATAACAGAAATTATAAAAAATATAAAGGACAGCTACTAGCTAAAAGTTTTGTAATTCCGATCTATTGTTTTGAGATTTAAATCTTTAGCTACCCAACATGTTTAACTGTTCAAGCTTCTTGATTTCAGTTTTATGCATTTTGTTTCGTCTTATCTACGTAGCGCATAGATCGCACGTCTGTGCGCAGAACGATTTACACAGGTTGATGAATCTTAAATAAAAATCAATAAAGATGTTTACAAGCAATGAGAACTTAGATAAGACAATATCTGAGACAGTAACTAACCACCCACTACCGATTATATCAGCACTTTGCAAATTCTATATAAATAAAGATAACATGAATTACTTCGAATATAAGAAAAGATCAAATTAACGACACCTTTTCAAACTTATTTATTGTTTAACTGTTTACGTGCGTCTCAGATTTCTCGAAATTTTAATCGGAGTTTTTTTTTTTGTCTTCGTGTCGTTTGCTATTGTTTAATTGTTAACATGCAAACATTATAAAACGCATGTAATAAGGACAATTGATTGTTTTTATCAGTAGTGATATTTATATGTTACTACATTTCGTTAGTAGTTATGTTGTCTTGACTTTTATAGCTGATTTGCTAATTGTTATATAGGCGTTTGTTTTCAAATACAAATTTTTATTCGATTTAATGTAGTCGGACTGGTAATATCTCGTATAGAGTGCCGAAAATATGCAATTTCTACAAAAATCATACAGCAGAATTTAAAAATAAAATAGATAACGTTAACTCATATTTCTTTCTTTAAATTTTGAATTAAGATGAATCGATTTATTTGTAACAGGTAACACAAGAGAATCCAGTCGACACAGACCAAACTAGCAACATGGAAGACAGCGATACAGCAATGAATGACTTTCCGATTGATACAGACCACACGTGTCAATTAAATAACGCGTCGTCCTGCCCACCTGAACACTGTTGTGTAAAAGAGGTAAACCTTTCTTTGTAAACATATCTGTAAGAATATAAAAGTCACACACACAAATATATATATATATATATATATATATATATATATATATATATGTGTGTGTGTGTGTGTGTGTGTGTGTGTGTGTGTGTGTGTGTGTGTGTGTGTGTGATTAGCTATTATTTCCAAAACTAAAAGATGTAATTAATTCACATTTTGATTAGTTTTCATTTAGACATCTGAATTTTTATTATGTGACGAATAATTACTATATAATAAATGATAATTTGGGAATGATAGATAATGGTATACATATTCTGAAGATATAAATTAAGTGAATTTCTATCCTCAGAATATGTATACCATTATCTATCATTCCCAAATTATTATTAAGCTTAATATTTCTTACACTTTGAAATATAATTTTTAGAATATATACCTGCTTATAATATTTAAATATATATGTATGTTTATGCGTGATTGTGTTCATATGTATGTTTGTGTGTGTATATGTGTGTATGAATAAAACTATCGGATAAAATTAGAAATGATCACTATACTATTTGAAAACAGAATAACAGTTAAATACTATGTTCAATGCCGAAAAAGAACAAAAAATAACAAAAGAAAATGTACTTTTAAACTTTTTAATTAGTCACATGTGGAGATTGTCACATGATAACATTAAGAAAAACAATACTGTTACCACTAACAAAAGTAATAACTCAAACACTACTAGTTATCAGCCAAATAGAAATAAGAAAATTGATAATGAAGAGATAACTATAACTGTAGAAATCACGCACTTTAATCCACTAGAAAATAACTGCTTAACCAAAGGCATCGTTTATCAATCCAGAATATCTGCCAATAAAAACCCAAATACCAAAAGTACGATTTAAGATAAACATCCTTGTTTTTTACTAGCAAGACTCGTTAATTGGCGTTGCCTGGTGGAAGCATGACAGATCCGGAAAAGAATCGTTAAAGAACCCCTCCTTCGAAAATAAAGTAATATACAGTTGTTTTTGGTGGCCACTGCCGTATCTGGAAAGTATTGGACACTGGCGGCCGTGGTCCAAATTAAATAATATGGCTTTCACTGTCGAACAATGTTTTCCAGTGGCAGCAAGTGGAAGCCACTGTCCACGATTGTCAGCACTGTTGGTAACTGGCGATTAGTGTTGGTTTGGAGCGATAACCTGCAGGTACTGGCTGGTTCTAAAAAAGCATGTAGTAACTCTTTAGATTGAGCGAAAACAGAGGTAGATAACTGCCCTCTATGGATGACATTATCTTTCAAGTCGGCCATCGTTTTTCTTCTCGGTATACTGCATGCATTATTTTCTAAAAGTACCCCTAGCGCATCTTCTAAATAATAAAATACTCCATAGAAAGTAAAAGTGGTAAAAAAGCAAATATATAATAAATAAGTGTTTCCGTAGCTAATAAAATAGACGCTGAAGCGTACCTGCATAATATTTTTTTTATTTTAACTTATTTGGAAGCGGTTAATCAGTTCTGAAATGAAAGTGTCGACATGATAAGTGACAGCTTTGAAGACTAGATAACGGTCAAGATTATAAATTAAATGTAATCGTTGATAAGAATAAAAATGCAAAAAATAAAAAATATATCATCATTTAAGTCTTGATAATCGATCAAAAATTGAAAATAAAATATTGATACGCGTAAAAGAATTTTTTAGTGACGCTTTGGGGTGGATATTATACTGAGTGAGCAAAATAAGACCGAGCGAGCAGACGACCCAAAATTGAAAGAAGAAAAAAAGAGAAGGAAAGAGGGTATTCTTACTTTACGAACGGTCTTTACCGGGCGTTAGTGCTAGCTTAGATAAATATTTTTGAAGTTTTAACAAAATAGCTACAATAGCAGAGTGTCTCTATTTACACTGAACATCTACAGAATGCCAACATCAATATATTACATATGAATGACTCCCCTGTGGAATTTCCACAGGTCCCGCTAGTAAAAAAATAATAGTATTAAAAAGGTGTCCATTCAACTCAAAACTAGAACCTAAACGCAAAGACACTGCTAAATTCCTTCAAATGATGAAGGATAATATTGATTATCTATAGTAAGTAAATAGTACTACATTATATATATATATATATATATATATATATATATATATATATATATATATATGTTTTATTTTTTATTACCGTATATTTCTGTTAAGTTACATTATTGTTTCAGCTACCCGGCCGTTTTTTTGGCCGTCTGTAGCTTCTTCAGACTTTTACAGAAATGTTCGTTATGATGGGATGAAAGAGTGAATGATGTCAGGGGAAGGGTGCGAGAAGATCGGAAAAAAGGAAGGAAACAAGGCTATATATAAACATACACGCACAAAAAAATCTCCAACGAGCAAAGTTTAAAAAAATGGAATTCAACACAAGGATGAGGAGCTCAAAAAAAGAATTTACTGAAAGAAATGAAAAAAAAAAACTCATCTCTGTTACCTAATTTTTTCAAAAAGGAAGGTTTTCCAGAATAACCGTTTTTGGAAACTACCAAACTTCAAGCTGGCATAAGTATTACCTTTAATTATTATTTGTAATTATAATTGAATATAATTTGTTTTTGAATGCAATAACTTGTTGGTTTTTAATTGACTTGGTCCAAAAAAATGGAAGGTTGTTCTGCTACAAAAGATTGTTCTTTTCTATTAAAAAAAACGTGTTAGATATAACTAACGCAAGAAATTTTCTAACAGTATTAAGAACAATCGATTGCGACTAATAATGCAGGTAGAAAATGATCTCTCGGATAGAGTTTCTGAAATAACGGGTGGATATCTGGTATCCGGTAGGAAGTCCCTCCCCCACACACACAAAGATATAAGAAATTTGAAATAAAAGAAAAGTAAAAGATTAAACGTAAATAACAACACTAACATACATCGAAATTAAGTTTAATAATCACGAACCCATGTAAAATGGTTAAATATAAGTGCTTAATTCATTTTTGTTTTTAAATTAAACAACTTAAGAAACCGGATATGTTATTTAGGACAGATTCGATGGTACAGATATCACACCAATATCAACGCTGATTATCTAATGTTTCCAGAATTATTTTTATGATATAGGTGGAGGCTTGTGCTCTCAGAGTCACTAGTTTTTAAAAGTTCGAAAAGACTAACGCTAGGTTGGATTATAAGAATGCAATTCTTAACTGGATTAAGAAATCGACACACCAGGTCAACAAGAGATATTTGTATGAAATGAACCAAATGTAATAAAAGACATACACGAAATCCTTCATTCCGATTTACATTATCTCCCTTCATTTATTGGCGAGACATCTTGAAAGATGAGGGTGAAGACGAATTATTTGTAGCCGAGAAACTTAGAATGTCAGCTTTGTTTCTATCCGTGTTTGTTCCCTCGCCCTATCTTGTACGGAGACGAGTTTAAGATTAGAGACTCTGATTAATCTCTACAATCACGAACGTCTATATTGATCATTCAAACTTTAAACATCCGTACAAGTTTAATCAATATCGCAGAATGCCTATAAACTAGCACTCTCATAAATGCACCCCACAAAACTGTCTTGAAATTGCAGGTCTATCGTATGTTAACAACGTTCAGTTTAGACCGAATTCTCACAGATGAAAAAATAGCATTATTCGTTGTTTTGAAACAGTAACAAAACCAAGAAAACGATGGTGGCCTAGTGGTTAACGACACGGACTGGCAACCTGAGTGTGCAAAGTTTGAACCCAGTTTGTTCCACAGAAACACTGTCACTTAATGACGTTGGCAACCTTCACGTGGTCTCTCGCGTAAGTACTTGATGTCCTTCTAGAAATAATTCTTTATAGAAAGATATCGGGGAAACGCATGTCAATAAAAATCACGGACAAAAATGATGCTCAATAACAGGAAGGAATGTTGTTTTTATCTATCGACTCTCGATTAGACAAAATCCTAATTTCTTTCAACCAATCACAAGACAATAAATATTCACTTTCGTAATTTAGCCTGTATTTCAAAATTTTGAACATAATGTCATTCTCTTCTATACTTCCTCTCTTCCTGTATTTTTTGGGGAAATAACTTGCGTTCGCACGACACCATTCTTTATAGACCTTTGGGTCCATAAATCCTCGGCAAACGTAAAGAGACACGCAATATACATAGGGTTAACATAAATGCACTGCTAATCTGACTCATGTACATAGTTAATACACGTAATCTTCCACAAAACAAGTACAATAATATTAATGTACATCTACCATGCCTTTCCCATTTGCACACTTTATCATACGTAAACGCACACGGAGTCGGTTGAAATTAACATGGCTACAATCAACACATTTTCCTTGCAGGAGAAACAACTCTGAACTGTTGCATTCTACTACTCTGTATCCTTCATGGCCATAAAGTGTGTTGACGACTAAAAATAAATCATTTGTGTATAGACAAACTCCGAATTTCTTTTTAATATTGCCTTTCACTCGAAAAAAATTACATCTGGATGCATCAAATATAGTTGATCCAGGTAGAATTTGTCATTCTTTTTTTAATATTGTGTTTTCCTGTACAAAATTTGCATTTCCATTGCATCAAGTATAACACTGGACAACAATTTTTACTTTTTGAATGTTGTCTACATTTCTACGATTTATTTAGAATATTTTTGCACTACTGATTCAGGAAATGGCATCTGTTTTTTTCATCATGTCAGTTTTTTGTGCTAAGTATATTTTAAAAAAAGATATACCAAATCGATTACATTTTTTAAGCATTATCAGCTGATTTCATCGACATTAGAGTAAATTATTTTACCAAAAACATATGTTGCTAGCTTGATAGAAATATCGATTACTGCAAACTGTAGTCAGCTATCATGACTGCGTTCCAGCGACTCTGATACCTGGTCTCTATCTCTTTCAGGTCCTGAAAGAATCTCTCCATCTTTCTTGTCATTCACTGAACCCGGGATCTCTAATGAGCTGCCGGATCTGAGGACTGTCAAAGATGCCAGCTTTTAACTCTCCATGGTCAATCCTGGAGAAGCCTGGCAGAAGTAAGCTTTGTTGAGCTTAATTAAGCCGATATTGATGTACAACGGTGAGAAGAGTATGTTGTCTCTGTTCATCAGAGGGTCGTTGATGACGTTCCTTATTTTTGCAAAGTACCAATTCCTCCCGCATAGGCCAGTCCTTCTACGCGCATGCTGAACATCAACTTTTTGAAGATTTCGATGTTTTATGACTTCAAACTGACCCCTTTTCGACATAATCACTTAGAACTATCGAACCTTAATACCTCTTGTCATTAAAATAATCTTTTCCAATCAAAATAATTATTCGACAAGCCATTTTATTTCAACCAACTTCTAAACTTCTAAAATGATCCATGCATGCGTACATGTGTGAACAAAAACCTAAAAATGACATGTGAGCATAGCTTAAAAACTTAACCTGATTGAGCAAAACCCGTGTGATTTATGGATTCAGAGCACCTAAATTAGTTTAAAAAAATCCAAACAAAAACTTTGTTAACCAATATAATTGATTCGCATAAACCCTGTGTATCGCTTTATTAGAGGTCAATATTTTTTTGATTTTGAAATTTTTATGAAACGCAGAGAAGTGAAATTTGATACACTGGAAGAGCATAACAAGGTGCATTATTTCTCTGATTTTTGTGGAATTTGAACAAATATTTTGAAAGTTATGCTAATTTTTTCACCAACGCCAATACATGGTCGGCTATTTTAGGTTTTTAACTGTCACTGAAGACGGGATATCGACGAAATATGGTATTGCAATAAAAAAAACTGTAAAATACTTCCACAAGGTTAAAACTATTCAAATAGGTACAAAAGAAAATTTTATTGCGTTTGGTAACAGTTATTGGTTATATATTTTGTTTTTATTCCTGATTTCTACTCTGATAACCATACATTATTATCCTAACGCTAATATTTTGTAAACTCTTGATTTTGTAATAACAATAGTAACATTAATCATATTGATAATTTAGAGAAAATAATTTATTTACGAATAAAATAATTCAAGAATAAAGAAATTATTTACTGAGCATTTGAAATTCGAAAGGAATTGTGACACATTTTAACAAAATATTAAAATCAAACATGCGTGTACACGCTAGAATTTGGTTAGTGTTAAGCAAATTAAAAGCGGTGTAAACTGTTATGTTCAAATTCCATGTCATTTTTACAGCAGTTCTACAATAAGTATATTATGTAGAGGGAAAGGCAACAGCAACAGAATGAAAGTTAATCTATACAAAAAGAATTAATAAGTGTGCACATACTTACGTGTAAATGGAATATGCATGAAAAGGTGTGTGTATACTAGCGTTACTTAGTATTGTTTATGAGAGTGCACGTGTACCCAAGTTTGGTGAGCGGTGTGTGTGTACGTGCGTGCGTGTGCTTCACTAGGTGTACAACGATTCTTGTGTGGCATTTTGTGTTTATCGAGGGTCTTTCAATGAATCGTCTAGGTCAGTTTTTGATGACGTGCTCATGTGCGTTGTATGAAGACAAAGAATATAAAACAGGCATAAAAACGCTGTGCTCGTTTATTCGACAAACTTTCGAGGCTGAATATATTTTGTTCTGTAATTAAAAGAAACTGTTAGTTTGAGTTTTAGTCCAACTGTTGGTTTGAGTTTTAGTCCAAAAGTCAGTATATATATATATATATATATATATATATATATATATATATATATATATATATATATATATATATAGTATATATATATATATATAATATATATATATATATATATATATAAAACAACGTTTGTTGCCACTGTTCCAAATTGTATTCTTATTGTAAAAACATTAAACATAGCAACATTTTCTCGTCTAACAGTCTCGATTTTCTTTTTTCAGATTCTCATATATCAACCCGGCTTCAAAGGCCAAAAATCAGCGAACCTTGTCTGTCGGCGCATGCGCGATGACGGCGAATTGTGCATTTTGAAAGACACGCTTCACATCTGTCCGTGTCGCGAGGGACTTGAATGTGTCGAACAGGAAGAAACCGACTACGGTCATTGCACGAGATTATAACAATGAGTGTATCGCCCTTTTTTTCGTCTACTTCTGAATTAGCCATGCCAAATGTAAGGACTGATGTTTATGAACAACCTTGTACGACACATACATAGCGACACTTAGTCACCGGCCACAATCATTCCATAAAAATATAAAGTTCTATCAAATTACCAGTATATTTTTTGATTTCAAATAATTTTGTTAAAACAAGAAGCTATGGCCCGTCTTTTACACACACACACACACACACACACACACACACACACACACACACACACACACACACACACACACACACACACACACACACATATATATATATATATATATATATATGTAATATACGAACGCGTGTTTCAAGGTAATATCTCTTGTAGCACCTTGAAATACGTGTTCGTAGATCACTGTTTTATAACTGAAATAATAGATAAATAAATATTTGTTTATTTGCTTACATCCAAAAAACATGTGCGATTTTCTTAGGAAAAATATTTTCATGATCTCCAGATTGGAGACACAATTAACTGTATTATCGTTTAAAGAATCGAAAAAAAATCGATACATATATATATATATATATATATATATATATATATATATATATATATATATATATATATATATATATGGTTTTAAATAAAATGGTAAGCGGAAGTTTTTCGAGAGCTCTTTCGGCTATCATCTCTTCAGGAGCAAATCGATAGCAATCTAAATAATATTGTGACGAAAATAAAGAGTTCTATAGGGGAACTTATTTAATGTGCCAACGTACGGGGGCATTAATTAAATTTATTTACGTTTAAAAAACGATTAAAAATGTTGGCACAACGAGGGAGAGAAAAAAAAAAAAACATTGCTTTTAAGTGCATTCTATCAATATATTTGAACTTATTATTGTTGTTGCCATTTATACATAGAAAAATACAATATATACATATCCAACATTAACAATGTAATAAAAATCAAAAGAACGTAATTGATATATGCCATTCACAAGGAATGCATCCACTATAGTAGAAACTTCTACTGTTTATAATACAGAAGCATTCTCCCTTTCATATTCATAGTGACAGCGGTACTGACTCACATACATTCATACGTACACACGCACACCCACACACACACACACACACACACACACACACACACACACACACACACACATACACACACACACACACACATATATATATATATATTATATATATAAAAGTGAATGTGTCTGTGTGTGTGTCTGTGTACATTTTCTTACGCAATAACTCTGTCAATTTTCAGTCTACAGACTTGAAATTTGATATATAGGGTACTGAGATTTGGAAAAATTTTATAATCCGTTTTCGGCCAGAAATTTGGCTGTTAAGGGGTCAAAGTTCAACGATTTGACCTTTGAGAACTCTACAAAATTCCTCCGGCAATTTTGGGTCTACACACTTGAAATTTGAGATATAAGTTCCTTGGACATGGATCTAACTTAATAATTTTATTTGAGCCCAAAACAATAACTGTTAAGGGGTCATAATAGGGGTCAAACTTTAAAAAATTGACCGCTTTTTTTTTTTTTGCTCAACATACACCTCCAAACACCTGGGCAACACCGGCTGAAATGCTAGTATATATATATATATATATATATATATATATATATATATATATATATATAAAGTTAAAGTGTGTGTGTGTGTGTTTGTGTGTGTGTGTGTGTGTGGCTTTCTGTGTACATTTCCTGACACAAAAACTGTCAATTTTCAGTCTACAGACCTCGAAATTTGATATACAGGGTATGGAGATTGGGAAAATGTTTGTAATCCGTTTTCGGCCAGAAATTTGGCGTTAAAGGAGTTCAACGATTTGACCTTTGAGAACTCTACAAACTCCTCGGCCAATTTTGGGTCGAAACACTTAAAATTTTAGATATAGGTTCCTTGGACATGGATCTAACTTAATAACTTGATTTGAGCCCAAAACAATAAATGTTAAGGGGTCATAATTGGGGTCAAGTTAAAAAAAAAGTTTGACCTCTGCGGTGTCTACCAAATTACTCAGACAATTTCTGATTTAAACATTTGAAATTTTACATAAAGGGTATTCAGAAATAGCGAAAGCTTTTTAATCGGTTTGGGTCGAAAAGTTTAACAGATTTAACATTTTTGATGTCTAACAAACTACTCAGCCAATTTTGTATCTAAACACCTGAAATTTATACAAAACGAGTATTCAGACATGTGGCAAGCATTTTAATCAGTTTTGGGGTGAAAATTTGGCTGTCAAAAGATCAAAGTTGAAAGAGTTGACCTCTAAGAAGATTCTACCAAATACTTCCGCCAATTTTGAGTCTAAACATTTGAAATTTTAGATGTAGGTAACCTGGATACGGCTAAAACTTTCTATTTTGATTTGAGGCCAAAATAATAAATGTTAATTGGTCAAAATTTGGGTCAAAGTTTTAAAATAATTAACCTCTGCGGTCTCTACAAAATTACTCAGAAAAATTTTTGTCTAAAGATTTGAAATCTTACATAAACTGTATTCACACGTAGGGCAAGTTATGGACAGTACAAAAGGGCCCGAGCAAAGCACGACAGAAATGCAAGTAGTAAATAAGCTTGGTGTTGAGAGTAATAGTAAATTGATAGCAAATAATTTTGGGTTTGAGATTAATAGTGAATTAAGAGTAAATAAGTTTGGAGTTTACAGCAATAGTAAATTAATAGCAAATAATTTTGGGTTTGATATTAATAGTTAATTATTAGTAAATAAGTTTGGAGTTTAAAAAATAGTAAATAAGTAGCAAATAATATTGGGTTTAAGATTAATAGTGAATTCGTAGTAAATAGGTTTTGAGTTGAGAGTAATTGTGAATTCAGAGCCAATTATTTTTGGTTTGAGGTTAATAGGGAATTATTAGTAAATAAGTATGGACTTGAGAACAATAGTAAATAAATAGCAAATTATTTTTGAGTTTGAGATCAGCAGTGAATTAATAGTAAATAAGTTTGGATTTAAGAGTAATATTAAATTTGTATCAAATAATTGTTGGTTTGAGATTAACAGTGAATTATTTGTAAATAAGTTTGGAGTTGAGGACAATAATAAATTAATAGCAAATGTTTTTTGAGTTAGAAATTAATAGTGAATTAATAGTAAATAGGTTTGGATTTGAGAGCAATAGTCAATTAATAGCAAATAATTTTGGGTTGAGATTATTAGTGAATTAATAGTAAATAAGTTTGGATTTAAGAATAATAGTAAATTAGTAGCAAATAATTTTGGGTTTGAGATTAATGGTTAATTAATCAATCTATTATATCTATTAAAGTAATAGTGTCTGTTTGTGTGTGTACATTTCCCTAGCAAACTACTCTGTCATTTTTTATCTACAGACTCGAAATTTGACAAAAGGGTTATTGAGATTTGGAAAAAATTTAAAATCAATTTTTGGCCAGAAATTTAGCTTTCAAGGGGTCAAAGTTCAATGATTTGAGCTTTGAAAACTGTACCAAACTCCTCCGCCAATTTTTGGTCTAAACACTAGAAATTCTAAATGTAGGTTACCTGTACATGAGTACAAACACATAATATATATATATATATATATATATATATATATATAGGCATATAAAGTTATTATTAACTTATTAATTAATATATATATATATATATATATATATATATATATATATATGCATATAAAGTTATTAACATAGGACCCGAGCAACGCCGGGCTGAACTGCTAGCATATATATATATATATATATATATATATATATATATATATATATATATATATATATATATATATATAGAGAGAGAGAGAGAGAGAGAGAGAGAGAGTAAGACCTGACTGAAATTGAAATGCAATCACATAGTCTTTCAGTATTTATTTTGACTCCATGAATAAGAAAATTTTCTTCAACTCACATGGAAAACTATTAAGAATTTGATGACTATATTATTCTACCTACATATTACTGTTTGATACATTTAGTAACACTAAGGTATTTAGAAAAAGTACATAATTTTACTTATATATTTCTGTTTGATATATTTACTAACCACTAACGTATTTAAGAAAGTGAACGTGACTAAAACTAATTTACACTTTTCACACTATATATATATTGAACATGCTTGCAAACTTTAATAAATGCAAGAGACCGAGCTCTCACATACTTCTAAGCAGTATTCAATTTGTACAATAATAAATCATGTCAAATATGTAAAGTATAATATATAGAATTTAAATGACGCTAGGGATGTGCACACTAAGTCTAAGTTTAATAGCGATTAGAGCTGAGAGAATTAATGCATATTTAGTAAGAGAAAATTTATCGCGAAGATAGTCTAAACGAAAGTATTGAATTTTGTTATACCTGAATGACAAATTGTAATTCCTCATAATCATATCTTTTCTAGGGGTCACTGATATATTCATGGACTGTGTTTGTGTCTATATAATAGCTTGTTTACTTTGCATGAGACATTCTCAAATTGGGCGTACTTTAGTTTTGAAGGTTTTACTGTCAATCATTTGTGATACGTGGATAGTCAATCTTAGTGGAGACTTCATTAAAAATTGTTCAATCCCACCAATATTACATCTTGTAAATAACTTGGCATTGAAAATATGGCAGTAACTTTATGTAACACACATACGCACCCATCTACATTCACACACACACACACACACACACACACACACACACACACACACACACACACACACACACACACACACACACACACACACACAGATATATGTATGTATATATATAATGTATATATATGTATATTTATAGCTATGAACAAAACTGTTAGTTTTTTTTAAATTAAAACCGATCTTGCTGGATAAGAAACTTCAATTTATGTATACGTTGCTATTTCATAAGTATACATTCAGATTATTGAATAATATAACACATTGCATATATAGATTTAGCATTTAATTGAACAGTGTATAATACATGAGTACACTTTAGTAATAGTATAAAAATATGCATATGGCAAGTAATCTTTACAGAAACATTTGTTTATATTTTATGATTGCTTCATTATAGTATACGAAATTTCAGATTTTTATTTCACTACAATATATTTTTAATTAATATATTTTAAAGCTTTTGTTTTTATGAATTTATGTACTAGAGTTACTGGCTATTGTGATTCTACAATTTATGCATATTTTACATCGTTAATTCGAAGTTTCACATTTAAACATCAATTACACGAGCCCTCTAAATATCTGCATATTTGATGAAAATAAATAGGTAGGGAGGAAATGATATTATTTACTGTTTTTCTAGAAGCTAGAATAGTGGCTGCATTTCTATAAAAATAACTTTAAAATGTAAATTCATACAAGGATTTGGATTATTTTCCTTATGAAAGAAAACAAACGTTTCAGTGTAGTTAACTTGACATAAATATATTTTACGCTAATATATGTGTGTGCGTGTGTGTGTATGGTGTGTGTGATTAATGTAGTGTGAGTGTATTGTGTGTGTGATTAATGTGTATTGTGCGCGTGTGTGTATTGTGTATTGTGATTAATGTAGTTATGGTTTATATCTTAAGTAAGAAAAAACAATTGTATGTACGTGTGTGTATCGTGCTAGTCATACTACTTCTTTGATGTGTGCAAGACAATATACAAGCATAGTCCTTATCTCCCTCCAAAGTCAATCCGTCAAGGATGGAATTCATTCCCATTAAATATGAGGTTTGTAGGTTTAATAACTCAAAAGAATTCGTCTATAGAACATGAAATATTTGGGAAAATAGTTCTGAGAAAAGTCATGTATTCTCTTACTCTACGAGCATTATCGACACTAATTGAAAACAGAAAATGTTTTCTCTCACCCATACTGTGTGAGACGATTCATTTATATATATATATATATATATATATATATATATATATATATATATATATAAATATATATATATATAAATATATATATATATATATATATATATATATATATATAAACAATTGTAAATCTGAGAAGGTCGCATTCGCGGAAACCTCAACGTCGATGTTACCACATATATATACATCTTTTTATTCATACAAACCTTCTTGGCTACATATATGCATACATATTTCAATTACGACTTTATTACAGGTTCAGTGATATATAATATCCCGATAATGTTGAACTTTAAATGAAATAGCAGTTGAAATATGTATGCACCTATGTAGCCAATAATGTTCACATAAATAAAATTACACTATAACACAGTTCTACATGTTATTGAGAAATATATTTTGAATGCTACAGTTTTATTAGATCAATATCAAGAAAACGGCAACCATGCATGTACTAATCCAAGTTTGGGTTTAAAACATTTTTCAGTGTTCTTCCCGAGCAGCTGTGTTGTTTGCATTTATAATCACACTTTGTATATCAGAAAAACAGATACTGTTTAATTTATCTTACCATTGTGTGTTATTGAATTTGTAATATATATATATATATATATATATATATATATATATATATATATATATATATATATATATCAGGATCTGTGTACCCGCGTCGCCCGGTTTAGGTATAATACAAAACTAGAACAGATTCAGTAAAGCCCCGTCATAAAAAACAAATTAAAATGCGGTCGTTAGTGGGAGCCACTGCCGGTCCTGGAAATTAGTGTGTACTGACGGCCGTTACCAAAATTAAATCATCGGGCTTCCACTATTATGCCTTGTCATACAGTGGCAAGTAGCAGAAACCACTGCCTGTGATTATCAGCACTTGTACTGGACTCCATTGGGATGCTCGTAACTGAAATCGTCTGCCTGCAACTGTCAGGCAACGGCATCCACTGGTTGTCATTGAATGCATGAGGCGGGGACTGATGATCACTAGCAGTTAGTGCTATATTGAGGCGGTTACTTGCGTTTACTGGCGTGTACTGGTAGATCTTGGCTATATTCACTGTCGGTTAAGCAGTTATTTGCGTTTACAAGTGTGCACTAACTTCCTCGATTAAGATTAGTGCCGGGCTCAATCGCACTGCTCTGAAATGCAATCGACTGTAGTTAATATAACTGCTTGACTGGGGCGGGCATTGGTGGACACTGGCAAACAAATTGCGTGTCTTCAAATATCGAGCACCATGATCGATGGTAGTCATTGCCTTTTTTAGTTGGTTACTGTCACTTCATGTCAGGAAACTAAAAATAATAAGAAGAAAAAGAATAACAATAATAATAATAATAATAATAATAATCATAATAATAATAATAATAATAATAATAATAAAATGCTAATAATAACAATAACTAATAGTCGTAGTAGTACTAGTAGTAGTATTAGTAATAATAATAATGATGATAATAATAATAATAATAATAATAATAATAATAATAATAATAATAATATACTCTTTTAAAGGTGGTTTATGTCACTTCATGTTAGGGAACGGTGAAATAAAAAGAATACAAATGATGGTGCTTATGCATGTTACAGCGCTATTTTTAAAATAGTATTTTCAAGTTAAATTCAATTCTTACGATATTTTAAAAATATTATTAAAATGTTAAGTGAAAGTACAGAATGGCTACAAAATACCCTCAATTCCCGTATTAAGAATGACTTTTTAAATAATGACGTTATTATTTTAGCGTGGTAATATATATGCATAAGTATCCCCAAAATATTATTTTTAAAATAGCTTTTTTGAGATTAAAATTCCAACTTACATAAATTCGGTTAAAATTTTCTCAAAATAAAAAATCTCGCATTAGAAACCAACAAGAATACACATTAAGCAAAATATTTAAGTGTCATGAAAATACACCAAAACGTGATTTAATACGGACGAAATGGTTGTTTGGCGGGAGGAATAATAATGAAATGTTTTAAACAAAAACAAATCGGATAACTATTTGCGTTTTTGATGGTGCTAACAGTTACCATAATTCTTAGTGCTGTCATATTCTGTGCTTATTTTAATACGTATTTGATATTAAAAACTTTATAAGTAAGAGTAAACTTATACCTCCGTCCGACATAGAAATCAGAATTAAATATATTACACGTATATAACTATTAGTTCCTTTTTATCGCAAAACATATATTATTCATTAGTTTAAAACAACCAAATGATTTTTGCGCTCAACCTTTAATTTAAGCTAGAGATAGCACACTCCAAGCAAACGGTGAGAAAGTACTCGAGCAACATAGCTCATAGCTCTGTCGTGAATTTTAGCTCAACTGTTATTAAAGGAAAAGGCTGATCTTATATCGAGGTAGATTCAAAAGTGCCATTTTTAATAAATTCAGAAACTTCTCCGATTGGTCCAAAATATTATTTGTTTTTGATTCAGGTGGATGCATGCACAAATCTGATTGTGCAGAAACGAATTTCGACACCGGAAAGTAAATTTCGCTAGCTACAAATCAAACAGGCAGCAGTAGTAGCCATAGCATGACAGTGTCACCAGAGATTGCGTATATATGTAAATGTATGCGTAAGATTTCGTATCATTGTTTGTATTACTAGCAGCCGCAGCAGCAGGATGCCTTTAGCATGGGACGTAATTTGTATTCTCTTGTCAGTTTTTCAGTAAAAGAAATCGTAGTGACCATACGTGTTTTTCACCCCGTCCTTTGATTTAATTTAAATATCTTATATTTGGTTCTACACAATTTTACAGCATCTAGGACAAAAAACTTTTCCGGTACTTTGAAAAACGGACACGTAATTACTATCGTGACTTTAATTTTGAAACTGACGAATAGAAAGTAATTTATGGTTTGAATCAAAATTTAAAGTGATAAGGAACATATCATTTAAGATCCTGAACTAAAGGAAGCAGCAGTATTTCGGTGCGACTTTGGTGTAAAAGAAAATTTTTTTAAAAAAGCAAAAAACACCTAAATACGAGTGTTTGTTGTGTGCGTCCACATTTATACGTCAGTGTCTTTCTTTATATGTGTGTGTCAACGTCATGTTTAGCCGCCGCAAAGAAAGCGAATTTGCCGGGTGTATTTTCTTCTTTTTGTTTTAGCTGTCTTTATTTGGAATACCCTTTTATCATTTATCTTTAATTTCTTGCAATTATTCCATGTGTGGCATTTCCATAAAAGACAAATAAATATACATATCAACTAACACGATTCTTATAACAATGGTAATAAGTAACAAATAAATGATAGAACCCATGAAAATCATCTTATTTCAATTAATGGAGCTCTCGATATTTTACCGAGGAAAGTTGAGCAAAATGATGTTTTATATCCTATTAGCTTGCTTTTCTTGTTCAATATTGTAACAATATTTAGATGTGGGTGTATAAAAGTAGGGTTAGTGTGGTAAATTTCCACATTAGGTTAGAAATTATGTATAATGGAACTTTTCAAGTAGAAGTTATAAGAGCTTCGTGTTCTGGTACTGACGTCACAGAGACAGGAAGCAGTTAGTATTTCATGGCGAATGAGCGGAGAAGATATTTCTTTTATGACTAAACCTGCATGTAAGGAGAGAGAGAGAGAGAGAGAGAGAGAGAGAGAGAGAGAGAGAGAGAGAGAGAGAGACGCTGAGTTTTTATATAAGCTGCCCCTTCCTTTGGGGTAGGTATGTTATGCCTGCATATGTATGCTATAAAAGAATAATAAAACTCGAAATAGATTTTTAACCCAAATTGCATTTGTGATTTTTCTTTTTTAAAAATGTTTATGCAAGTTATTATTGAAAAGAAGAAGAGGAAGAAAAAGAAGACGACGACATCGGCTAAAAGAAGAGTACATGGGAACTTCAAGTGCCACATCATTACTACGACTACAGAAATCTGACTAGTTCATTCTATCAATGAAATAGGCATACACTGGTGGTTGAAGAACACTCCAGCTATATTATTGTTGTGGTGGCACCCACTCATTTACATATGTGGATAATATTACACATGAATAACAAGACTCGGTTAGTCTGAGGGTGTGTTTACCAGAAACTACCGAAGGCCGAGCCGAGAGCAGATATGTTCTCCAGCCAAGACTATCTTACCTGACAACCATTATGTAAATATATTGTAAATATACTTTTCCTAATACACTTCTTATTGATCTAACTTTGTTCGTTGAGTCTTCATTTGTATTGCCTTATACGTTATTTGGTTCAACCTGCAAACATAACAGTTGGCGACGAGGATGAACGTCAAACATAACAGTTGGCGACGAAGATGAACGTCAAATATAACAGTTTGACGAAGAAATGGAAAGAACTCACTAAAAAAACGAGTACAACGTAACGGTTGACCTTTCTAAGGAATACAAGTTTTGACGAACGAAATAGTCATAAAGACGGATTTCACGCTAAAGAGAAGTTCGACTCAAGTCAGGGGGAAAAAAGTAACCTCGATTAATAGTATTGTATTTACTAAAATACTAGTCGGGGGGGGGGGACAAACCAAAACCGCTAATTGCAGTCTCAAAGAAAAAAAAAAAGAAAAAAAAACTCGAATGTGGCAAAAGCGACAATTTTCGCCGTTTCTCTTGGAATCCATGTTGGAAAAAAAAACAACAAACTGTAAAAGTGAATTTTTGTTTTGTTGTAAAACGACAAACAGATTCGTATTACTAAATTACGAAGAGCAAACGTACAAGAAAGTAACATACGGGGGAAAAAGTTCCCCAGTGGATTCCCTAATTGCTGTTCTCCGTTAGCAAAACATCAACTAAAAACTTTTTGGTAAACCAATTTTTTTTTCTCTTCGGTATTAAAAATACCACAGTTAAACTAAAATCAAGGAAAGAATTTTTTTAAAACTGAAGTTGTCACTGGATAACGGATATAAGACAGTAAAACGTCTCGTAAGAAAAAAACAAAACAAAAGAAAGAATTAAATGTAGTTCATACATTTTATTTTATTCAATTGTGATTCGAGTTGGAAAATTTGTTTTGTGGAAAGAGTTGTACTGAAGTTCTGCTGTTACTTATTAGGAAGTGCCTAAAACGGAAAATTCAATCGTATTTGATGGTTTCAGTAAAAGCCTCAATTTTTTTTTTATTTTGGGGTTGGATGAGCTTGACTCGCTAGCGAAGTGAGAAAATATTATTTGAGCAGCGATATTATTATTTATTGAAAACAGGAACTCTGAACAATTTTTGTTGTAACACAAGCCAGTTTATATTTTAGAATACACTAAAAAAATGAAAAAAAATGGAAGATTTATCTAGAATGTTAATGCAATTTTTGCAGACGCAACAACAGGCACAAGCCGAGCGAGAGGAACGAAGAGATGAGAAATTATTGAAATGGCAACTGGAACAAGAAGAAAGGCAGAAGAAATTACAATTTGACAAGAAGAAAGGCAGAAGAAATTACAATTTGAACAAGAAGAAAGGCAGAAGAAGTTACAATTTTAACATGAAGAAAGGCAAAATGAACGCTTTGCTAAAACACTGGAACTACTAAAGAATAATCGAGAAAGTGTCGACAGTGCTAATTTCTCCCATACAACTATTTTTAATAGTATTGACACATTTAATTATGTGCCGGAGGAAGAAAAGAAATTTGAAGCATACTATACAAGATACGAGTATGTCTTTCAACTGGACTGCAAAAGTTGGCCAAATAGCCAGAAAGTGAGCCTCTTACTCAGAAATTTGGGTGTAGCAGAACACAGTAAATTCGTAGATTATATATTACCTAAAAAACTATGGAATTAGATTTCATGGAAGCTGTAAAATTACTAAAAGAATTATTCAATCCGAATATATCTCTTTTTCATAAGAGATGGTTGTGCATGAATCTAAGGAAGATGGACAACCAAGATTATTTGACATACGCATCAGTTGTCAATAAAAATTGTGATAATTTTAAGCTAGCGGAACTAACCGTAGAAGATTTCAAATGCCTAATCTTCGCACAAGGGTTAGTTTCCACGAAAAATGCAGAAATACGCAGACGAGTGTTGTCTAAGCTGGAATCTGAGCAAGATTTAACACTTCAAAAATTAGCAGAGGATTGTGAAAGGGCCATTACACTAAAAAAGGATTAAAAAAAGATAGAAGAATCCGGAGTGGCATATGTAAGAAAGGTTAGAAAACCATACACACCAACCAAGAACTATACAAATAAAAGCAGTCAAAATGGAACGAGATATTCCAAATATCATAATTATAATTATAGAAAAGAATATAACAAGTCTCTCCCTAGATATAACTGTAAGAGATGCGCAGAAAGACATTGAGAATCAGATTGCCCTTATAAGAAGAAAAATGCTACATTTGCAAGAAAGTCGGACACAAAAGCGATTGTTGCAGATATAAAGATTTCACCAGAAAGAGAGTACAGCAAACAAAATCAAATTAAAAATTAGACAAAAATCGGCGAAAATGCATGAAAGTGGAAATATTTAAAACGCCAATAAAATTACAACTAGATTCAGGATCCAATATTTCTATAATAAACTTGAATACATGCTAAAAAAGGACACACCTTGGAACTGGACGCAAGAATGTCAAACCGCTTTTGACAAAATAAAGAGCGCACTAACATCTGAATTATTTCTAACTCACTATGACACAAAATTGAATATAGTCGTCGCTAGTCACGCTAGTTCCTACGGCGTAGGAGCATGCGTTCAACATATCATGCCTAATGGATCTAGAAAGCCGATAGCTCACGTTTCGAGAACGCTGCTTCCAGCAGAGAAGGCGTATTCACAGATTGAAAAAGAAGCGTTATAATCTTTGCAGTGACTAAGTTCCACCGATATTTATATGGTAGACATTTCATACTTGAAACCGACCATAAACCATTAGTCACAACCTACGGATCAAAAAAAGGATTGCCTGTATACACCGCAAATAGACTGCTGCGCTGGGGTACAATCCTACTGAATTACGATTTCCAGATACAATATCTAACATCGAAAAAGATTTGCCATGCGGATGGACTTTCAAGACTGATACCACAGAAACATAATTTGGAAGAATCAGCGATTGCAGCAATTCGAACAAATGTCGAAGTGAAAAATATGGTAGCAAACATCATTAAAGAACTACCGGTAACATTGTCGGACATTTAAAGAGAAGCCGATAAAGATGAATACATAAATGATATAAAAGAAAAAATTATAAATGACAAAAATGTTCAGGAAATTTTTTCCATATGTAACGATGTGTTATTATACAGCGAGAGAGTAGTAATAGCTAAAACGTTGTAAAAGAGGATTTTGAGAGACTTCCATACAGGATATCCGGGGATAAATCGGATGAAGTCTCTAATGAGAAGCTACGTATACTGGCGTAACATGGACTTCGACATAGCTACAACAATAAATAGATGTAAAGGATGCCAGTTAGCGGCAAAATCCCCACCTAAAGTACACAAACCTTGGCCGAAAACCGACCACCCATGGTCGAGAATCCACATGGACTTCGGTGGTCCAGTAGGAGAAAATTACTACTTAATTGTAGTAGATAGTTACACAAACTGGCCTGAGGTAATGCGTTGCAATAATCCAACAACGAACAACTCAATAGGATTCCTACACGAGTTATTTGCACGATTTGGTGTACCAGACACATTGGTCACTGACAATGAAACTCAATTCACATCTACAGACTTTAAGGAATTTTGTGATACGTTCCAAGTAAAGCATATCACTACTACTTCATACCATCCAAGTTCGAACGGCCTCGCGGAGAGGTTCGTGGACACGTTAAAATGAGCGTTGAAAAAATCCATTGGGATACCAACGGAAAAAGCTTCGAAACAATTTTTGCAAATATATAGGATAACACCGCACCCTAATTCACCGTCAAACATATAACCAGCTGATTTAATGTTTGCCAGAAAGGTGAAATCGGCGTTTGATAGACTATTGCCAAGACAGGCAATTGTCCGAAACACTACACACATGATAAAAAGAAATATAACTCGGGAGATCGAGTATTTTTCAAGTGCTACAGGAATAACACCTCTTACTGGGAATGTGGAGTAGTGGATAAACGCACTGGTGATTGTACATACATGATTAAAAGTCCACAAAATATACATAAAAGGCACCTGAACCAAATAAAAAATGCCACATTCAAGATGGTGATTATACAACAGTAGTCGAAGAGGAGGAAACCATGGACATCATATGCGAATCCTTTAATTTGGAACCGCCTCAATATACACCTGAGCCCCAAAGATCAGGTAGAAAAAGAAAGTTTAATGAACCATTAATGTTAAATCCCAAGAGAAAAAGATATTGAAATCTGTGTGACTTCAAATCTTGGGAGGAGGGTGTTGTGGTGGCACCCACTCATTTACATATGTGGATAATATTACACATAAATAACAAAACTCGGTTAGTCTGAGTGTGTGTTAACCAGAAGCCACCAAAGGCCGACTCTCTTATCTGACAACCATTATGTAAATATACTGTAAATATACTTTTCCTAATACACTTCTTATTGATCTAACTTTGTTCGTTGGGTCTTCATTTGTATTGCCTTATACGTTATTTGGTTCAACATGCAAACATAAAACTTATATTACCTGTTTAACTAATTAATCACTACTTATCAAAGCCAAAAGCCATGCGAGAATATGGATTAAGGTGTTAGATGAATTGTTAGTTAAATAATGAATAATATTATGAGATGATTGAAAATGAAGAGTATAATTAGCAAAATTTTATAAATTATGTGGACAGTTTGACAATTTGTTTGTTGGCATTGGATTTGAATATGACCATGTTTTAGTCTGCCGGAAAGCAGTCCCATGATAATGTGTTCCACACAGACGTTTTTGAAATCACCACGTATAATAAATAAAATCTTCATATATTTAAACAAGGTTATTTATTAATTCACATAAACACAACAAACAACCTTCTCATATACCAAGAGAAGAATGCTAATCTAAATAACTCGTTTAGTGGAGTGGAGAAAGATATACTGGGCGATGTCAGAGATGGCTTGATGGTGTGTGTGTCTCTCAGAATTGCCCTGGTCGTTGAGCTCCTGACCCCTCTGTTATATTCTGCCTTGTTTTTACTGGTCCCAAAATGTGACAGGTTTTTCTGCAAAAATGAGAAATCGAAACAAGGAAGTTATTTTTTCAGCTTATAAGTCTTTGTAATAGAATGCCGATATTCTCTTGATACACCCATCTTTAAAGATTCCGTCGACTACCTAGCTGAAAGATTCACATTTGTGGTGACTTCAATGTCCACAGTGTATAATTGCTGATCCACTCGAACAAGACAGATGATGAGGGGAGGTTCTTTTATGATTTCGGCATTGCCTATGACCTCACCCAGATTGTTCACGAACCCACCCGTGTGCCCGATACTTCCAGTCAGTACGCAAGCCTTCTAGACCCTTTTTTCACAACTTCCCCTGAGATATGTTCCTGTTTCGTCCTGTCTCCTAAAAATGAAATGTAATAAGTCTTAAGACGTACCTCTGCACCATACAGTATATCGATACTCTACGGCTGACTGGGATAGCTTCCGTACATTTATATCTGATCTACCTCTGCATTCCATGTTTAAAAAGGATGTGTTCTCTATAGTGTCAAACCTGACCGAATGGTTAATTGTAGGCATAGACCGATTCATACCATCCCAAAAATTCCAACAAAAACTTAATAGCCAGCCATGGTTCTCCCCAGCTATCACGCACAGAAATCACTTTTTCCATAGCTACCAACATAATAGATGCTCTGAGACTAAAGCTGCTTTCAGGAATGCCAGCTACCACTGTAAAAGAGTAATAAAAAAATGCAAGAGAGCTATATGCTCAGTCCGTTAAATCCAAAGTAGCTGAGCAGCGACGTGGTTCCCACCAGTTTTGGCAATTTGCAAATAGGATCCTGAACAGAAGCGTGTGTCCTATCCCAACCATCATCAATGGATCTAAGGTCATTTCGTCAGTATGAGACAAGGCCAAACTATTTGCAAAGAACGTTGCAGCTAATTCTACCCTATGCGACAAAGGCCATCAACTCCATGTATTTCCTCATATAACAGACAACACGCTATGCAACATACAAATATCTGTGCGTGAGGTCGCCAAGCTAACCAAGAACCTTGATTCCAGTAAATCAACTGGCCCTGACGGCATTCCAATTATAGTGTTGAAAAAGCTTCAACCAGAACTTGCCCCCATACTTACAAAACTGTTTAAGCGTTGCCTTAAGGAGAAGTGCCTCCCAACATCCCGGAAAACCTCATCAGTATGCCCTGTATTTAAGAACTCAGGTGATAAGTCGTTTCCCTCTCAGTACAGACCAATAAGTCTCCTGTGTGTCATAAGCAAGTTGCTGGAATCCATATTAAATAGAGAAATAGTCAACCACCTCAGCAGAAATAACCTTCTTAGTGACATGCAATACGGGTTCAGTTCTGCCAGATCCACAGCAGATGTGTTAACGGTTATATCTCATAGGATTAATGAATCTCTCGACAAAGGTTTCCTTTCTAGGGCAATTGCTCTTGACATATCAAAGGCCTTCGATAAGGTATGGCATAAGGGCCTACTTCACAAGATTTCCAGCTACGGTATAACTGGAAATGTTTTCTCAATCATTAAATCATTTCTCTCTGATAGGCTCATAAGAGTAGCCGTTGATGGGCAAAAATCAAAGGCACAAACTATTAATGCTGGAGTCCCTCAGGGGTCCATCCTTGGCCCAACTTTCTTCCTTATCTACATCAATGATTTCCCAAAACACATACTTAAATCATTCATTGACATCTATGCTGATGACACGACCATCTGTGGCAACACATCAAAAGCCATAAATTACAAAGTTCTCTCTGACTCTCTCTCCTCTGATCTTGAGCACACGGTACAGTGGGGGAAGAGGTGGCTGGTTACTTTTAATTCATCTAAAACCAAGCTCCTATCTTTACATCATCCACGCTCTGATCCCCATCTGGCATCAATTGAAATGGATGGCTCCCGTCTAGGGGCGGCTCCATGTTTTGATAAGCTTCTGGGATTGACCTTGACTCCTTACCTGAAATGGAACACGTGTACATCAAGTCTGTTGCCAAGGTCGCTGGAAAAATGGTAGGATCCTTCTACCGCTCCAGAAGATATCTCACTGCTGATGCAATTCTCAGTCTATATAAAAGCCAAGTACGTCCAAGGATGGAGTACTGCTGCCACATCTGGACAGGAGCTGCTAAAAACAACCTATCCTGCCTTGACAGAGTACAAAATAGACTTTGTGACTTACTGGTGGATGCCCTTTTCTCTTCCTTGCAACCTCTCTCCCACAGAAGAGACGTTGTGAGCCTGTCTTTGTTTTATCGTTACTTCCATGGCAAGTACTCGTCTGAACTCCAATCCCTAGTCCCCCCCCTCGCCAATCTTTCACGATTTAACTGTGCCAAAACCAAAACGTAGATTTCATGAACAAAGCTTCTTTCTTAGAAGTGCACGCCAGTGGAACTCTCTTCCGTCTACCTGTTTCCCACCTGACTAAAACTTGGATGTCTTCAAGTCCAGCATAAACAAATTCCTGATGAACCGCCCCCTTATCAAACCTCCAATACTTGCGATTACTAGTATACTATCCCATTAATTACTGTACATGCAATAACCCTAATCCCCGAGTTGCTTACGGGCCTTGATTAGTGGTGTATATTAAACTACACGTCCATGTAAAAAAAGCTAAAGGTGGAATGTGCGCTTATTTTGATCACAAGTCTTTTAGGGCTTTTTTTTTCTGATCCGTAACCTATTGGTGACATAATTCTACTATTATGTTTCTTATGATATTCCTTAATCCAATCCTTCAAAATACAAACAATAAAATATCTAGATTCTAATTTTTGTCCGAATCTTGAAATTATCAACACAAGCACAGTCACATTCCAAACATGATATCTACCCACACCCTTGACCTATATCTCGTTATCATTTAAACTATGATTTTATCTACTACCCTTTTTTTCGATCACCTTGGGATAAAGCATTTCATTTACAACATATAATGTAAAAAGGAAAAAGGAAAAACCCAGAATGCAAGGTAATGATAGATGTGAGTGCTTGGATCCCTTTCTATACTCTCTCTAAGATAGGCAGAAGCAACTCCAAATTAATGGAATCGATATTCCGTAGTTAAAATAAATACAGATATACTTAATCAAAATCAGTCTCCTTATATTGGAAATCATTCCTATCAAATGTGTGGTTTGTAGTTTTAATAACTCAAATATATATGTCTAAAGAACAATAAATAATTGAGGAAAAGTTATATATTTACTTACTTGACAAGTAATATCGACATTCATTGAAAACATAATATGTGGTCTCTCGGTGAAACAGACCATTTCTCGATCGGTGACGTAATTCTGCAATTATTTTGATGAACTCATTCCTCAATTGACACCATACAAAACAGCACTGATTAAAACAGCCTAGATATTGATAAAAAAAATGTAAAAGCTAACCCACGTAACAAAATAACACTATTAAGTAGAAATAGAAAAAAATATAGAAAGATCGTTACACAAATCCAATGGAACTGAAACTAGCAGAAATAATAATCTGTTTAGCCATTAATGACAGTGCACCATAAAAATGATATTTATTGACTATTGATAACGTGAAAAAGGAGTAAGCAAGTGAGTTAAGATTGTGCAGAGAAAATAATTAACGAACTAAACAAATACATAACACAAAATACAGAGAGGATATTTACTGTCACCAAAGACAGTGTTACTTTTAACAATGCAGAAAGCAGTGAAACAGAAATAAAAAGGAAACATAGAAAGAAAAGCAACTACATGGACTAAACTGATTAAATGAATTGAACATTAGAAACTATGGAAAAGATATCTGAAAAGAGAAACGGAATGGTTATTGATAGTTGCACCAAACAATGTTATTAGAATAAACTATATAAAATCTAAGATAAACAAAACCCAGAAAAACAGTAGATGTAGACAATGTAAATAAAGAGATTGTAACAACCCACAAGGTTACAGTTCAAGTTGCAAACTGCGATAGGTATTTTAACATAATATGGACAAAATGTTGAAAGATATTCCTTAATGCAAGGTACTAGAGGATGACATACCATTTTCAGGTCCTGGTGATGTTATTTACTTAAAGAACCTAGATAGAGTATTTCATATGCTGAACAAAACTAAGCAATTGAAAAGAAGCAAATGTTAATTCCTCGTGGAAGATGGCAGTGAAAAGTAAGTATGTTACATTTCTCGAATGATGAAAATAACTATGTACACATTTAAAAGAAAGACTATCCTAGGATTTTGCAGTGACGAAGTGTGATATAATTAAGAAAATAAATAACTGCCAGCATGTGCACGACTTTTTACCACTTCTCGTATATTTCATGCCAACCATACTTATCATATTCTCTTGCCTTCGGTCTTTTTATAATGTCTTTTAGGGCTGCTAATTCATTTATATGCAAATTAATGTATATTAAACTACACGCCCTCATTGCCCTTAAAGATCATCTTGCATAAACCCATGCACATGTCTTCAAGACACAGCTAGAACTCACTACTCGGCTAGACACAGCTAGCATTCACTACTCGTTTAGACACAGCTTGAACTGACTACTCCGCTAGACGCAGCTAGCACTCAGTACAGGACTAGACGTAGCAAACACTCACTACATGACGACGCCAATTATAAAATCCATCTCTAGATTTTAAGTTCTTCATGTAAAAGCAACGAATTTTTCATAAAATCCAACCGAATCGTATTTTAAGTTCTCCATTTAAAAAGTGACGACTTTTTCATAAAATCCAACTGAATCACATATTAAACTCCTTCATTTCTTGCCGGATCTAATTAGGAAAAATAACTGTCAGCACGACCTTTTAACACTTCTCGTATCTTTCATGCCAACCACACCTCTCACGTCATTATAAAATGCCTTCGGCCATTTTATAATGTCTTTTAGGGCGACTTATTCATTGGTATACAAATCAATGCATATCAAACTACACAAAGTTACATGTAATGTTTTTGGAAACATCTTTAAGATAATCACTAATCGTAAACTGTTGTTGGATCTATTGCAGAGAATAAATCAATTTCAGCTATGGAATCTTCCCTGGTACAGCGTTGGGCCTTGTTCTTGTCTGCCTATAATTAAAAGCATGTCGTTTGCGTGACACTACTGTCCGAACTTTCACTTTCTGGTTACCACTTGACGCGTCTTCTCTCCACTCCAAAACGAACTTCTGCAACTTTAGCTTTTCTCTCCCCGAATCCGACTTTTCTCTTCTACAAATACAACTTCTCTGCTCGCAATCTAACTTCAGAATGCCTTCCTTCCCCAAATCACTCCTCTTTTATCTCCAATCAGGAGCATCTCATTTGCATACCTCGTGGTCACCCTGTAGGCATATAAAGAAACAGGGCAGCCATTTTTGTTTCTTTCTTCTTCATTATGAACACGAGGTAAGCCACACAAAAACACGGTCGGTCGTTCTTGTTTCTTTTTTTTCTTCATTTACACCACACGCCCCCCTGATCTTCGAGATCAATAGGATAATTCGTAATCCTCCATCCAAGCAGGCCGCCTCCTCTCACGTCGAGTTCTCTGGGGGACAACTTCTCGGGGGTTAACGTTTTCAGGTTCACTATAACGCGAGCCTAAGTCAGGTCGAGCAGCATCATTTGCTTCTCGGTGGCCCTTGATTTCCCCTTCTTCACTGCCCTCACTGCATACCGGCGATGTCACACGACGCAGGTCTAAGATATGCCGGGGAACGCCATTCACCATCACATTGTTCTTCGACTGCAATCCTGTTACGACCCCTCTTTTCCAACGAGTGGTACACTGTGCATTGGGGGGTTTCACCCACACCTCTTCACCTACTTTAATAGTGGCTTCTTCACTCTCAATTCCTGCTGTTTTGTTGCACGGATGCCGCCATTTATATGTGAGGCACAGTTGTCTCATCTTGTTTGGTCTTCAGCGAGATGTTATACCAAAACACCGCCTCTATGGGTGATACGTTGCTTTTTTCCGCAGCGGCTTTAATGGTGCGATGATTCCTCTCCACTATTCCGTTGCCACTCGGCCGATACGCTGCTCTGAAAAATTGCCTTACTCCCCACTTATCGCACACCCCTTTAAAGGCTTCTGATCGGAAAGCGGGGCCATTGTCCATTAAGAGTTCCTCAACCGACCCTCTCTCCAAAAATATCTCCTCGATGACCCCTCCGATCGCCCATGCAGCTTCTGCCCTGATCTCTCTCCAGATGGCAAACCTTCCCGGTCCACAGTCGACCATCGACAGATACAATTTGTGGCGATAGTGTGTCACATCAATGGCCAATCGCTTCCAGTCCTCGGCAACGTGTAGCTCTCCTGCTTCGTGTCTGGACGGTCCAGGGTCAATTGATTGACACTCTCGACAGTTCTCCACCACCTCCCTAACCTCCTCCTCGGTGGTCTCCGGGTAAACCTCTCTGGCTAGGAATAACGTTCGTTCTCGACCAAAGTGGTGCATTTCGTGTGACTCTTTGACTTCTTCCCCTGCACAGCATACCGAGGAGACCTCCTTTCCCTCCTGCAGCCAGGCCTTCTTCACGCGTGTCATCGAATCCGCCTTGTTTTTTTCTGACAGGACCAACACAACAGATACTCTCAACTGGAATTCTGCTATCAGGTCGGTGAGCGCTCCGAGTCTGCGCTTGATCAGCATTTCCGCAGCACCCCTGGTCTTAACTCTCTTATCGCCAGTTACTGCCGACCGAATCCACGACGCTACCGTTGCCGAATCGGTTTTGACTTCAATTATTTTCAATCCCCATTTCAGGGCCAGATTGATTCCTTTTATAGCGACATCTAGTTCTGCTACGTTGATATGGGAGAAGTCGTTGTTTTTCTTAGCCACGCCGCATCCTCCACAGTTACACCTCCTATCTCTAGTACGACGCCCAACGCAGGTTACTGGTATCGCACCAAACCACACCCGCGTCTTCGCCGCTGACATACCATTTCCCTTTCACTCACTCTCGCAATGACTTCTTTCAGCATGTTCATGACCTCCTTCGTCACACGGCCCTCCCAGCCATCAGTGCCTGTTTGTCGTTTAATAAAGCTGCATGCTATCCTTAGCCAGCCAGCGATAGGATAGTGCCCGACCAGCCTCCCGCAGACTGAGAAGAGTTCTCGCCTGGTCAGCTCAGATCCGACTTCGGGTATTACATTCCCTCGTTCGAAGACAAGGCTTTCTTTTCCATCTCGCCTTAGTTTCAACCCCAGCACCGCTCCTCCATCTAGGGCCTCCGCCGGTTTCGCAGTTAACCAATACTTCTCGACATGGCTTCTTACTTTCTCTGCTGTCACCTCTGCCTCCTCCACCAGGATGTCGTCAATGTACGAACTAGTGGCCTCCTCCACTGTACAGTCTTTGCTCAGCACTGTCTTCAGCACGGCAGTCATAATTTTGGGGGCTGAACTCAGCCCAAAGCCTAACCTCGTCAGACAATACACCCGCCCCTTGTACCGGACCAGTTGGTACTACCAGAGTTTTTCATCTACATGGATCTGCAGATATGCCGATTTCAGATCGACAATCTTAGTGGCCCGCCCCATTCTTCTCCATTTCCTCATGACCTCCTCACATATGTCGATCCCCGTTCCAGTGTGGCAGGCTACGTGTCTGTTCAATTCCCTAAAATCCAGCACGGGCCTAATCTTGTTTTTGGTAGGCTGAACAACCGCCAGTAGTGGCAACACTCCTTTTTCTTCCCCTGTCCACGGTTTCAGAATTCCTTCTTTTATCCACCTCTCCACTTCTTCCTCGAATCCTTTTCTTATTTCTCCTCGCAGGGTGTTTTCGTAGCAGCCCACCTTATTCTGTAGTTCTGGGGGCCAGGAGATCCATTTCCATTCCACCGTCCACCTCACGCCATCAAACTTCGCCAGGAAATCTTTGTCCTCAATGCAGCAAACCTCCGGTTTTGGGGTTCTGACGGTTCTATCACCTTCCACTCCTGCCATCCCCACTGCGCCGAGACGTCCAAACGTTACTTGGCCCCCTCTTAACGTAGCGCCTCCCAGTCGGTTAATTGCACTCATACCTATAATCACGTCGACACCACCGACCAGATGATTCAACACTAGGGCTTGCATTCCAATGGGCACCCCTTGCACCATTACTTCCGCTGTCGTCTCTCCTAGGCATTTCACATCCCTGCAATCCACGGTCCTAATAATCCTGGTTCCGCTCCATGACCTCGCGACATTCCTCGCTAACAACAACGTTGTAGTGCAGCCTGTGTCGACAAGGGCTATGGCTCTCTTCCCATTGACTACCACCGGTAACCGAGTCAATGTTCCATCATGCGCCATTTCCACACAGAAGGGGTAACCACTGGCGCAATAGCTCCCCTTCACTCGTTTCCCTGGTCCCGTGCAGCAACACAATAGCGGCTAATATGCCCCACTTGTCCACATCGGTAGCACGTGATCCCCGGTCTCGGCTCTTTGCAGTCCTTGATCAGATGAGGACCCTGGCACCGGAAACACTTGATGGCAGGTCTCCCCTCCTGTCGCCTCGCCGGCTGCCTCTCATTTAAGTGAGGCCTCATGCACATATTTCCACTTTAACATTTTTCACTAGGACTCTGGCGTGGACCAAGAGATCGTCCACTTCCATAGAATGGATCCCCGTGATTCTCTGCATGTTCGCAGAGATTTCCTCTGGGAAGCCGTTCACTAGGTACAGCTTTACCGTCATCTCCAGGCTCCTCCCCACGTAACCAGCCAACCCTGCCAGTCTCCTGATCTCTGCCGCAAAGACGTCAACGGACTCGCCGGTCCACCTCAAACTTGACAGCTTGCCAAGTGCTTCAAATGGGCCCTCAGCGAAGGCCAATTTCAGCCTTTGCTCCACTAAGGCAAGGTCTTCCTTGTCTTCATCTCGCATCTGCTGGTAAATCGTGAGGGCTTCCCCCTCTAAGTATAGCGGCAGCAGGGTGACCATTTCTTCTATCTTTTGCAGCTTCGCTACCATTTTTAATTTCTCCAGCCACTTAATCAGGTCACCCTCCCCAGTAAAGGGTCTCAACAACTGAGTGCTCAGTCTCAACTCAGCCATGTTAATTAGTTTGATGCGCCGAAATAGCTTGTCGTTTGCGTGACACTGCTGTCCGAACTTTCACTTTCTGGTTACCACTTGACGCGTCTTCTCTCCACTCCAAAACGAACTTCTGCAATTTTAGCTTTTCTCTCCCCGAATCCGACTTTTCTCTTCTACAAATACAACTTCTCTGCTCGCAATCTAACTTCAGAATGCCTTCCTTCCCCAAATCACTCCTCTTTTATCTCCAATCAGGAGCATCTCATTTGCATACCTCGTGGTCACCCTGTAGGCATATAAAGAAACAGGGCAGCCATTTTTGTTTCTTTCTTCTTCATTATGAACACGTGGTAAGCCACACAAAAACGTGGTCGGTCGTTCTTGTTTCTTTTTTTTTTCTTCATTTACACCACAGGATTCTTGTTTATAATTAATAGCGAGCTGGATTCCTGTTTGAGTCGTTTTCAATGAGAATATCAGGGGGAAATATCTTTAAGTCTAATCATGAAATATATATGATAGACTTTGTAGAAATTCAGTGAAAGTGAAAGCTGTGTGAGCAGAAACATGGAACGATCCAAACTTTAATCGGGTATACAAATTCACAATGAATGGTTTGAATAGTGTCAATTGGAGTGAGCAGTGAAGTTCTGTTTTAATAAATAGGATGAACTGATATGTGAAGATAGTGTGTTACTGTAGGGAAGCAGTATTGTTATTCTCCCTATAAGTCTCATACCGGCATGGTAAGAATCACAGAATTTTCTTGAAGCTGTATGTGGTGACCAAAACTTAATAGACTTATAGAGTGGACCGCCAAGGGATTTTAAAGCCGTATGCTAGATCAAGACTAAGTCAATATGATATATCCTGCAGTGGGTGGCCGTAATAAAAGGATATTCAAGAAAGATATCCAACAAGAAAAATAAATGGATAAAGAGGTTCTGAAGTTAATAAAGAAATAGAGAAGTTTATTGAGAATATTTACAGAGACAGCATGTTACGTTTTAAGTGTTCCCGCCCAGGGAAGGCTCTCACAACCGGTGACCGGTGATAACGTTCTTTCGATAAAAAGTTCCGGCGGTGAATTGCTCATCTCGCCATAACACCTCCCCCTAAGACAATTTCTCCCAAGAGAATTTGGCTTAATATCGTTTGCTTTTTGGCTTGGGGCTCAGCCGGTTAACTTTTCTTTTCACCCTTGTACTTTTTCTCCTCAATATCGTTTGAGTAGGTGGAGTTGGTGGAGAAGCTGGAACTCTCAAATCTCGAGTAAGTTCTGTTAAGGGTTGGGGAATATTCAAAGAATCATACAAAAGCTCTAGGGGCAGGTCATTTTCTTCTGCCGTTTTGTAGTCATCAATGTGTCGAGGTCTTAGCTGATTTATATGCCTGTGACAGTCGAATTTATTACTTCTTACAGAATATAGCATGTGTCCGATTCTTTTCATGATAATCCCCTCCTCCCAAAAATTTTTTCCACTCCTGTAATTCAGGAAGAATGTTCTGTCACCAGGTTTGTAAAACCTTGTTGGAAAATTTTCTTTTGTTGTTGTTACTTTGGTTGCACTTGGTAGAATTCTGTCAAATACAGATCTGATTTTCCGTGCAAACATCAGTTCGGCTGGTGACGAACCGGTATCAGTGTTTGGGTTCGGAGTTATCCTGTACACCGATAAAAATTGTTCAAGACTCTTCTCGTCAGTGTCCATACCTTGGTTTTTCTTCAAGGCTCTTTTGAATGTATCGACGAACCTCTCTGCTAGGCCATTTGACCTTTGGTGGTAGATTGCCGTTGTTAAATGTTCAATGGCTAGAGCCTTGCAGAATTCTTCAAATTCTTTGCTGGTAAATTGGGTGCCGTTGTCGCTGACAATAGTTTTAGGCACTCCAAAACGACTGAAGAGAACTCTTAGTGCATCTATTGTACTCATCGAAGTAGGGTGTTTGTATTTAAACACTTCTGGCCATTTTGTGAAACTATCGACGACCACTAAGAAATAATGTCCATTTAAAGGACCTGCATAATCGATATGTAACCGAATCCACGGTGTATCAGTCTTTGGCCACGGTTGTATCTGCACAGGTGGTGCCTTTGCTGCTAGCTGACACCCTTGACACTCTCTTACGAGTTTTTCAATGTCCTGGTCCATCCTAGGCCAATACGTATCCACGCATTAAAGCTTTCATTTTCGACATGCCTGGATGACCACTATGAAATTCTTTTAAAATTCTTCTCTGAAGCGTAGTCGGTATGGCGACTCTGTCTGCGTACATCAAGGTTTGAGCACAAATGGAAAATGGTAAAATTGTAGGGTCTTTCTTTGATTTTCCATTTAGTTGCACCAACTTTTTCATTTTCACAATATAATCATCCTTTTCTGCTGCCTTATTTATTTCGTCTAGAGTCACTGGTAACTCTCTGATTATGTTGCACAGTAATCCGGAGAGTTCTTTTTCCTCTGTCAATGCAGCTATTACTGTGTCTTCCAAAGGTTCAGCACACTTTTGGATGAGCCTGGACAATCCATCTGCATGTCCGATATTTTTGGATGAAATGTACTCCATTTTAAAGTTATAATTTAGTAGAATTATGCTCCATCGTTGGAGTCTGTTCGCAGTGTGCGTAGGTATGCCTTTTTTAGAGCCAAAAATAGTCGATAAGGGTTTGTGGTCGGTTTGCAAAGTAAACATCCTTCCATGAATAAATCTATGGAATTTTTTAATGGCATAAATAATCGCCAAGCTTTCTTTTTCAATTTGAGAATAGTTTCTTTCAGCCGGCAAAAGTGATCTGGATGCATGGGCTATTGGCTTTGTTGATCCGTCTTCAAGTTTATGGAGAAGAACTGCTCCTACTCCGTAGTCACTTGCATCTGATGCAACAATCAATTCTTTATGTGGATCAAAATGTGCTAGAGCTAAATCTGATAGCAGGCATTTCTTAATATCTTCAAACGCATTTTGGCATTCTTTTGATCAAATCCACTTTTGTCCTTTTTTTTAACAAATTATTCAATAGTGCTCTCAACTTATGCATGTTTGGAATATAAATAGCATAATATTGAGCCAAACCCAAAAAAGATTGTAACTGGGCAACATTATTGGGTGCTGGCATCCTCTCGATTGTTTCTGTTCTCTGAGGATCCGGTACTCTGCCTTGGCTGTCGATAATTTGACCAAGATATTTTATCTGTTTAAAAACAATTCACATTTTTCGGCACTTAACTTGAAACCAAATTCCTCAATTCTTTGGAAAACTGCTCTGATGTGTTCCTTATGTTCCTGTAAATTTTTACTTTTGACAAGGATGTCATCCAAATATGTGATTGCAACATCTAAATCAGCAAGCATCGTATCCATTATTTACTGAAATAGTGCTGAGGCCACTTTTAATCCAAAAGAAAGTCTTTTTAGTCGGAAAAGTCCAAGATGGGTATTGATACACAAATACTTAGAACATTCTTCACTGACTTTTACCTGAAGGTAAGCTTCCGATAAGTCGATGTTGGAGAAAATTCTACCTCCATTCAGCTTTGTAAAAATGTCTTCAGGAGATGGAAGTGGATAACTATGATCCATCAGACAGTTACTAAGGCCTGTAGAAAAATCGGCACATACCCGAATCTTCTTATTTTTCTTTTTAACATACACAGTGGGGCTTGCCCACTAAGAATAGTCAACTTTTTCGACTACACCATTCTTCTGTAGTCTTTTTAGTTCAATTTCAATATCTTTTTTTGAAGAAAAAGGCACATTTCTTTTTGGTCTAAAAACAAGTTTCACATTCTGTTTTAATTCAAAATTTACTTCAGTTTTGGTGCACACTCCTAATCCCTCTGCAAAAACTTTGGGGAATTCACTTTTTAACACTGCCAGAAAAATGGTCATTTTGTTTGGAATTTTTCTTTTCCAACGCTCTTACATTATTGCAAAATGAATTTATGGGTAGCTCCCATAAATCAAACAAAACAATCCAATCAATTCCAAAAAGGCAAGAATTTCTTCCTGGAACAACTGAAAGGCTTGAGGAAAAAGTTTTCGATCCAAGAGAAACACTGCAATTAAATTCTCCCATGAATTTTAATCGCTCTCCGGAAACACCTTTTGCAATTTTTTGTGTTTTTCTCAGTTTTGGACCACCAATTCTCTTTCAGGTCACTTCGTCGATAATTGATATGTCGCTACCTGTGTCTAAAAGTAGCTTCACTGAGTGACCATTTATTTGTGTGTGAACGAATTTCCGTTTCCCTCCTTGTTTTATTTCTTCTTTGGACAAGACCACATTTATTTTTGGCTTCCATTTCCGTCTTTTGTCTTGCTTAGTTCGCAGTGGGATGCCCGGTGTCCCACTAGGCCACATTTGGTACAACGTTGGTCTTTATAAGGGCAGTTTTTTCTTAAGTGCGGACCCACACAACTCCAACATTCAAAACTTTTCCCTTTGTCTTTTGGAAATGTCTTCTGTTTTACTACCTGGACTTGGGATGTGACTTTTCCCTCTACCTCGTAGTGCCCCTTTTTACATTTATCAATTTTTGACATTCTTCTGTCACTTTTTGCAAGTTCATTTCCGGGTCTTGTTCCATGATTGATAATATCCTTGACCTTAAATCCTTGTCATTCGGTGCTGTCAGTCCCTGGACAAATATGTAGCACTTAAACATGTCCACTGATAAATCCTTTAATTTAAACAGTTCACACTGGGCGTTGACTTTGCCCGCATATGTGACAATATCATCAGTTTCGTCTTTTGACATATTTAAACACCTATACCGTGTATGAAAAAGACTATCTCTTTCACCGAATATAACACACAAAATTTTCACCGTTTCGGAAAAAGATCTCTTCCGGTTTTTTAGGCAATATCAAATTCGTGAATTTAGTATTTTCTTCTGTGCCCATTTTTTGGAGTAATAGTGTTATTTTTTCCTCATCCGACCACTTCTCGCATCGTTTTGTAAATATCGTTTCAAACCTACGATAATAGGCTGAAAAAGTGTCACCTTTTTCTGGGTCATATTTAAACTCTGAAAGCGAGTTCGCTATACCCTCAGCCGAAAAAAATCTGGATGCACCCTCCTTAGATTTTTCTGACAAAATCGTTTCACAAAATAAGCGATTATCCGTTGTTTGTTGTATTACAAGAGTTTCGAAACGTTCTTGTTGAATTAGCATTTGCTTTTGAAAATCCATTTGGGCTTTTTGTTGAGCGATTAAACTCTCAGTTAACGTTTTCGTCAATGTCGCTATTTGTTCCGATGTCATTTTCTTTTTAAATGTGTCAATAGCAAGTTAACGTATACCACAGAAAAAAAACATTGTTCAAAAACAAGATGCTTATTTTCACAAAAAGTTGTCAACACATAGGAAAGTTCCGAAAAAAAAAATCACCGTTAAAATCACACTTGACAAAATTTCAAGAGACTTTTTTTCGTCTACTTCAGCAGACACACGTAAACTTCTTTTAAAAATTTTCTTTATTAAATAAACACAGATTCCTCAGTATTCTTCATTTGTTGGTTTTTTATCGTATTAACCAAATACAAAAAACACGTAAAAATATCTCTCATGAAGAAAGTCACAATTTACACACACACACACACACGTTATATAACGTCAACTCTTTGGGAGTTTAAAAAGAGAAAAACGGAGTTTAACTTGTCAATAATATAAAATAATATAAAAATTATTTTTTACTTGCGTAAATTTGTGGCAGACACCAGTCTTTCGCTTTCTAAGAAGCTTTTTCTTCAATTAAAAGTGAACTTTGTGAACAGCAATTTTCAGAATGTTCTCGGTTACCACGTGTTTTTTTTTTTTTTAGATGAATTTACAGTTCGTATCTCATCTTCGTCGCCAGTTGATATATCCTGCGGTGGGTGGCCGTAATAAAAGGATATTCAAGAAAGGTATTCCGCAAGAAAAATAAATGGATAAAGAGGTTCTGAAGTTAATAAAGAAATTCGTTTTTAACTTCAAGACAATTCTGAACATAGCAACTTTGATTGCTTTAGCTGAGTTCCTTTCTTTTTCTTTTTTCACCTCAAACAAGGGGTATTGCCACTTGGACGTAAGGTCTTATTATTTGTGATCATGTCGAACAGGGGACTGTAGGTAGTTGAGAAGTGAGATGTCTGTTCATATTGCATTAAAACTTTTCCATAGTACAGTTAAGAAAGCAGGAAACAAGGAGGAAATTCCAAAATCTAGTAGTCTGAGAGAAGAAACTGTTAGATTAGAAAATTTTTCGGCATCTATGACCTCAAGTGTGAATGGGTTGAATTTTGCTGCTTTGGGGTACAAGCGCTATGAGTTCATCAGAGCCCATTCCATTAAAATAATTGTGAAACACACAGAGGAATGCAACATTGTGTCAGGACAGGAATTGAATTGTTTGATAGTGAGAGCCTCTTTCTTGGACATTATCTAAGAAGAAAATACTAGTGATAAATGCATCAGCACAGATGTGACAACAATACTCTCTGCATGGGAAATGGTGCATTTGTACAGATAGAGGATACTGTGAAGTGTGAGCAGTTTTCTAGCATACTAGAGGGATCCCACCTTATTTATAGCAGTTTTTCTGTTCAAGATATTCAATTTATTAGTTCTAATCTGTGTCTAACATTCACATGCATGTGAATGTGAGGATGAGGAGTTTGAACGATGAGCTTTCAACTAGGGTCTTATTTATCATGTCAACCGGTGACTAAGAGTGTTTCTTATACTTGTTAAAGAAGAGATTTAGTTTAATAATCATTGAATGTTACCATTCATTTATGTTCCCATTTTACTACAAACTGTAAATCATTTTCTAAGGCTTCAGCCATTGCATTGAGTATATTTTCTTTTTATAGAGCATGTTGTCATCAGAAAATATACCCATTTCAGATACAATTTTATCAGGAAAGAATAATACAAGTTCAAGGATCGATCCCTGAGACACACTCGCATTAATATATTGTTTAAATAACAAAAGGTCATCGAGGACAACCTGGATTTTGCCCTTATCGATGAAGGATCTGATTATGTTAAGTATGATTTAATTTTCGTAAGAAGCGCTTAATGCCAGCCCTTGTCACAAGTATTAAATATATTAAGGGCTACAGTCCTAACTTTCCCTGTCTTATCCAGTGCTTGGTATATGCGTTTGAAAATAATGGCTAAAATATCTACAGTAGAACGGGATTGCTTAAATCCACACTATTGGTCAGACAGAAGTTTATCATTTAAGATGTAGTGGACTAGCGCTTGATTGATTAACAGCTCAAATATTTTAACGAAGAGGGAGAAGAGACTGATAAAGTGATAATTGAGTGAGTCAGTTCTTTCGCCAGAATTCTTGAATACTGTTACCATAGAGGCGTTTTTTTAACTATCAGAAAACAAGAGTCTGCAAAGCAATTTTTAAAGAGTTTTGAGAGGACAAGGGCAATCTTAGTGGATCGTTTCTTAATTAGTATAGCAGCGATGAGATTAGGCCACACATCCTAGAGGTATCTAGATTTGTTATGATTATGAAGAGGTGATTTTTCAATCTACAAGTGTATTTTTTGTCTGCAAAGGGAAATTTGAGATGGCGTGGTTTATGGTGTATGGGATGGAGTTGAAGACGAATCGCCAGACAAGCAGGTCAGCATTGCTTTGCAGCCAACCTCATAGTTGTTGAATATTGGGGGGAATTGTAGATTGCCTATTATTCACCACACTATTAAAAATTTTCCAGAAATCGTTAGTTACTCATTTCTGCAACTGAATATGTTTCCTGGTCATTTCGGTATGCATCCTCTTGGCTGCGGTTATACTACTCTTATAATGATTTTTAGTATCTATATATTCGGCTTGTTTGTACTTGACTTATGGCAGACAAATCGTCAGATCGTATGCTGCCTTTACTCAATAGCAGCTGCAGAATTCGATGTGAATCATTAGGAAGAGTGAAACTTTCTCTAGTACTTCTGTGTGAAAACATGTGCTTCATACCTGCTTTGCATCCTTACTGTTCAGCAGGAAGAGAAAAGATATTCGTTCCTGGGGCATCTCTTATGTGATCTCTTATGGCTTCCCAATTAGCCTTTTTGAAGTATCTGGTCATTTTCAGCAACGACTCCTCAACTTATGAGTTTAGAATTAAGGGTCACCGATTGGTATCAATTCAATGTGAATCATTAGAAAGAGTGTGATCATGTCGGGTAGGGGACTGTGGGTAGTTGAGAAGTGAGATGTCTGTTCATATTGCATTAAAACTTCTCAAACAATCATCAAGTATTGTGATTTTGAATAGATCTAAAATTGAGACTTGCTAATCTTCACGATCTGAGACTCGTATTGGGAAAGTGACAGTCTATATTCTACGAGGGCGTGCAATAAATAATGTCTCTCACCCACTTCCCATAGCAGTAGAGCAACAAAACTTGGCACAGTTATTAGTCTTTCTCTACATGGGAACCACCCAGAGTTATGCATTTCTCCCATCATTTGATGCAGCTCTGGAGACCGTTTTTGTAGAACACCCCAGGTTGGTCCTCCAACCACGACGTGATTTCAGAAATCAAGGCTGCATTATCTGGGAAACGCTTTCCTTTCAAAAACAATTTCATGGCTGGGAAGAGGTGAAAGTCAGAGGGTGCAAGGTCAGGAGAGTAGGGAAGATGGGGGAGGATTTAATAAGCACACGCCCATGCTTCTGATCTGGCGACATGCGAGTTGTGGACCAGAGCGTTGTCCTGCAGGAGGAGGGTACCTTTGCTGATCTTGCTCCGCCTCTTGATTTTGATAGCTTCCCTTAATTTCCTCAAAAGTGAATCATAATAGGTTCCTGTAATTGTGGTACCCTTTGCCAGGAAATCTGTCATCATCACTACATCCTGGTCCCAGAAGACTGTGAGCATGACCTTGCCAACGGAGGGCTACACCCTTGCCTTCTTTGAAGGTGGTGAGTCCAAGAGCTTCCACTGCATTGACTGCGCCTTGGTCTCTGGATCATAGTGATGGACCCAGGTTTCATCCTGTGTAATCAGTCTTTTGAAAAACTTTGACTCATCTTCTTTGCACATCTCCAAATTCATCCTCGAGCACTCGACGCGTTTTCGCTTCTGGAATGGTGTGAGCAACCTGGGAATCCATCTGGCAGACACCTCATGCATATGCAAATGGTCATGAATGATAGTTTCCACAGACCCTGTACTAATCTTGACATCTTGGGCTATTTGGCGAATAGTAATGCACCGATCTTCCAAAATGGCAGTCTCAACTTGACGGACAGATGCCTCATCAATGGCAGAAGGGGGGCGACCAGGTCTGGGAGCTGTTTCCACAGACTTTCAGCCATGTTTGAATTCACAATGCCAGCGTTTTACAAGGTCATATGATGGGGCATCATCACCATAAGTTTCTTTCATTTCATCAAAAGTCTCCTGTGGTGCGTGTCTTTTCAAATACAAAAACCGGATCACTGCTCGACATTCAACAGGTTCCATTTCACACCTGACTCAGTTCAAACACCTGTAAAACGGAAATTACAATTAGTTCAGAGCTGTAATTTGCCACATAACCCGTAGAGATATAAATCATTGCACATGCAAAATTTCAGCTAGATAAGACAACTGAGGCATTACTTATTGCACGCCCCTCGTATAAAGGAACTATGTGTGCTATTAACAACTACATCAGTATAATTCGATGAACCAAGTATATTACTGTGCTGAACTTTAAAATCATCAAATATATATAACTAGACGTTAGTACCTAAGACGGATGTTGTGTCGATACTGTCAGAAACATGGTTCATCCGCATACAATCCTAATTCATGGAATAACCATAGAGGAAATATAAGTCACTAACACAATGTTTCAAGGTTGTCTAAAGCACATGAAGAACTGATCACTTGATTCTAGATTGTACGCTCTAGTCAAAGGAAGGGTGTTAAGTCTATACTTATATATGCCCGAATCCTTATGGAAAAAATAGGTATCCAGATATGTTAAAGCAGTTATTGAGGATTGAGGAGTGTAGCTTAGTTTCACTTAATAATAGAATATCCGGTGAGTTTAGTGAGAGAAAATATTATACATAATCTAGATTACTTCTAAGCTTACAGATATTTGTGAATATGAAACTCGGTGGAGGGGGTTTTGATGGGTGTCTAATTTTTTTTAATGATATATCCATGGAGAAATATATTCTGACCGTTAGATCGAGGATTATAATCGATGTTGTTATATGTTCGATTGCTAACGAATCACAATAAACTTTAAATTCACTTCCGGTGAACATCGTACAATTGTCACTTACTATTGTAATAGAAGTCATCACTCTCGTGTCTGCTTAGCCTATCAAATGACAGCAGAAAACGTAGAAAAGAAAAAAAGACAAGCATAATTTTGTAGGTCACTTATTGGTGAACGTATGCTATTAATTTGCATATGTAAACAATTGGTAGCTGTTAAAAGGGACGGATTCTAAAGCATGATGGTTGATGTTTTTTTTTAATTCACAGCTTATCAAAGTCACTCGAAAATAAAATAAAATAAAAACACCGAGATAGCTTATAAAATGAAAAAGGAACAAAAATAGAGACAGTCTTAAAACATCCTCTTGTAGATACAATGCACAAAAGTCCCTTTTCCATTCTTTCCTCAACTTGCAACGACTCATCGTGTATTCAATATTATCTTCTACTGTTCATTCTCTGTCCAAGCTCAACCCTCATGCTTCAGAATTTAAGCAGGGGACCATGTTCAAATAGATGGATCTATATTGTCACAAATTGCTCAATGTATCCTGTCGTGTCAACAGACGCGATATCGTGAAAAGCGTCGGACCACAGTCTGTTAAGGTCAACAAATGTTTGCTATCATAATGAGTTATATCCATACCTATCCGAAACCAGTTTTCCTCTACCTCAAACTTCCCTTTTTGCCATCGGGATGGTGCTGGATCAATTCGCCTAAACTCTTCGCACGAGTGTATTACTGCCTTGATCGATACCTTCGCCATTGCAGGAGACACTCTTCGGACAAAATATGTGGTTGGACGAATTCCATTATGCCCACTCTTCTGATGTATTTAACGAATCTGATCTGGTGTTAATTGATCCGTTAAACCTGCGCATGTCAGTTGCAGAGGATTAGATACCCACTTCATTATTAGGGCTAGGACAACAGCATATTCTTTTCATTGTTTTGACTCTCAAGTGTGTATCCATTGATATCTTATATGTTTTTATATAGAGTGATATGGTTCTTGGTTGATTACCTGTGTCTAACTGTGTCAGATATATACTCGAGAGTCAAAACAATGAAAAGAATATGCTGTTGTTATATATCCAAGGGGGTTGTTATGTTGTATCCAAGGGGGTTTTCCTGCATCACTATTATATCAATCCATCTCTTTGGCACTCGAGTCAGCTAAATTCTTCTCTTATGGAACTAAGGTAATGTCAAATTGCAAACTGTATTAGTCAACTAGACACGTTATTATCGCTAGTCTCTTTCTTATCAACATTTCACTTGTGGCTTTAGCCCGAACTCATGCCTTTCAAGTTAAGGTGTCAGTCAACCAGTGGTAAAAACACAATGAGTCAGTATGGAGATGTACAATCTGGGCCTGTCACTGTGGTGCAAAATAAAGACTTTTCAGCGTGGTATCAAGTTCCGCCAAATTGATATGCTGGGCATCATTTTTTTGACGGAGCCAGCACGAATCTTCTACAACATAGCCAAAGAACTCATGTCAACCCATGCATTCGGTTTGTGTTCGGATACACGCCACTCTCCCTGGGCAGGGTTGTTTCTACATACAATGTTTCGACTATCATTTGCTGGAGAGAATCCTCATCGACTATATCGTGACATCCTTTTGTGACCACAGTTGCTAGTCTTTTTAGTACTCTTGTTGCCACTCACAGCCATCCATAGACAGGTATTTCCTACTAATTTACCGCAATTAGAAAACGTGATGCGCCGTGTTAACACACTAGGTAACTCTGGAATTGGGCTCCCTCCATCCATTGTAAAGTATTATTTTCTCCCAGACTTCAAAGCCCAAACGAGCGCCCCAACTTTTAAGCGCTTAGGGTCCTTTCTTTTTAAGCCAAAAGATTCCAGTTTCATTTGAACCGCATCTGCAGACATTATGTCTTCATTAATGTAGATGTCATCAATGTAAGCTGGAGTAGAGTGTGATCTCATCTTGCATCAAAATAATTTTTATGATAGCTGTAATTATTAAGGGTGCTACGTTTAAGCCAAAACCTTAGCATGTAAACAGTATTGTTTTTCCTTGATTATTACTGTCTGAAATGGTTACAGTGACTCATGGACCCATATCTGTGGGTAGGCTCTCTTCAAATCCAGCAGTACTACATTACTCCTTTTCTAACGCCACTCCCGTAGTTTAGAAGTGCACACATCTGCATTCCCGGTAAAGGCATCAACATGCTGATTCAATTCTAGATAATCCATCACGGGTCGAATTTTATGTTTAGTCAGTTGCTCTATAGCCATGAGTGGACTTAATCCTTTGGATGGACCTAAACGTTCTTGTGAGTTATTAACCAACCGTTATCAACCCATGTCTTAAGTTCTTCATATGCAGCCCGATTCTTGATAGAAACTGCATATTTTGGAATGGTATTGCATAACCGATCTGGTGATTCGATCATGGTCTATTTGCTCCTCGCAGTCCAGGCCCTTTCTTTGTCGTCAATAGAAATAGCTGTGCCAACTTCTTTCCCTCTACCAAGCATTATACCTCCGGCTGCTGTAATCATGCCACCTCCTAGAGCTCTTATTCCGTCAATTCCGAGTAATAAGTTGTATCCAAGGAGGTTTTCCTGTATCACCAGAATGTCAACCTGAACTGTGTCACCTTTCTCAGTGAAGATTGTGATAGTCCCTATACCACAACATGCTTGGGATAAGCCATTGTCATGACCTCCAATTGTTGCTTTCTCTATGTTCAACAGTTATTCAATCCAGCTTCATCCCAATGGCAAAAAGGGAAGCTTGAAGTGGAATAAAACTGGTTTCGGATAGGTATGGATATAACTCATTATGATTTCTTGACCTTAACAGACTGTGGTACAAGGTGTTTTACTATATGGCGTCTGTTAACACAACAGGATACATTGAGCATCATGCGACAATTAAGATCCATCTTTTTTTTAATGTGGTCCCCCGCTTGAAATCTTGACTGAATATGCCTCTATATTTCCATGTCAAGAAT